>NW_006784503.1:2420770-2451929 GCF_000442215.2 Lipotes vexillifer
TGCTGATTAACTCTATTTTGTCTTTTAATCTTTCTCTTAATTCTGATTCTTTCTCATCTTGCTAAACTTGTCCTAATATCTCACCTAAAACAAATCAAGTAACCAAATTACTTCTAGAAAGAAATCTTATTCTCTCTGCCTTCTGCCCCCTCCCCAGCAAAACAAAGCCCTAGACTTTTTTTCTGTTCACTCAGTACACTGCAGTCTATCTTCTCTCATCACTCAGCTAACACTGCTTGCTTCAAGGTCCTGCTGACTTCCTTGTTGCTAAAGCTATCATTTTATTGAATATTCAGAAGTACTTAAAATTTCTAGAATTACTGTCTTCTCTTGGCTTCTGTAACAGTTACTCAGAGCATCTCTAGTTGTTTCTTAGGCTTCTTTGCTGCCTCTTTTTCCTCTCTGAGTGGGAACCCCTCCCCACTTTTAATGCATTCTTTGTCTTCTTCTTAAGCTTGTTATCAGTTTTAGGACTTTCTTTATCTTTTGTATATTGCTGACTTCCCTTTTTCCATATGAAAATTTGTCTCTGAGATTCAGGCTCACACTTCCAGCCACCTACTTAGGCCTCTCCACTTGGATACCATAGACACTTCAAGATCAACATATCTCCAGCTATATATTTTTCTCTTTGCTTTTGTATCTTCATTTCCTCTAATCAGGAATCAGTGATTCTTTCCACTGTCCTAGCTTGGATCAAGCCAGAAATCTGGGTAACTGCATCCTTAATCTCACATTCAGTCAGTCACCAGATCCTGTCAGTGTTATCTCCAAAAAATCATTCACTTCTCACTGCTACTTTCTTTTTTCAAGTGGTCATGTTTTTTCTAAATTGTTATGGTATTTTCTCCCTTGGTGTTCTTTCCTCCAGCATTTCTAGCCTTCTTTTTCTATTCTCCAGCCAAACTCCTTATTACAAGATGCAAATCTAATCATGTTATTCTCAAATTTAAAGTACTTAAATGACTAACTTCCCATTCATTCAGGGAAATGTTCAAAATGCTCATTTTTTTTTATCATCTTTATTGGAGTATAATTGCTTTACAATGTTGTGTTAGTTTCTGCTGTATAACAAAGTGAATCAGCTATAAGTATACATACGTCCCTATATCCCCTTCCTCTTGCGTCTCCCTCCCACCCTCCCTACCGCACCCCTCTAGGTGGTCACAAAGCACCGAGCTGATCTCCCTGTGCTATGCGGCTGCTTCCCACTAGCTATCTGTTTTACGTTTGGTAGTGTATATATGTCCATGCTACTCTTTCACTTCATCCCAGCTTACCCTTCCCCCTCCCAGTGTCCTTAAGTCCATTCTCTACGTCTGCATCTTTATTCCTCTCCTGCCCCTAGGTTCTTCAGAACCAAAATGCTCATTATTTCTTACAAGATTGTTAATGATCTGACTTCTGCTGACTTCTCCAGCCCTATTTCATGTCACTTCTTCTCTTCCTCCCAGATTCTACCCATATTAAATAACTTCATTTGAAACTGCTTCCTTCCCATCTCCAAGGTTTTTTTTCTTTTCTTAAATATGCAGATCCCTTTACTTAGAATAAAAATGCTAACTCCACAAATATTACTGATATGCAGCATGTGGAAATATTGAATGCTTCCACTGCATTGTACTTAGTTTGGTTTGAACTCTGATTCTGTATGGAGAGGACAAATTTATATTTACAGTGATATTTTTCAAAAAGTGATCTAGTAATGTTAATTATAATGGACAGTTGGTTTATAGAACTCAAAAGAGGATTTCCTTAGAGAAGTGTTCCAGGTAGAGGTTGCTAATGTGAGCTCATACTCCTTGTGAGCATTTCTGTCGTGAGAAGTGTCTATGAAACATGGCTAATGGAAAATGGTAATATAAATGCTGGACATAAAACTTTCTTTAAACTCTAGAAAATAGATAAGTGAGTTCTTAATGATAAGTACTTGAAACTTAGCATGTTGAATAGAGGCTTTTAAAAATCATGTATCATTGAAGTTCTTGTCAGTAGCAATAATAATAATGATAATTATAATGAATAATAATAATAATAATATTAGCAAGACATGTAGTTTTTGCTGTGCAAGACACGTAGTTTTTGCTGTGTACCAGGCACTGTTCTGAAGTGCTTTATTAATTTGTTAGAGTTCTGTTTCATTTTTCCAGTAGCATCAAAATGACATGTTCTTTAAAAATATTGTCTTTCAAAATATGTATAAATTCAGATACGGTTTCAAATATTTCTAAAAAATTATGACCCCTTCTAGGTAGAACAGAGTTAGTTGTCTGCTTTTTGCAAACATAAGGAAAAAAATCTATTACCTGTCTGTATTAAAGTCAAAAAGCCTGAGTAGCATATTATCTATTAGTATAATCTCACCAATTCTTTCAGTAAAGGTTTTACTTATTCTGTAGCTAAAAGATTTAGTAGCCTTTAGATTTAATATTTTACTGAGCACCTTTATATGATGTCTCATTTGATATAACAATCTGTGCAATATGTGGGCAGATGTTATTCTTCATATTTATCTGAATGACGAGGAAACTGAGGTTTGGAGAGGTCTAAGTAATTTGTTCAAAGAAATGCAGCTAAGAAATAGTAGAACTGGAAAAGAGTCTGTCTTTAGAGTTCCAAGATAGTGTTCTTAAGTAAAACTTCAAGCTCTTTATAAGAAATCGGTAGCTGTTATTTTTAGACGAGCTGGATAGATATCTTAGAAAAATAATATTAAATGTTTTAACATTAAAAGGATTTCAAATTTCAGAATATTTTAAAAATCAGTGACTGTTAACTTAATCACTCTAAAATCCCCTTAGGTTGGGGTTGATCTTTTCCAAAAGGGAGTAGTGAGTTTTATTTGTTTTGGTTTGGGTTTTTTGTTTGTTTTGTTTTGTTTTTAATGTCTGTAAGTGGAGAGAGCATTTAATTCTGTATGGTCTACACTTACTGGAGGGCTACAGTATGATGGACAGTTCCAGAACAGTAAATTATCTAATGATCACTTTTTATTTATACATCTTTTAAGGGTTTTTGTGGAACACTTGAATGTGGATATGAGTGGAATTCTGCAGATTAATAAATCTTAAGATGATGAAGCTGCAGCCTGAATCCTGGACTTTCATCTGTCTAGTTTTCTCTTGTTGGCACTGACCTTATTTTCATTGCTGGTGATGAGTAGCATTATCTCCCAAATTGCAAAGAATTACTGTAAGGAGGACTACTGTTGCGCTCTCATACTGGTTTGCTGTCAGACTTCAGGGTAGCTAAGTGGCGTATTTCAATTGAGATAGCCTTAAATTTTCTCTCATAGGTCTGGCTGGGATACACATGAAAATGGTAATGATGTCTTTTAAAATAAAGGAGGTGATGGAAGCTTCTATCTTTTATTTATGTTTGGATAGCAAAATTGGGGAGAGGTGATAATGGTTAAGAAATTACAGTATTTTTACAACTTACTAGTGTTAGTGTAGATATTGTTCACTGACCGTTTGACCAAGTTAGGGAGGAAATGGAATGCATGACTCAGGAAAGAGGAAAGGAGCTCTTCACAGCTGTGGTATCCTATAATGATAAAATTAGCAATGAAAAATATACTTTTTTCTACCTCATATAAGATAATGTTTGAGACATAGTCCAGGTACTTCCTAAGAAGTTATAGTTTATTGGGGAAGGAAAGCTTATTGTCAAATGGAAAGTCAAATGATGAACTGAAGAGCAGTAAATGCAGTAATGTAAAATAGTGCCTTACTTGCTATTTGATCAGCAACAGTGAACACCATAAATTAAGAAAAGGTAGCAGTCACCAGACTTTGGAAATAGTAGAAAAGCATTATGAAGGAAGAGGGACTTGATTTGCATGTTGCAAGATGGTGATGATAACGATGATAACAGTGGTGATAGTAAGAATAGCAAACACTTACATACATGTTATCTGCGGCAGTTTTATGTGTATTAACTCATTTGGTACCCCCTACAGCTCTGTGAAAAAGATACTGTTATCTACTCGATCTTGGTGAACAGGACACTGAAGGAAGGAGGGGCTAAATAACTTGTCTAAGGCCACATTGCTTTTAAGTAGGGGAGCTGGGATTCTGCAGTATGGCTCCAGATTCTTGGCTTGGGCTACCTGGCATCTCACACCGTAGGATTGTAATAGACTGGGAGGAATGGGGAGGATAATCTTCCTCTCCTTAATTGGTACTGGGGAACATGTATAGGCCTTTGGATGGACATATTTCATTATATCTCTGAATGAAAAATGAGCTCTTATCCAGGCCACAAGCTTTGGTTCTGTGAAGTTTGGTTAAAATCTTTTTCTTCCAAGATAAAGTGTGTTTTCAGTGAGGAAAATTAAATAATTGACACAGCAGATTTTTTTTTTAAATAAAAAAGAAAACACGTTTTAACCTTTTTGAGTGGGATAAATTTTTTCCACCTGTGTCATTTTCATTATACTGTATTAGGATATTTGAGTAAAACTGTCTATTGAGAATAAATGTGTAACTGACTATTTTGCATTTAAAAATCGGTACTCTGTAAATTATTTAGAAAATTAAAAATTTTGAAGAAACGGTTGTTGAAAATTGTTAAAAAACAGTGACATTGGATTAAAACAAATCGAAAGACCTAGTCATACCCTTGTATATGTATGTGTGTGTAAAACTTTGTAGGACCACCAAAAAGAGTCCCCTTTCATATAGATGACTAAAAAATATTGGTCATACGTATTATAGAGGTATTGTTGCATAGCAACAAACATATAGTGAAATGATATTGTTTGGAATATAAACATGGACTTGTTCCATTGTATATGTAATTTTAAATTTAAAAGTATCACGTTGTATTGTCAAAACACATAAATTGCTTTAGCTGGGAACTCTCCCCCCTATATTTATTATGAACATTTCTTTTGATAACACGTCCTTCATAAAATTGATAGCCATTTAACAGAGGCAGTATAACATAGTATCAGTATTTAAGGACTCAGGCTCTGGAGTCATATTTGGGTCTATTTTTTGTCTTTACTGTGTCTCCTTATGAGTTACATAAGCTTCAAACTTAGTTTCGTCTCAGTAAAATGAGGGATAAGAATAACACGTCTTTTATAAAGTTGTTAAGTTTAAATGAAGTAATCAAAAGCAGATAGTGACAGACATGTTGTGAGCCTTCAACAAATGCCAGGTTTGTTTGTTTGTTTATTTATTATTGTGGTAAAAAATGCATAACATACAAGCTACCATTTTAACCGTTTCAAAGTGTACATTTCAGTAGTTCAGTAGCACATTCGCATTGGTTTGCAACCAAGATCCAGAACTTTTTTCATCTTGCAAAACTGAAACTCCCTACCCTTTAAAAAACAGCTCTGTATTTTCTCCCCTTAGCCCTGGCAACCACCCATCTACTTTCTGTCTCTATAAATTTGACTACTCTAGGTACCTTATCTAAGTAGAATTGTACTTTTTATGACTGGTTTATTTCACTTAGCATAATGCTCTCAAGGTTCATTCATGTTGTAGCATATGTTAGAATTTCCTTCCTTTTCAAGGCTGAATAATATTCCATTGTATGTATATACCACATTTTGTTCATCCATTCATTTGTAGATGGACACTTGGGTTACTTCCACCTTTCAGTTATTGTGAATAATGCTGCTGTGAACAGGGTTGTAGAGATATCTCTTAGAGACCCTGCTTTCAGTTATTTTCAGTATATACCCAGAAGTAGAATTGCTGGATTATATGATGATTCTATTTTTAATTTTTTGAGAAACCACCATACTGTTTTCCATAGTGGCCACACCATTTTACATTCCCACCAACAGTGAACAAGGGTTCCAGTTTCTCCACATCCTTGCCAACACTTGTTGTTTTGCGGTTTTTTGATCATAGCTATCTTAATGAATATGAGGTTCTTCTCTAATTTTTATTTATTTTCTTCTGCTTGTAGGCTTACTTTGTTCTTCTTTCTCTAGTTTTTGTAAGGAAGCTTAAGTTACTGAATTTAGATCTTTATCTAAATTTGCATTTACTAGTATAAGTTTCTCTTTAGATACTGCTTTTGCTGCCACCCATGAATTTTGAGAAATTGTATTTTTCTTTAGTGACATCTTATTTTTGAAAGATATTTTTGCTGTAAATAGTATTCTAAGTTGATGGTTTTTTGTTTTGGCACTTTAGGAATGGTGTTCTGCTGTCTTCTGATTTGCATCATTCCTCTGTTCATAATGTATTGGGGGTTTTTTTCCCCCCCTCTCTCAAAAGAGTTTTAGTCGACCTGATTATGATGTGCTTGCTGTAGTTTTCTTTATGTTTCTTGTTTTTGTCTTGGCTGAGCTTCTTGATCCTGTACAGTTTTTGGTTTTCATCAAATATAGAGAATTTCAGGCCTTTTAAGAACTTCTTCACATATTTTTTTCCCTTCTCTTCTTTTTCCCTCTCTGGCGATTCCAATTACCTGTATATTAAGGTTACTTCATGTTGACCCACAACTTATTGATAGTCTATTTTTTTTTTTGTCTTTTTTTCCCTTCTGTGTCTCATTTTGGTTAATTTCTGTTGCTGTGTCTTCAGGTTCCCTTGTCATTTCTTCTGCAATTTCGAATCTCCTGTTAGTCGTATTCAATGTATTTTTCATTTCACACACGATAGTTTTTACCTCTAGATTTTTGATTTGTGTTCTTTTTATATATTACATGCCTCTACTTAACATTTTCAGTCTTTCCCAAACCTCTTTTTTATTTATTCTGGTAAAATGGTTATAACATGAAGTTTGCAATTCTAACCATTTTCAAGTGTATATACAATTCAGTGGCACTAAGTACATTCACAGTATTGTACAACTATCACCACGGTCTATTTCCAAAACTTTTTCATCACTTGAAACAGAAACCTGTAATCATTAGGCAATAATGACTCCCCATCCCTCCTTACCGCTAGCCCCAGGTAACCTCTGTTATAATTTCTGTCTCTGAATCTGCCCACCCTAGGTACCTCATGTAAGTGGAATCATACAATATTTTTTTGTGTGTGTGTTTGGCTTATTTCACTTATAATGTTTTCAAGGTTTCATCCATGTTGTAGCATCTATTAGTACGTTATTTCTTTTTTATATCCTGTAGCTTTTTGAACACAATGAATACAGTCATCTAACTGTTCTAATGCTCTTGTTTATTTTTTATATCATCTGTGTCATATCCTGATCCGTTTTTTAAAATTTTTATTGGCCTATAGTTAATTTATGATGTTGTGTTAGTTTCAGGTGTACAGCAAAGTGAATCAGTTATACATATACACATATCCACTCTTTTTGAGATTCTTTTCCCATATAGGTCATTACAGAGTATTGAGTAGAGTTCCCTGTGTTATACAGTAGGTCCTTATTAGTTATCTATTTTATATATAGTGGTGTGTATATGTCAATCCCAGTCTCCCAATTTATCCCTCTCCCGCAATCCCCTGGTAACCATCAGTTTGTTTTCTACATCTGTAACTCTATTTCTATTTTGTAGATAGGATCAGTATTAACTGATTTTTTTGACATCTGTTTTTTGAGTTTTATTAATATAATTGACATACGTCACTGTTTAAGGTATACAGCATAATGGTTTGACCTACATATCAATATATTGTGAAATGATTACTGCAGTAAGTTTAGTTAAGCAATTGATTTTTTTGTACTTATTATGTGTGGAGTTTGCCTGCTCCTTGGCTTTTACATGGTAACTTTTCACTGTTAGGTATTACTGATTTTACCTTTTTTGTGTGCTAATATTTCTGTATTATTATAAACGGTCTTGAACTTTGTTCTAGGATGTGGTTGTGTTTCTCGATTCTTCTGTGTCTTGCTTTGTTGTGCAGGTAAAGAACAGTGGTTAATGTAGGGGTAATTTTTCCATGCTACTGAGGCAAAAACTCTTGAGTAATCTACCTCAAGCCCAGTGAATTGCAAGGTTTTGCACTATGGCTAGTATGACAGGAACTATCTTCTACGCTCTGTCATCTCTCTCCTCTCTGGTAATCTGCCCTTTAAGCTGCCTTGGCCTCCCTGGGTTCTAGCTCTGATCTCCTCAATCCAGGGTGACAGCTAGCCTCAGCCTAGGTTCTCTCTCCAGGAATTGGGCATCTGGAAACTGTCTTTAGGTGGTAAGCTGCAATCGTCTTAGGGCTCGCTATGTCTTTCCTCTCAGGGATCACTGTCCTTAATTTTTATCCTGTGTCTTGAAAATTGTTGTTTCACTATTTTTCTTGGTTGTTTAGGTTGGGGATGGGTAAGTGGATAATTCCAGTCCCTATTACTCCATCTTGACCAAAAGTGAAGTTTGTAGATATTTTAACTTAATTCCCTAAATGTTAAATAAAAATCCATTATCAGACTATGGTAAGACCTGTATGAAATAAATTTTATTATATGCCATAATTTATGTAAAGTGTTTATCACAGTGCTGGCACATGGCAGAACTGTTATCCTTATTATCTCATCAAAGGATCTAATGTTGGTGTTTTTCTTTAAATGTTAATTATTTAAGATGAGATGTAATCCAGTTAATTATAACTGCACCATGAGAGAGTGCTATTGAAGGGAGTTGGTGTAGTGGTAAAGAATATTGAGAAAGTAGATAAATTATAGCAGAGACTCCTATTGGCCCAAATATCTATTATATTCTACTTGTGTACTGGGAAAACCCCCAAGATTTACTTGGTTTGAACTGAATGTAATGAAGACTGTATATGTGTACACACAACTATACACACATAAATGTACATGTTAACATATATATGTGTTAAAATATCTATATGTCAAAAAATATATATATGTTTTAGCAGTTTTTGTTGCACTGTGTGATTGGCCACACAAGTTGAGGCTTACAAAATGTGAACATAAGGGGTTTGTGAGTAGCATCTTGGAAGAATCCTTACAGGGAGCTTATGTATCCTTTTCTTGTCATTTGTTTTTAACGGCTCTTGTTGGTGCTTGCTGTCCCACATCATGATGTGGAAGCAGTGTCTTGAGGTTGAGGTAACAAAGCTGAGAAACCTGGGTTCCTTGATGATCATTGACCCTTAACTGTTTTGAGGCAGACAAGAAGGCACTGAGGGGAGTTTTCTATCACTTGCAGCTGAACCTAATTTGAACTGATAAATTCCCATCATTTCCTTAATATTGTCAAGGAAATAAGAAGGAATATTGTCAAGGAAATACTTAGAAATGTGTAGCGAAGGGCAGTTTATTTGGTTTTTTAAAAATAAGTTTTAGGGCTTCCCTGGTGGCGCAGTGGTTGAGAGTCCGCCTGCCGATGCAGGGGACGTGGGTTCGTGCCCCGGTCCGGGAAGATCCCACATGCCGCGGAGCAGCTGGGCCCGTGAGCCATGGCCGCTGAGCCTGCGCGCCCAGAGCCTGTGCTCTGCAACGGGAGAGGTCACAGCAGTAAGAAGCCCGCCTACCGCAAAAAAAAAAAAAAAAAAAAAAATAATAAAAAATAAGTTTTAAAAATTAATAGTTACTCTTTGTTAGAGTTCCTTTTATGTACGTGTCTTATGTTTTACAGACATCATTTCATGCCCTTCATGTCTTTTTTGCAACAGTCCAGCAGTGTTGTAATATTATCTTTGTTTACTGTTGCTATTGAGGTTCAGAGAAGTTATGTAACTTGGTAGTAGTTGCAGAGTTCATATTCCATTTCAAGTCTGTCTGACTCCAAAATCACACTTTTTTCAGTAAGCCATGCCTTTTCTAACACCTTTGTTTTAAATCTTTATTTTTGAGACAACTTCTGGTTGGTAAATTAATCCCTTTACTTAGGGGGTACCCTGCGCAAGTGACTAATTGTTTTAGGCCACTATTTCTTTGGTTATTAATGAAGAATGAGAAGTTAAACTCCCCTGAATCTGCAGAGTTGAAAACTGCCATAAACCCTAGACTAGTGGTAATTCAACCTTAAGGTTTACATCATAGATGATAATTATTCTGAAGGTCTCAACCTAGCCCTTGCCTTAAGTCATTTAACTATTCTAGTGTTCTTTATCAATTAAAGATTTCGTTTTAGGCATGGTTAGCCTTAATTTACTGTACTTAAGATCTGAGGAATATAACTTGACTCTTCTGGTTTATTTGTAGATTCTTAAATTTGTTGAGAAATTTTGATGCATTTTTGGTTTTCATTCTCTTGTTTTAGCCTAGTCTTATTGTTCAGTAATGACATGATAGCAGTCACAGGACAAACACATCACATCCTAGGAGCGTTAAGAGTGCTAAGAATTACTTAAAATACATGATCACATAAAACATTTACTTCTTGGGCTTCCCTGGTGGTGCAGTGGTTGAGAGTCCGCCTGCCGATGCAGGGGACACGGGTTCGTGCCCCGGTCCGGGAAGATCCCACATGCCGTGGAGCGGCTGGGCCCCTGAGCCATGGCCGCTGAGCCTGCGCGTACGGAGCCTGTGCTCCGCAACGGGAGAGGCCACAGCAGTGAGAGGCCCGCGTACCGCAAAAAACAAAAACAAAAAAAAACCATTTACTTCTTAAAGAAATTTAATTTTTGTAATCTGTTATGAAAAATATCTTTAAAGCCTGGGTGTTCTAGAACTCGATCTACTTGGTATCTCTTAAGTGAAATAAAGGCTGATTGCATACCTGAAAGAGAAATTCCCTGGTGGAAGAGACAGATGCCAGAACTATTGAGAATAAGCCCTTGTTTGTATAACCTTTTAGTTTGTTGAGTCTTTCCTTTTTTGGAGTACAGGAAATTAAAAAGTATGGAAGAATTTGCCATTCCCAGCTGGTCAGATGTTCACTATGCTGTAGAAATTAACGCTACTTTTATTATTTTATAAATCTGGTATAATTTTTCTCTTTAGTAGTTGATGAAGTATGGATGTAAATTTAACAAGGAAAGTTGTTTAAAATTGATAATATTATATATACAAATGTTGTGTAAATGCCATTGCCTCCATTGCCTCTCTTTCCGCCAGCCTCTGATACTGGATATATGTAGTTTTGTTTTTTCTTCTTTTGCGTTTACAGTACTTATCTACTTTTCTAACTTTTCGTGTTTGAGTGCTACCAGTTGAGGGTAGTTGTATTAAGTAGTTATTTTTAAGAGAGCTGCCTTAGAATTGTATCCAAATATGCCTCTGCCCAATATGGTAGCCACTAGCCACATGTGGCTTAGTTAATTAAATTAATTAAAATAAGTTCAGTTCCTCAGTTGCACTAGCCTTATTTCAAGTGCTCAATGGTCACATGTGGCTAGGGGCTACCATATTGGACAGCACAGAAACAGAGCATCTGTTGAGTATCTGAAATGCCGATAATCAGATTGTGACCCAGTGCGATTCTTATTACTTTAGATATAGGTCATTTAATAATGTAATTATTGGTTCTGATTTTTAGCAGAGGTTGTTGAGATAGGTGAGATCATTCATCTCTACATATAAGCCTTCCTACATTTTGATGAAAGTTTTCTCCCTATATTTTGAGGAAGTTTTCAGAAGTCATTATATAGTGTTGCCTAGTTAGCAGATAGGACTTTGTTCTTTGTTAAATGCCTTGCCAGAAAAAAATTCTGGATATCTTTTTAGGTGTTTATTACATTCCTGATTCTAGGAGTAATATGTGGTTATTATAGAAATTTGGAAGTGTAAAGAGTAAAAAATAAAAACTTACAACCACCCAGAGATAATTACTCTTACTGTGTTTTGGGGTTTTTTTTTCCCTTTGCTATTTTTCTGTTTTGCTAATTAAATCTTAAAATTTTTAAAAAACTGTTGAGAATGTACCTCATTGTCATTTTGTTCTTAACATGGTGGCATAAGGATTTCCCTAGATATTGTTAATTTTTTCTTAAACTTTAAAACAAGTGCACCACAATATTGAATATAATTTGGACATAGTGTTCTGTGTAATGGTGCTTTTGTAACACTGATTACAGGGGTATGTCTGTAACTTGAATATAATCATTTTAAGAAAATTTTTACCTTTTATAGTAATTATGTGTTTTAAGTTTTTGTCTTTTAGTAGTGTATAAGCCACTTGAGTTTAAGGACTATGCCTTAATTACCTTAGATCTTATTTGCAATGAGACAGGATATAAATAAAGTTATTTTACTTATATTTGCATTTCCAATTTATAGCAGTTGTACATGGCATATAGTTACTCATTAATGTTTGATGAATTGAGTTTAGATAAGTGGATTATCTATTTTCATAGGTGTTGCCTGTGGATGGGAATATGCATGAAATTTTAATAAAAGAATAATTCAGTTTTTAGGACATATTCCTTGCATTGAAGGACTATAGTCTCATTTGTAATATACTTTTTTTCCCCCGTTGTAGCTCTTGGGGATAGTTTTTGGATATGCCATTTAATGAGATGAATATTTTTTCACGGACATCCATATTTAAGCATCTTATTTGCCTGGCTTTATCACATGCCACAATATGGTTTAGCTATTTGAAGAACGTCTTCAGTGGCAAACATGAATCATGGGTGCTGAGACACTGGCCAAATTTAATTATGATATGGCTTTTGTAACTTTTAAAAGTTGATTTCAACAGTGTTCTAATACATGGCAGCATGAAAAGCAAATTTAATAATTGTATAGTTAATATTTTGTTTTCTAAACTTACTGAATTTGATGTCATGTAAAATGTGGAGGATATGAGACCTTATTTATGGACTATAGCATGTTATATGTTTAAGATTATATTGGTGCCAGCAAATGTAGTCCTAAACCATTCATATGATATTTTAAATGTACTTAACAGTCCTGTGTTTCATTGTATAATAGTGACTAAAAAGCCGGATATGCGAAGTCTGAATCAGTTCCTTTATAGAACATGTAGACAAAGCATATAGGTCAGTCAAAATTAAAATTGGTTAAAAAAAGAGTAGCAAATCAAAACACATTGTGGTAATGTTTTTAATTGCTACGTTAGACTATGAGGAGAGCATTATTGTTACTCTGAAATGCATATTATTGACTGAATAGTTTTTTCTTATCCATTTAAAAATATAATATGTTTTATTCATTGAGCAATATACTCTTTTCAAATTTAAATCTACTTCATTTTTTTTTTGTGGGGGGAGAAAAATTAATGTTTTATTTCTGTTTACACTGGTATAATTTGTTGAATTGCTATAAGTTATAAATAGCTTATGAGAAAAGAGAAAAAGTGTCCCTTATATCGAGAAAATAAAACATTAAAGAACTAGCAAAGTTTTAAACAAAAAGGTCATAAAAATTTTATAATCATCCTCATCAGTTTATTCTGTCCTATTACTTCATTCTTCTTAATAGCTCTGTAGTATTCCATTGGATGTGTTATAAATTATTTATCCATTACCCCTACTAAAGGACTTTTAAGTCATTTTAATCACTTACATCTAAGTATCAAATGATATTCTTAAAATGCATGTTTATATATTTATGCAGGCTCTAGGAAAAGGCTAGAATTTATTTTTTGTTATTTCCCACATTTCAATTAGTGTTACACATTTTTACAATAAGAACAAAGTATAAGTTTATGATTATAATGAAAAACTTTCCTTAAAAAGTTGGTTAAATATTTGAGGGAAAAAATGAGGTTATTTTCTCTTGTTATAATGTGCACCAAAATAAATTCCAAATAGACAGGTTGGGGATAAAGGTAAAATATAAAACCATAAACAGCATGAAGCTATATGAAATGCTTATCTGATCTAAACATAACTGATATGAAAGCAATCATGAAGACAAAATTGTAGTTTTTATTTGCTGAAAGTGAACACAACTAAAAGAGAAAGAAAGTTAAAAGATAACAAACTGGGAAAAACCATATGCCCCAGAAGGTAGATAATGCAATAATATTCTTAATATAAAGAGCTTGTGTAAATTCACCATACAACCTCAGATATCAATAGAAAAATGTTTTAAAGGTTTTAGGCAATTCACTAAAGGGCATAGTTGTATTTAATCTGTCTATTGAATTCTTAATTTCATCTGTTGTTTTTTTTTTTTTTTTTTTTTTGCGGTACGCGGGCCTCTCACTGCTGTGGCCTCTCCTGTTGCGGAGCACAGGCTCTGGACGCGCAGGCTCAGCGGCCATGGCTCACTGGCCCAGATGCTCCACAGCATGTGGGATCCTCCTGGACCGGGGCATGAACCCGTGTCCCCTGCATCGGCAGGCGGACTCTCAACCACTGCGCCACCAGGGAAGCCCTCATCTGTTTTTAAGTTTTAGAACTTTTATTTGATTATTTAATAAAATTTCAGGTTCTCTGCTGAAATTCTCCATCTTATTATCATGAACATATTAGTAGTGGTGATTTTGAAGTTTGTGTTAAATTTCTGGATCTTTTGTGGGTCTGAGTTTAAGAAAAATTTTTTCTAGGTTTTAATGATAGTTTTATGTCTGGTATGATTCCTAATGCTTGACTGACTGCTGGACATTGTGTATGAACATCTGCTTAGATGATTTAGGCTCACCGCCTTGTGCCTCCTTCCCTCCTTTCCAATTTTAGTCTCAGTGGTAGGATTGGCTTGCAGCATTAAGTCGGTAGTTGGTGGAGGTAGAAATCTCCCTGTTACATTGTCCATGAATTACGTGTTTCTTTCTTCTTTATTTTTATTTTATTTTTTAAAATTAATTAATTAATTTATGGCTGTGTTGGGTCTTCGTTTCTGTGCAAGGGCTTTCTCTAGTTGTGGCAAGTGGGGGCCACTCTTCATTGCACGCGCAGGCTCAGTAATTGTGGCTCACAGGCCCAGTTGCTCCGCAGCATGTGGGATCTTCCCAGACCAGGGCTCGAACCTGTGTCCCCTGCATTGGCAGGCAGATTCTCAACCACTGCGCCACCAGGGAAGCCCACGTGTTTCTTTTTTAAGAGTCTCAGTTCAGTATACCAGATATTGGACTTTTAGGGGGTTGATATGTAGCAGTTATTCTTAGGCTGAATTCAGAGCCAGTTGAGAGAGGAGTAAATTAGGGAACTAAAGGTATTATTGGTAAAATCTAGGATATAGGTTCAGATTTGGGACAGATTAGATTCATTGTCCTGAATAGATTTGGACTCTTCCAACAGGTAGATCTCTCTCACAGAGGCAGAGTCTTCCTTGCTGTGTTTATCACAAAAATGAGGATAGATGAGAATTCGTGTGTATCATTTATATGGGTCAAGATTCTAGTAAATTAAGTAATTTAGTGTAACTTAAAATAACTGTCAATAGCAGTTGTGCTCACTGTGTCTCTTATATACAACCTATGATTCTTTCATCATATACTTTTATAAATTTGGCTATAAAGCATGGATTTATAGTAAGTTGTAATGTTGAACATGCTGAAATATAAAACATTGTTTTGTGTTCTCAAAAATAATTACAAAACGGAATATTTTATGGTATTCATGCTCGCAGTATGATGACCTTTATATAAATCTTGTTATTTGCCTTTTATATTGAGAACTTATCTAGGATTCAGAGACTTTTGAGCCCTCAGAATTCTATCAGTGTTACATATACTACAATAATGTTGGCAGTTATGAAGTCTGAAGTCTGAACCACATGAGTAAGTACAGGAATCTCCCACTTACAATTTGCTTGACTTTTGATCCCAACTCCAACTTTAACCTTTAAAAAAAATTTTTTTTTTAATTGTAAGTAAGACTTTACAGTAATGGCTAAACTCATATTTAGGATTTCCTGAGGGTTGCAGTCAGTGGTAACACAGGTTACGCAAATATAGTTACACTACAATAAAAAATTCCCCAGATTTTGGGATCATATTACCATAATGTGGACTAAATTAAAAGGAGAAATAAAACATGGCAATACTTGTTACAGGGAAATTTACCAGGAAAAGAAAGTATCTTTAGGCCATCTTAGTTTGACTTTTATTTTTTTATTTATTTATTTTTTCTTTTTTCGGTACGCGGGCCTCTCACTGTTGTGGCCTCTCCCATTGCGGAGCACAGGCTCCGGACGCGCAGGCCCAGCGGCCATGGCTCACGGGCCCAGCCGCTCCGCGGCATGTGGGATCTTCCCAGAACGGGGCACGAACCCGTGTCCCCTGCATGAGCAGGCGGACTCTCAACCACTGCGCCACCAGGGAAGCCCTGACTTTTATTTTACTTAATTAGTTCAGCCCATTCATGAAACCCTTCAAAAATTGTTGACATAGCTTTTATATTAAATGATTGGTTTCACACTTAGGAATGTTAAACTACCTTTTTGTGTTTTATGTTCTTTTATTTTTTGTTGTTAACTACTTTTTGGCAGTTGTTGAGGAGAGTGATTGAAATAAGGTTTCTGGGAATAGAACCCTAATTTGTAATACTATTTCTGTTTGAAATTAGAATTGGATTTATACATTTGGATTTCATTTACTGTTAGTTTGTAAGATGGATGGGGGTCATGTGTGTAGCTAATTAATGATTATCAAACCATGTTTATTAATACATATATATGTACATGCGCACATACATACAGTTTTGTGTGTATGTGTTTCATTTTTAGAAGTATTGGGTTAGATTCAGATATGTTTGTATTAAGATATTATTCATTTTGGTGACAATTATTCAAGAAAGGAAGATCAGCTGTATTACCTAGTGCCATAGGAGAAAATAGCATTTGTAAAGTGAGATGCTACTGATTTGACCACTTTAAATTATATGTAGAAACTGTTAGATCATTTTGCAGATTTTTGGACTTATACTTTTTTCTTAAATACAAACAATTCAGTATGTTTTATTATACTGTAAACTACTTGAGATCATTGTGGTTAGCTTAATTATAGTCTTGGTATCAGTAGTTTTTCAAGGAAATATGGTAATAAAATATCAGAGACCTCAACTTACTTATGTCTTGTGGTTCACACCATTGACTTAATATGAATATGAGTTTACCATCATTCTTTTTCCCAAGAGAAAACTTGATTTCTCTATGTATCTGTATTTTTCAGTCAGGTCTGATACAGCTAACTCTTGTCTGTCAGCATTTGGATTGTTTATACTGTATGTTGTACATGCTGTTGGTAGATATTTTCTTGCTGTATTAGCTGACTGCAATACTACAGCTTTGTTTCTGATGGAAATAGGTTTGCTCACTAAGCTCTTTAGAGCAGGGACATTATCTCATTCATCTGTGCTATAGACATATTTGGCAAAATGATATCCCAGAACTATCAAATTTAACAGTAGAATTCTTTTTACCTGTTCTTTCAGTTCTTTTAGTATTCCTTTGCTATGATTGTGAAAGAGAACTTATTTTGTAATTGTATCTTAAGTCCTTTGTGTTCCAAGGACTTTGTGTACTTTCAGTCATTTACTAAATATTTATTTGCAACTACCATGTGCCAAGTCCTGGTTTAGGCCTGGATTAGGCCCTGGGAACGTAACAGTGTACAAAATAGACAGAAATTCCCTGCCTTCAGTTTAGATTTTAATGGGCAGCCAGACAATAATACATAGTTAAGATAATTGTATGTAAGATAGTGATTTATGGTAAAGAGAAAAGAGTAAAACAAGGAGGAAGATATGACTTTATAGGGTGTTGATAGTTTAGAAGGTGCCTTTTAAGTAAAAACCTGGTGGAAGTAGGAGAGCTGGGCATGCAGAAACGTGGTTGTGAGCATTCCAGACAGAAGGAAATAGCAAATCCAAAGGCCATGAGTCAGGAACATGCCTTGGTGTGGTTTTTTAAAAAGACACTTAATTTGGTAACAATTTCAAACTACAGCAAAGTTAAAAAACACTTCTGTGTACACTTTGCTAGAGACCTCATTCAAATTTTGTTAATTGCCCAAATAATGTCCTTGAGACAAAAAGGATCTGATCCAGGACCATGAATTGCATCCAGCTCTCTTTAATCTCCTTCAATTTGGAACAGTTCCTCAGTCTCTCTTGATTTTCATTTGTTCACATACTGAAGATTACAAGCCACTCATTTTGTAGACTATCTCGCAATTTGGGTGGTCTAATGTTTCCTGATGAGTAGACTCAAGATATGTATTTCTGGCTGCAGTTTCACAGAAGTTATGTTGTTTTCTTCTTAATGAATCCTTTTTGGTGGCATGCAGCTTATCCTATTAAGTAGTGTTAACTTTAGATCACTTGATTAAAGATGATGTCTGTCAAGTTTCTAGTGCCCCCCACTCCATAATTAATAAGTATTTTGTGGGGAGATACTTTGAGACTATGTAAAATCATGTTTCTATTCCCACTTCAATCCACTAGTTTTAGCATCCATTGATGTTTTTCACCTAAATTAATTTTTACCATGGTGGTTGCCAAAGGGTGATATTCTGATTCAAGTATTCCTTCGACTTTTATTAGTTGGCATTTTACTGTAAGAAAGAGAATTAATTAATATCTTTTTAATTAAAAAAACATTTTTTTTGGCTGTACCACACAGCATGTGGGATCTTAGTTTTCTGACCAGAGATCGAACCCATACCCCCTGCTGCGGAAGTGCAAAGTCCCAACCACTGGATGGCCAGGGAATGCCCTTTACTTTAAAAAAAATCTTGTATCTTGAAGTAATTATAAATTCACAGGAAGTTGCAAAAATAGTCCAGAATGGTCCTGTGTACCCTTCACCTAATTTCCTCCAATGTTTATATCTTACATAACTGTAGTACATTAACAAAATGAGGATATTGACATTGATACAATGCATATGTATGGTTCTATGCAGTTTTATCATCTGTGCACCTCCTTACTTTTGGCACAAGGTCATCTTAAAATTTTCCTCTTCTAGTTCTGGAATCAGCTATATCTCCAAGGAGCCCTAATTTTTTTTTAGTGGAGAAGAGTATTTAAAAACCATGGTCTGGGTGGCAGGTAAGCTCATGGCTGTTGAACTGTCTCTGCACTCAGACCCTGGCAGTGGACAGGTCAAGGAAACATGGGGGTGTCTGTGTGTACACCCACATAGATATCTACATATATATTTTTATATGTTTTTATATATTGGAAATCACAAATTTACACCAATACCTCCAATTCTAGCCCAACACCCTGTATTCATTCTAGCTCTTTTTTCCCCCACATTTGTACCTGTTCTCCCAAAATTAAGAGCTGGTTCCTATTATCACATAGTTACTAATTTGCTCAGTTCTTTCGTATGCAGCCAGCTCACCACCCCACAGAACTGTGATGTTGCTCAGATGTACCGTCTTGTGAAGGCCTTGGCAGCTGCCGAACTACCTTTCTACTCTGTTCCACTTATTCCTTGTGTAGGGCCCCTGTTGTGATTTTAAAAACCTTTAGAAGGGGCTTCCCTGGTGGCGCAGTGGTTGAGAGTACGCCTGCCGATGCAGGGGACGCGGGTTCGAGCCCCAGTCCGGGAAGATCCCACATGCCGCGGAGCGGCTATAGGCCCGTGAGCCATGTCCACTGAGCCTGCGCGTCCGGAGCCTGTGCTCTGCAAAGGGAAAGGCGGCAACAGTGAGACGCCCGCGTACTGCCAAAAAAACAAAAAACAAAAAAACCTTTAGAAGGCCAGTGTGGCTGGAGTAGAATGAGTGAGAATGAAACTAATAGGGGATGAGGCTTGAGAGTTAACCAATTAAGTGGGTGAAGTATGATCATGAAGAGCCTCATAGGTCATAGCAGAGAATCTGTGCTTTACTCTCAATGAAATGGAAGGCATTGGAGGTTTTGAGTAGAGGAGTGATGGGATCGTCTCTGTGTTCCTTGGAAATAATCTGAAGGAGAAAGGAAGGGCAAAGCTGGAAGCAGGGAGGCCTGGTAAGTAGGCTTTTGCAATAATTCATAGGGTGGTGTCTTGAACTAGTGTGATGGTAGTAGGGGTTGTGAAAACTGGTGGAATTCTGAATTCATTTTGAAGGCAATGCTGGCAGGATTTGTAGGTGTTTGGACTTAGGCTCTTGAAAGAAAGAAGTCAAGCGTAAAATGTGGATTGAGAAATGATAATTAGATTCAAAATGTGAAGGTCATTGATAAGCTTGAGAAAAACTTTTTAGATAGGGTGGTGGCGGTGGTGGTGGTGGTTGGGGGGGATTGATTGGAGTGAGTTTTAAAGAGAATAGGAAGAGAAAGGATGGGGGTGATGGCATAGATTTCTCTTTCAGGGAATTTCTCTATAAAGGCAAAGGGAGAAATAGAATGATAACTGTATGGGAAATAGAGTCAAGGGATTTTATTTTCTTAAGAGAGGAAGAAATAACAATATGCCAGTGGCAGTAATCAAATAGAGAATAAAAGATGAAGAGATGATAGGTTGGCTGTGGTGGGGGCAGAGGGGAGTAGTTACAGTGTTGTCTGTTAGTAGGCAGGAGGGGATGGGAGGTGTAGTGTATAGGTGAGGGGTCGGCTGTAACTGCGAATATAATGTAATGTAATTAATGGCAGAAAAGAAAGGATATATGGGTATAAATGCGGGAATATGAACAGATTTGGTGATGAGAGCTTGTGTAAGTTCTCAGTGACGTAAGAAGCCAAGACCTTAGCTGAGAATGAGGTTGGGAGAGATTTTTGAGGTTTGAGAAGAGAGGAGAAAGTGTGAAATCATGCAGGAGAGTGGGAGAGAGAATGGACCAGGGAGACAGTCTAGGATTGTCAGTCAGCAGAGGGCCACTTGAGTGTGGTTGTGTGTTTTTTAAGACACATTTAGTTCTGGAGGCGCAAGCAAGTACTGAGTAGAGAGAGAGTTGCATTTAACCGGTGATGTAGTTCTTGGAGGAGAGCATGATTAAGAGGAGCACGAGGGTAAGCACAGGGCGATGATTGTGATGACTGACTGGAATACGAATTATGTAAAGAGTAAACATAAGAGTTGAGAGGACGAAGGACGGTGGAAAATGATAGGATCTGGATTGAAGGTCCCTTTTGAGTCAAAAGATTGTTGAAGTATTAGAGTGAGCTAGAAAGATAGGAGGTGGTGGTCAATGAGTAGGATGTTTAAAATTGAGATTATGAGATGTTACAATCATTGGTAATGATAAGGTTAAGGAGACCACACAAGTGGCTTGTCCAGAGTATTAGGATATCTAGGAGTATAATGACATCACCAAGAATTATGACAGGATTAGTGTTAGAGAGTGTGTCAGTTAGCAAGGAACTAAAATCTTCAGAGACTGAGGGTTGGTGACGGTGGGTGGCGGGTGCATAAGAAGGGGCATGCTGGGTGGCTGATGATGTGTTTCAAAGCTCACAGTTTGCAGAAAGAGGAAGAGTGATCTAAGATTGACCACTAGAAGCAAAGAGAACATTTACCCCACCTGCAAGATCTACCATTTGAGAGGGTTGTAATGTAAGGTAGGTAGTGTCATCAAGGGAAAAAGTAAGGAAATCTGTTTCCGCTAGAGCAGGAAGGTGAAAGGAATGGTCATAAAGAAGTTCAAGATAATAATTGAATTGCATATCTATGTGAATAATGCTAACATAAATACCTACTTTCTTGCTTTACTAAGTGTAACTTATTTAATCTTAGATAATTGTATCACCAGTGTTTGAGGGCAGACTCTTTATCTGTGTAAGGTTTTACGACAGAACCATTAGAGGAATCAAATTGAATGTGAAGAATTCTGTACTTAAGGAATTTACAGATGTACTTAAGGAATTTATAGATGTGATAAGCACTGTGTAGGAATAACTGTTGTAAGTAGAAAGTGACATGTTCATTGAAGAACATGTAATATGTCAAAGTTCAAAAGATGGGAAATTTTTATCCTGGCATTATCAAGGAAGGTTTCATGGAAATAAACTGCATTTGAGCTGGTCTTGAAGCAGAGATAAGATCTGGCAAGTAGAGATGATCATGAAGAACATTTTCTTATGCTTAGCACTCAGTCATTGTACATGGTTGCCCCTTGACAAATGATTAGTAAGTGTTGAATGTTCTGTGGTGAAAGACTGATATAAGCAAAGTTATGAGGGTAGAAAGATCAGTGTGAAAGGTTAAAGTTTTGTTGGTCTAGGCAGTGCTCTCAAATAGAGATATAATGTGGGTCAAATATAAAATTAAAAATTTTCTGGTAGTCATATTTTAAAAAATAGAAAGGTGGGCTTCCCTGGTGACGCAGTGGTTGAGAGTCCGCCTGCCGATGCAGGGGACATGGGTTTGAGCCCTGATCCGGGAAGATCCTACATGCTACGGAGCGGCTGGGCCCGTGAGCCATGGCCGCTGAGCCTGCGCGTCCGGAGCCTGTGCTCCGCAACAGGAGAGGCCACAACAGTGAGAGGCCCGCGTACCGCCAAAAAAAAAAAAAAAAAAAAAAAAAAAGGTGAAATTAATTTTAACAATGTATTTAACCCAGTATAAGCCAGATATTATTTTAACATGTAAAAAATATTTTAAAATATTAATTAGATATTTTACATTCTTATTTTGGTACTAAGTCTTTGAAATCCAGTGTGTATTTTATAGTTACAGCATATCTCAGTTTGGGCTATCGCATTTCAAGTGCTCAGTGGCCACCCCGTAGCCAGTGGCTTCTGTATTGGACAGTACAGATCTAGAACAAATATGAGTGAAGAATAGTAGAACAATGGGAAGTAAGATTGCAGAAGGTTGGTGGGGCCAGATGGCACAGAATTTTGAATGCTAGTTAAGGGTTTCCTTTTCTAAGCATTTGTAAGCTGTCGAATAATTTTAAGGAGGGCATGAAATGTACAGATTTAAATTTCAAGAAGATTGACTACTTAATAGTAGGCTGGAGATGGGCTGGAGCAGTGGGTGATTAAAGGCAAGGACACAAGTTAGTAGGTAATAAATAATCAGAATCTGAGCAAAATAATGGGGATTGGAGTGGAGAAGGAAGCACCTGTGAGACCTTAGAGGAAGTATCAGCAATACAGAGGGAATGACTTGATGTAAAGGACAAAGAAAAGGATTTCTGAATCACTTACATAAAATGGCACTGCTTGTTAGATATAGAGTAGGTAAGATATGAATGAGAAAATAGGAATTGTTTTGGTTATGTTGATGCCAAGATGCTGGCTGAATATTTATTTACCCAACAGTCTTGGGACATATATTCGCTACTTTAAATATGAAAAATAACAATGTTTACCTTTAAGGATAATAAAAAATTCATTACGTTTAAGGAATTTGTGATCTCCAAACTATTACTCTTGTATTACATCAGTAAAAGAGTTTTGAAATATCTTCAAATAGACATGTCTTATTTATAATTTGTGTACATCTATTAAAATACTGTGTATGTTATAAAATACACGTAAAACAGGAGTTCAAAAGTATAAGCTAAATCTATAAACATATTTTTTAGATATTTATGACACCAGAAAACTTTTCTTGTTAAGTTAAATATGCTTAATTGCTTTTAAAAATTTTGGCTTCATGTTGTACAGTGAATTGAAGATCAGGTTTGAAGTTCAGTTTATTTTGCTACTGCGTTTTAAGGACTATCAGGATTTTTTTTTTTAATTTCACAAAGATATATGGATACAAGTGGAAGAAGCACAGTATATCAGTGGCTGCAGTTATTAATCACAATACTCATTTTTCAGTTCCGTCCACTAGCTATACAACTTTTTTGTGTGGTTGTTGAAATTTGGTTAGTAAATTGCTGTTTTCTCTGATGAGTCCAGTTCTTGAAAGCAAATCAGAAATAATTTATTTTTATATTTTAACATATGGCTGAACATCTTTAACTGGGTCAGAAAATTATGTTTTCAAATTTTAAAAACATGGATGTGAAAGTTAAAAAACAATTTTAATAGGCCAAGCATCTTATTATCTGTAAAATTCACATATGGATGGAAACATTTCCAGACACACCCTTTTTCAAAAATATTCCTTCCATAGCAAGGATTTCTTCTAAAAAGGAAGTTTTTCTTTTGTCATTTGTTGTTAACATATTACCTTTACTGAGACAAAATCTAATAATTTTCCCCCCAAATGTCTGCCAGCATACTATTAGTAAGTACTCGTTATCATAGGCAAGATCAGATTTGGAACACTTGCCTTTTTATAGAATAGAAGAAAAATGGTAATTCATCTCTAAGTTCAATAGCTTTTAAAAGTTCATTGTGGGGCTTCCCTGGTGGCGCGGTGGTTGGGAGTCCGCCTGCCGATGCAGGGGACACGGGTTCGCGCCCGGTCGGGGAGGATCCCACATGCCGCGGAGCGGCTGGGCCCGTGAAAAAAAAAAAAAAAAAAAAAAAAAAAAAAAGTTCATTGTGACAAGATAGCTAGAAAATTTTTATGTGAAATTAAAATTTTTTATGGTCGTTCTTCATCTCACTACAAAGAATTGAAAAATTCTGTCACACTTTAACAATCTTATTTTTATAAATTTTACAGTGTTGATGACATATTATAGCACTTTGTGCTCTTACGGATTTAATTTCTTAGTTGTAAAAGCTGTTCAGTGAATGAATTGCATGCTGTATACTATAATGTAGTTCTAGAGGCAGTTTTGTATTTCAGCTAAAGTGTCAGCTCTCTCAGTGGTTACTGTTACAGAGGTTTTTCCTTCAAATTTAGTTTTATTAAAGAAGTAATTTACTATTGAGAATACAGTATATTTTCTTCATTACAACAGTATCCAACCATATTTTAACTGATCAGGTTAGAAGAAGTGTGTACTTTCTTCCAATTGTGTAGTAAACCTCTTTTATGGAGTAATTAATTTTGTTGCTTATTACATCAACTTTTTCCATTTTTTGTATGTGTGCGTTCCAAAGATACTTGGTCTCAAGAAAATGTATTTTAGTTTTTTACCATATTGTTTTTCATACATTTCAGCCATTACAAAAATCCAGTGTTTCCCAATGATGTCTGAATTAAAAACAAAAAAATAAAAAAAAGAAACCTTTTTTTGATGTTAAAGAAAGTAAAAAGTTTTTTTTAATTTTAATAAAAAATAAAAATAATTGAAAAAAAGAAACAACTAAAACACAAGGCTTTCAAACATTTATCATTAAGCTCAATGAAAATTTGTAAAATTCTGGGTAGCACACAGGCATTAAATATGCAAATAATTATAGAGATATTTTTCATGTTCCTGTTGTTTAGGTTTTAAATTGTGATGGTTTCAGACATTAACATGAAATATGAATTTCTGAAAAGCTTTGTGTTCTGCAAAAATCATGCACCATAAATAACACGGCTTATGAGACTAATAGAGTAGGAACAGACTGCGCAAAACCTATACAAATTTTAACCATAACACTAACAAAAACAATAATTCAAATAAAAATAGCTACAAAGTTAAATCTCTGTTGACATTTGTACCCAGCATCACAGACATTTGAATATCTGTAGCCTTAAACCCTAAGGCTTGAGCTTTTTTCTTTGAGATTTAGGCCTATCAAGGCCTTTATTTCTATAGCCTTCTTTATCAGGTTTTTGTTTGTTTTTAACAAGGGAAAAATATCTTCTCAGCTTTTTCAACTGCACTTGTAACCTTATTAGCTTAATGTCATGAACAGTGTAGGGGTTTTTGAAGCTACTGGTTGTACTTTAGTAAGGCGTTTCTGTGTGATTTTTGGCTTTTTTCTTAATGTCATCCTATATTGCTAAACCTTTCTCTTTAACTTGAGAAAGGTTGCCCATCATTTAAAAACATTAACAAGCTGGAAAAAAATCACATATTTTACTTAATATTCGAATTATTCCCTTACTTTCCAGTTACATGTGGGATAATTTTTGTTACAGAAATTCAGATTATAGCAGTATATCATTAATGATTTTGGATGTAATTCCATATTTCAAATAGGCTTTAGGTAACTTTTAATTTTGGGGGGCGGTGATGTGATTAGCTTGCCATTGTTTTTAGCCTCATAGTTCGGGCAGTAAGAGCCTGTATAAGGAGTAGGTTAAGAGTTAACACTGCCCTTTTGTTTGTTTGTACTAATTGCATTTTGGTATTATCTTAAAGCTGTGATTATATACATTACATTCACTTTAAAAATAGCTTTATTGAGGTGTAATTGACATAAAATAAATTGTACATAATGAAATTGTACAGTTTGGTAAGCCTTGGCATATGTCTGCACCCCAAAATGGAATGCTTTTCAATCTGCTTGGTAATCTTTCTACTAGTAAATTTTTAAAAATCTGGGTACATGTAAGCTGTAGTATGTCACAAATTCAATGAAAGGTAACAAGAGAGAGATGTTGCTGAAAACCTCTATGTTAAACTTAAAATTTTTTAAGCTTAAATGTGTAAAATTGTAATATTTTCTTCTTGCACCTCAGTGGATCATCTTATACATTTGCATTGAGTACATTTACCCAACTTGGGAGATGTCTGAGGTCCGTTGGATATTTGTTGGATACTTGGAAATACGGTACTGAGTCCTAGGGTAGAAGTAGATAGAGCTATCAGCCATAGAAGATGGTTCTCAGAATAAAGTTCACATATGTGTTTGTTTCGCTAACTACTCCCTTGGAGTGTAGGAGAAATTATGGCTATTGGTGAGTTCCAGTTAAGGATGATTTTATGTTCAGTGTTTTTAAGTAATTTTCTTTTAAACCAGTGATACTAACGTGTCTCTAAATTGATTGAAAAGAAATTGTTCCTACTTGAAGTACTGTTATTGCCAGAAATTGATCAATAAGCAGAGGAATTTTGTATGAAATGATAGTTGGTAATCGGCATTTAGAAACTTTAGATTTGCCTAAACTATTAGTTTTCAGATTGTTTTAGCAGTGAGACCTTTTCTCTGCCAAATAAAAATTTATAGACGACCAAAATGTAAAAAGACCAAAATATAGTGCATTAGATTCCCTTACCAAGACTTGCTCACTTCTTTTATTTGTAGGGAAGTGCACATACGGTGGACAAAAGAGAGATGGGACAGATATTGAATCTAAAAGGTTTTAAATTTTTTTCGAATTTTTAGAAGTGTTACTAAAAAACAAATTCCCTCAGATGTGTAGAAGGAATACTGCTTCCTGGGTAAGGAGGAGGTACACCTTGTTTCTGTAGTTCTACTGAGAAGAATATTTTGCTTTTTCATTAAAAGTAGGTGGGTCAGGGACTTCCCTTGTAGTGCAGTAGTTAAGAATTCGCCTGCCAGTGCAGGGGACACAGGTTCGAGCCCTGGTCCAGAAAGATCCCACATGCCACGGAGCAACTAAGCGCATGTGCCACAACTACTGAGCCTGCGCTCTAGAGCCCGCGAGCCGCAACTACTGAGCGCGTGTGCCACAACTACTGAAGCTTGTGCGCCTAGAACCCGTGCTCCGCAACAAGAGAAGCCCCTGCAAAGAGAAGCCTGCGCACCGCAACGAAGAGTAGCCCCCATTTGGCACAACTAGAGAAAACCCGCGCGCAGCAACGAAGACCCAACGCAGCCATAGATAGATAGATAGATAGGTGGACCATTGAGTCTGTACAGCTACATAAGTAGTCAGAGGGAGAAAAGAGCATGTGCTTTAAAAACAACCAGCAACAACTATTTTTGTTTTGACGAAATGTTCTTCACTGTTCCTAGTGGTAGTTGTATGGGTAGCAGAAAGAGCTACTTCTGATTACAAGTTTTGCTTTTGTTATGTACCAAAATGGCTCTGTCCCAAAACACTTTTCCATTTCCTAATACATTCCTTTTCCAGTGGGGGTTTTTATGAGAATTAAATGAGAAAGTGATTCTACTCTCTCTGGCACAAAGTAGGGCTTAATGAATGTTGATTTCCTAGTGTGATTTGTGGGTATATATTTTTGCCCTTTAATTTTCCTGTGAACTTGGTTTGTAAAGTACTTGGTTGTGCCTTAAGAAGTTCATTGTTTAGATTTGATTAATATTTGCCTGGAAAACTGAGGATATTATGTTTGTGAGTGTAATGGATGTGATACTGAAATATTTTCAGTGATTGTTTTTATGTGGGATATAAAATGAAAGAGTTAAATCTCTGTAGTTTTAAAAAATATTAGAACTGTAGTGACATATCAAATAATAGTGACATGTCTAATAATAGGGAAGGACAGTTTTGTGTTTGAAATTCTTTTAATTCCATCTCAGATTCACTCAGCAGTGCACTCTCCTTTACAATTGCTGGATTGGTTTTAAAAATTACAAGAAACCTATTTTTCTTTACTTGGAAGATGGGATACAGAATATAAGGTTGTATGACTCCACATGACCCTTTCCCTCCCAGCTTCAAACACAAATAAGGATTTTAAAGTGTTTGGAGGATAAGTCTCTATAATAGAAAACCTTCGTTGAAACTTAGCAAACTTGGGGAATTTTTAACTAATTTTTGTCTCATACTTTCCTCTCTGATGAAGTAGACAGTATATTAGATAAGATATGTGAAAATGCCTGAGAATAGTGATGGCATACAGGTTTTTAAATGTTTTACTGTTTATTTGCCCCTGTCATGTTTTTATCTTGTCAGTTAATTGATTGTTGTCCAGTACATCCAAAACAGTTTTAATGATGTATAACACACACACACAGAGAGAGAGAGAGAGAGAGAGAGAGAGAGAGAGAGAGAGAGAGAGAAAAGTATATATACTATATGTATTGATATATAGCATGAAAGGCTTAAGATCAGTGGGAACTGTATTCTTTGTTCAGAGGTTCCCCTTGCCCACAATTCAGAGTTCAGGTTTTAAGCAAGTTTTTGTTATAATATTCCCTTAACTGTTCTAAATATGAATATTACTCTCTTAGACACCTATTACTTCATTAATGTACCACCTATATTTTGTAGAGAGCTTTAAGAGCTGATTTTACTATAGCTGTAGGTAAAGATTCATAAAAGCAAACCAGAAAACAGTTCTTACGCTTTGTTAAATTAGCTACTCAAGCTTATGGTGAAGTTAACTTATATCACGCAAAATATGTGCAAGACACTTTCACCCAGTACTCTTTAATTTCTTATTTTCCTAGATAACTTTTTTTCCTTCAAATATTCTTTTTTGATAGGGGACAGGATAAATTTAGTTTGTCATTAATTTGGTTGACAGATCTTAAACTAATGTACTTACAAAGCTATATTATAAAATAAGCATTAAGTATTTTATTCAACTGATATTGATAAATGATAGCAGATTAGTTAATATTACTTAGATTTTTCTAGGTGAAATAGAAAGTTTACTATAAAAAATAATATGGCGTATACATAAGATTCAGAAGGTTTTCTGCATGCATAGAGGGTGGCTTTAAAATCTATGTTTTATACGCTAGCGATGGATTTGTTTGGCCCCACTGTTTTTACTTTTGTGTTTGTATTTGGAGTTGTAATAACAGAAGGCGAAAATGTAAATATTACAAATTCATTTACATGACATTTCCTGGTCACTTATCTGTACAGCAGATACACAGAAATGTTTCCTATTTTGTTGTCTTAACTTTAAAATGTGGATATTGTTCAGTATTCTGTTAGAGGAATAACTTTATTAACTTTAATTTCAGTAATAAAGTATAAATGTATCATAAAATTCTGATTCTGTGACTTATAAAATGTATTGGCTGGGGCAGGTTTTTTAACCTCTCTAAACTTCAGTTTCTGTGCCTACTAAATATGAGTATAATAATAGTACCTAGTTTATACATTGTTGTGAGGATTAAAATGTTGATTGCTTGAGCTGTGCTCAGCGCATGGTACAAAGTAGTCAAGAAAAGTTCCTATTATTAATAATAAGTACTGTATTGGCCTGTGTAATTTAGTTATAGTTTTTGGTAGATAGACCGTAAGGTATCACATAACTTATGGTCAAGTTGAATGCTTGGTATTATTTAGGGTCTATGAATGTGAACTCACAGTAACATCTTTTTTTTTTTTTTTAATTTGGCTGCGCAGTGCGGCTTGCGGGATCTCAGTTCCCCGACCAGGGATTGAACCTGCACCCTCATCAGTGAAAGTGCGGAGTCCTAACCACTGGACCGCCAGGGAATTCCCAGTAACATCTTAAAGGAGGTTTTTGTTTTGTTTTTTAAACATGCAGCAATTATAGAAAAACAAGTGCTAAGAAAGTGGTGCACGGTGGTTTGGAAATAACAAATTTATGATCTAAATAGCTTTTATAGAAGTCACTGATGACCTCAAAGTATCTAAAGTCTCAGTCTTGATTTACTTGACTTACCAGTCATACTGATTTTGTGGATCACTCTCTCCCTCTTTGCTACATGCTTCACTTGGCTTCCAAGATACCACAGCAGTCTCTATTTTCTCCCTCCTTTACTGCTTGCTTCTCAGTCTCCTGTACTCCACAGTCTCATTATTAATAAGTGGTGTATCCCAGGACTCAGTCCTTGGTCCTTTTTTATTTGTCTACACTCACTCCTTCAGTGATCTTATCCAGTTTTATGGCTTTAAATACCACCCATATACTCACAACTCATAACATTATGAAACTTTCAGCTGAAAGATAATTTGCTGCATTTAACAATTGAAATTCCTAGAAGGATGTCTCCATCATTTTGCTTATCACTTTAGACATTCCAGGTTGGTGAAGTCTTTCCAACCTCCTTCCTTTTTTTTCTTTTTCTTTTTTTTCATTGGTGGGTGCATTTTATTTGGAGATTTAAAAACAGTTAGATATTTAGAAGCAGTTTATAGTGAGAGTAAAATCAAGTCCAATACTTCATTCCTTCTTGGCAACTAAAGTATAAAGTGTTCAGGAAAAGTTAGGAAAATAAGCCATTCTATACATACTTTTTTCCACCATGATAATTGTAATGGGAAAAATTGGATGTTGGCTTGTACCTGTTTATTCAGAAAGAGTAGGATAAATCACTTTTCTCTCTACTGTCCTCTGATGCTAACTTTTTACGTACAGACAACGCAAGTCAGTTCCAGTATTACAGCTGATTCACATATTTTAAGCCAGTGATACTAGAGATGTGGGAGATCTGGTAACTGAGCAAGTTCTGGGGGCTTAGCTTAAGATTTACTTGAAAGCTGTGTCTGCTCTACCTCTTTATGCAGTTTCATATGAAACTTGGGCAATAAGTTTTTTTTTTAGTTTCTCTTTTAGGAGCTGGGATTTTCACTACAGCTACCGTTTTAAACCCCAGTAATCAGTCTGATTTTCGCCCATTACCACATTTAGGTTCTTTTAATTCTCAATTATTGGTCTTATTGCTTTCTGCCCTGAAATCCAGTAGATCTTTGTGACTTTAGCTCCTACTTTAGCTCCTACATTGCTTAGCATTTTTCTTCCTCGTTCTTGAATATTTTGTGGTGGTGGTGTTTTTTTCCTTTCAGTGGGGCTATGACTTTTAAATGTTCTCCTGTCATCTCTGTGCATTTGAAAGTAGGG
>NW_006784503.1:2451939-2468978 GCF_000442215.2 Lipotes vexillifer
ACAAATAGTGTTAATTTTCTTCATTGCTTTGAAGTTTTGGTTGTAGGCTTTTCTTTAATATACGTTTTATTCTTTTAAAAGTTTCTTTATCTTAGCTTTAGTATCACTTTCTATGAAAAGAATCACAGTTGAAATCACAAGACACTGAAAAAAAAATCTTAACCTCCTAAGGTTTATATGAAACTGCTTAACGAGGATGGTCATAGACATAGGCTTTCATTCAAGTCTTGAGGTAATCCAGCAACTGTAACTCAGTATCAATTTTGTGTACTGAAAATACTAGTAACTTTTAAGAATTCAGAATTTGTTTCTTAAAAATTGGTACTAAATAGAATAAGTTTCAAATGTAAAAATTTTATAAACATAGAACCTCAAGCATAAATGTAAATATATAAATATGTATTACCCCTACATTATCTTCTGATGTAAATTATTAGCAAATTAAGGTATTAGTATTATTCAAAAATAAATATTACCAAAAAAACTTAATGCACAAATGAAATAGTATGTGATCTTTAAGAAATAGTTTAAAAAAAACAAAATAGTATTATTGTTGAGTTGATCAACTGTTGAAGTGTTCCAACTGCTGAAAAAGCTCTCTGACTCTACACTAGTGGGGTATATTATGGGAAAATATTTATAAACTTTCCAGATTTTTTCCTGTTTATTTAATCTTTGTGTAACTCTATTTCTCTGTGATAACTTTCAGTTCTTCTAGAATTAATAAATTAAAAACTCAAGTTACCTTTCTAAGTTTTGCATGTAATTTTCCCCACATTTTCTCCCTACCCAGATCCTCAAAAGTTCTCTTTATTACTGTTTTGTTTTCTGCAATCCTCCAGCTTCCTTCTTTCCCCTTCCAAGCTTCCACTGGTGGTTGAGATGAGGGAGATGAGTTAAGTATATTGAACCTCTAAGATTTAGGTAGTATTTTGCTACATCATTTTCTAATAGCAAGACCTTGGGCATGCCAAAGTCACCTAATCTCTCTGAACTTTAGTTTGTTTATTTTTTAAGTGAGAATATGTCCTTCTGCCCCCTCATTTACTTGGGGATGAAACCATATATACACTAGTGTTTTAAAAATACTGTTTTCTTCACAAGCATATCCATTAAGTAATTTGAGACTTGGTTTGTTTCTTACTAGTTTTTTTCACTCCCACCAAGTTATATGTATGTACTTTTTCATATTTTGATTATAAATTTAATGCATGCTTGTTGTAGAAAGTCTGGAAAATACAGAAAGCTTACAGAAGAAAATAGCAACCTGAACAGTGCATCATCCTGTTTTCATGTTTTTTGGGGAAATTTAGTTTTGAGCCTGAATTTCCTGAGGGTAAGGATAGTTAGTGTCTCACTTATTTTTAGATTTTCTATTCTTTGTATACACTAGGCACAAAATTAACGCTTGTTGAATGAATGGGAACTAGTCTGGGTGTATTTCTTAAAGTCAAAAGCTTGGTAAAATTTTACTGGACGTTGGAAGAGAGAAAAGACATCTGACTAGCAAAAATAATAGTGGATGCATATTCTAAAATGACGTTTTTCTCTTGGCTAAAAGTACAATGGAAAACATGATAGGGTCAACCCTAATATTCTCTGGCAGAAGTTAGGAAACTATTTAAAGCTACTGGATATGGTGCCACTGGGGGCAGTTTCATATCAAAGTGGATTAACATTTACTCAGTGACAACAAAACAATAAAATTTAAAGGCTTTTTATCTTGAATGCTTGAAAATTGTAACAACTTTCTTTTTTCTCTTATTTTTTTGTTAAACAGGATGGCTTAAATTCCTTGGTCCTTGATTTGGATTTCCCTGCTTTGAGGAAAAACAAAAATATAGATAATTTCTTAAATAGATGTAAGTATGTGTAAATTTCATATTTGATCATGTGACTCTACTTTTTTTTTTTTTTTTTTTTGTGGTACGCGGGCCTCTCACTGTTGTGGCCTCTCCTGCTGCGGAGCACAGGCTTCGGACGCGCAGGCCCAGCGGCCGTGGCTTACGGGCCCAGCCACTCCGCGGCATGTGGGATCTTCCCGGACCGGGGCACGAACCCATGTCCCCTGCAGCAGCAGGCGGACTCTCAACCACTGCACCACCAGGGAAGCCCTGACTCTACTTTTGATAAGAGATTTATGTTTAATTAATATTATTACAGTCCACAAACTTTTAACTTATTAAATTTAAATTTTTTTTAGTTTGCCATTTGATTTATTTAAATACTAGTATTCTTTATTTCAAAGCAGAATTGCCAAATCAAAGTATGTAAAGTAGGTAAAGTTCAAGGTTTTGATTAAATTAAGATTGCTTAGAATTTCAGGACAGGTCATTTATGGCAGTTCCAAGAGAAGTTTTCAATTAATGTTAACAACTCTAAGACTTAGCTTTACATTATCCAGAAGACTTAATGAGCTTTATGTTTGTATAAATATAGACATTTCAGTCTAGTTAATGAAAGATAATGTGATAACAGTTATTGCCATAAACGTAGTAACTATTAATATATGCCAGTATTGACGTTGCAATGAAGTTGTAAATGAAGTTGAATTCTGAGAATAAGAAATTCTCAAAATAATTATATACACTTTATGTGACCACAGTATGCTCTTTAATTTGGAATTATTCAGAGACTAGGCTGTTTTTATAATTTAAAAATCTTATCTATAGTTATCAAATCTACAATATGTGATTACTGTTTTTCAAAGAAGTAATCTACCAATACTGATGATTGAGATTAGCCTTGTGTACTTTCATAGCAGCTTTCTGCAATGATTCAGAGTGTACTCCAGGATTGCCTGGATCGTCATAGTTTCAGCTGTCATATAACTTGCCAAGCAACAGAGTCAGAAACAGAATAGTCTAACTGCTACTTTTTGGTAGTCATTAATGTGTTTATATGTGTTAAACCAGAGAGTTTTGTCCTTTGATGTAACGTGTATGTGTCTTAGAGTTTTAAATAGCAACATTTAAAAATTGACAGATTTAGCTGGAAACTAAGCCCAGTTTCTTGAAATAAAAATTTGTTTACAAATATGGTGATTATTTTAAAAGGTTGCTTATCAATATGGTGATTGATATTATGGTGATCTTTTTACTGTAGATGAGAAAATTGTGAAAAAGATCAGAGGTCTACAGATGAAGGCAGAAGACTATGATGTTGTAAAAGTTATTGGAAGAGGTGCTTTTGGTGAAGTCCAGCTGGTAAGAAAGTATTTGTTTTGTTCTTTTTATTATTTCTTTTAATGACATGGTTTTGTGAAACATTATCAGTGGCCCTTGAGTAAATCTAATTTCTGTGTCCAACCATGCCAGAAAATTAGTTTTAAGAGCTTGGTCAAGTCATTCCATCTCTGAGAGCCTCAATATCTTCATCTATAAAAAGAGATAATTGTGCTATAAATACCAGGTCTTTTCCAGCTCTGAAACACTGAGATTTAGAATAAGGCCAACTTGGCTTCACTCATGATCTACCTAGCAGTTAATATTCTTCCAGAACTACTGTGTTTTTATTTAGTATGTTCAGATTAATAACATCTTTGCTTAATTAACTGAGATTTATTTAGATATACGAGAAACCCAACAAAGGCATTTTAATAACTGAAAGTAAATATAAAATTTACCTTTGTAGACTAAAGTGGTAGCACTGGAAATACTTCTAAATGTTTTCAAATATTTCAGATATTTTATTTATATTATTATGTGAAGAGCTATAATGTAATATTCCTATTTTCATCACCCGAATATGAAACTCTTTTTTTTTTTTTCTTCTTATAGTTAAACTATGGAGTCAAATTCTGTTTTTAACTTAAAAGTGCTTTATTCTTGATGGAGCACCAAGAAAAACTGACTATGTGCCAGCATGGGTTTCTCTAGGAACAAGTCATGACAGACTAACCTTTTGTCTTTTTCTCTTTCATTCCTTCTTTCTTTGATAGGTTTATTGAACTTGTAGATCAGTATAGTGCAATAGGTGTAATATATATCCATAAGATATTTGAAAAAGTTTGACATACTTGAGGATGATACGGAGAAGTGTCAACGAATAAGCATATGGATAGGGAGCTTTATAACTGCGTTAATAGCTGTATTCTAAGGAGCCCGATGAAGGCATGAATGGTTCCTTGGACAGAGATCCCCAAGGTCAGGTTTTAGGATTCTTTCCTCTCCTATTAAACATTTTATTAATGACTTGTGTGGAGGCAATGGTGGCATGTTGAATAACTTTGCAAATGAGTTAAAACTGTAGTATGAAGATGAGCCAAAACCCAGAAATCATCAAATGGGGAGGTCATTAGCCGGATAGACGAAGTGAAATTTAACCAGGATAATGACCTGTACTTGGGTGTGAAGAACTCAAGGAATAGATTGCTTAACAGTGATTATGAATTAAAGAACAATTTTCCTGAATGTAAACCAGGCAAAAGTCATTGGTGATGTGGCTACCCAAAATAGTAAAGTTTAGACTGCTGTAATAAATTTCTAAGATAATAGAGATAAGGTTTTCTCTAATTTGAGATGACTGGGCCATACCTGGCATATTTAATCCACTCTAGATGCCCTGTTGCCCTGTTTTAAAAGGGACGAGTAATGCTCAGGGACTTGAAATAATGCCATCTGAGGTATGGTTGAAGGAATTGAGACATTGATTGGGAGTAGATTTGAAGAATGGGCTGCCTTCGAAAGTAATGAGGTTTTGTTTTTGTTTTATTTTTGTTCTTAGTGAAAGTGCTGAAGCTTCAGCTGGTAGAATGCTCTAGTGGGTAGGGTGGGAGATTAGATTACATGACTGTTGATATGACAGTTTCTATGAGATAGGGAAATTATAAAGTAGTTGAATCCTAGCTCTGCCATGGTCAAACTCAAAAGATCATGGTGAGTTCAGGCAGATTTCTCAATCTCTCTGAGTTCCAACCTGTAGAATACAGATAATAACAACTATGTTATGGGGGTCGTTATAGGAAACTAAATAATTAACAAAATAAATAAGCCTGGTTGTAGTGTTCTCTGAGTGTTAACCATGATTATTATTTAGTATTTGATATAGGAGTCATACTATTGTGTGCATGTTTCAAATACAATACATGTATTTGAAACAGGCACATTGTTTCTTCATACTTATTTCATTGTGGTTAGGGAATAAACACTAGAATTTGAAGTTGCATTTTTTGGGGGAAATATGACAGACCTTAACTTGTCATGTTTTTGTGTCAGGGTAGTCATTGTTCTGTGTTAGATTAATTTGATCATTAAAGTTCAGTATGTTAAAGGGAAGGAAAACATAGAAACAGAGGCTTTTATTTTTGTTGTTAATTTCCATCCCGTATTTCATTTTGGCCACAGGATATGCCGAAACAAAGTCATATGTTTTTAGAAATGAAAAATATTTTAACGTTCCACTAATTCGATGACCTGGCCTGAGAGCTTGTACACGTTTGTTTTGGCTTTAGTTCTTGGTTGTTACCTTAGGCAGGGACTCGTAAAAAGAAGAATGAGATTGAAAAGGGAAAAGCCCAAGTGCTTCTCCCATAGCCTTTTGAAGTTGATTCGTATGTGGAAGATAAGTTAGTTAGGCAGATACGAAGGGAATGTTCCATATTTGGCACATCTTTATGATTATTTTTTCTACTCATCTGAAGAAAGTGTTACAGTAGTAGGTGCAAGTGTGTCTTCCCTTGTGAAATGCTTTTTCTGGTCAAGTAAAAATACGTTGTCACAGAAGACCTACCAATCAATTTCCACAAAGAAAATTCTTATTGTAAAATTATCTTTGGTATGTCACAGCAACTATACCGCAGTATAAGAGCTAGAGTCCAGACTACCTGTGGTTGAATTTAGACTCTTTTGCTGTCTAGCTGTGACTTCAGACAAGTTACTTAATCTCTCTGTGCTTAGTTTCTTATCTGTTAATGAAGATAACAATAGTGTTTATACCTCATGAGATTACTGGAAGAATTAAATGTGACAATATCTATAAAGCATTTGGAACAGTTCTTGGAATATATTCAATAGTAAGTGTTTAGTAAATGTTAGCAATTAATTGTCAGACATAAAACAGCACATTTATCTGTATCCATCAGTGAAGTAGTTAATCAGGATCTGTTATGTTCCAGGAGCTGTGCTAGCCTCTAAAGAGACAGTAACATAGCCTCTATCTTGCTGAAAGTGGTAGTTTTGTGGAGGAGATGAAGAATTTTACTTTAAACAAGTAAAGTTTTTTCAGATTACAATAAATGCCATGAAGGAAAAGATCTGGATGCTATGAGAGAGAATAATGGAGGAATGTGCCTTATTCAGACTGGGCAGTTAGGAAAGGTCTTACTGTGAGAAAGTGACATTTGAGTTAAGTTAAAGGAGTTGGCCACATGCAGAAGTGGGGATGGAGTGGGAGTTAAAATACAGAGGGAATACATGTGAAAATGTCAGAGTCAGGAGAGTGACAAGTCATTTAATTTATTTGGGTGTAGATTTCCTCATCAGAAAAGGCATTTCTCGTGGATTGAAAAGTTCTGTAATCCCTGGAGGGCAGAATTTGTTCAGCTTGTTGTCTTCTGTCTTTTCCCCCCCTATCTACAGAGATGTACATTTATATTTTTATATCATGAAAGGTCCTCAACAATGGATGGTTTTATCTAATATCCCTCTTGTTTTTGGATTCTACTCTTTTGGAATATTTTATTACATCTCATTTTGATGGAACATAATATGAGCCAGTATAGTATATTGATTAAGAGCATGTACTCTGGTGACTTCCATGGTGGTCCAGTAAGACTCTGTGCCTCCACTGCAGGGGTGCAGGTTCCATCCCTGGTCGGGGAACTAACATTCCACATGCTGCAAGGTGTGGCCAGAAAAAAAAAAAGGTGAATCAAGGATTTTGAAATGAATTTATAAATAAATGTAAAACTGGCTTTTAAAAAAAAGAGCATGTACTCTGGAGCTAGACCTCTCAACTACCTAATAACTTCTTTGTGACTTAGTGTCCTCATTTGTAAAGTGAAGATAATAATAGTTCATTATTCATAGGTTGCTATGAGTGTGAAATGAGCTAATATATGGAAAATATCTAGAATAGTATCTGACACATAGTGAATAGGTAATAAATTGTAGGCTAAAATTGGAGCCTGCTGGAAAAGCAGTTAAGGTCCTTTTAAAGATTCATTTACTAATTTCACATATTGGCTTAACAAAACATGTTTTTATAGTTAAGGTAGTAATGTTCAACTTTTAATAGATATTTTTGCTTAAAGTACTCTGGTACTGTGGAAAAACAGTCAAAGCCATCTACTTTTGTTTCTGTTCTGTGGTATGCAGATTTCCTGTCATCAAAGGTTTCATTTCTTTATCTTGGAGTGGCACTAATAATAGAACTTTTATAAGAGGTTTTGTGAGGACTAAATTATGTTATACATATGTGGTACTTATCATGGACGTGGCACATTGTAGGTATCAAGTAAATATTAGCTGTTGTCACTATTGTCAGTTTCTGTGGATTTATGGCATTAAATGAGTTTTAATTTTGAATAAATAATCAGAAGTCTTGTTCTTACTTTCATATATATTTATGTATGTTAATTTGCTAGGGCTGCCATAGCAAAATACCACAGACTGTGCTTAAACAACAGAAATTTATTTCCTTAACAGTTCTGAAGGCTAGAAGTTCAAGATCAAGGTGTTAGCATGTTTAGTTTCTTCCAAGGTCTCTCTCCATGGCTTGCAGATGGCCACCTTCTCACTGTGTCATCACATGGTCTTTCCTCTGTGCATGCGCATCCCTGGTGTGTCACTCTGTATGTCCTTCATCACCTCTTCTCATAAGGACTCCAGTCAGGTTGGATTAGCACCATCTCTAACTGCCTCTTTTTAACGTAATCATGTCTTTAAAGGCCCTGTCTCCAAATACAGTCACATTCTGAGGTACTAGAGGTTAGGGCTTCAAAATGTGAATTGTGGGTGAGGGGGACACATGATTCACCCCACTACGGTATGTATGTATGTGTGTATGTATGTATGTATGTATGTTGGGATGAACTTTTCAGTGAGATAACCTTTTGACCATGGTATGCATGCTTACTTTTTTTGTTTATGTTTATTAACTTTTCTTGGACACTAATTTTCTTTTCTTTGAAAAAGAGAGTTATAAATTCTAGCCTTGCAAATACCTTCTTAAGGTAAAAATACAGTCTTCCTCTCTATTAGTAGAATATACATTGTTCTTCAGATATTCCTTTGGTTAGTTGATTAGCAAATGTTTATTAAATGTCAAGTATCATTGTAAGCATATAAGTATCGTCAACACATTAAACAGGTAAACTACTCAGACAAGGCACCTTTACATCCATGGAGCTTTTGTTTTGAAACTATTATAGTTTCAGAAAGAAATTGTGATCTAGGTTCTAAAAGTAGAGTTATAAATTAATCTTCTTAAATGTAATGCATATATGTTAGGAATTACTTATATATGATTCTTTACTCGGGGGAGATGTATAAAAACAAGTTTTCATGGTAACAGTGGAAATATTTTTATTTTGAAGTTATATCTTATTATTTTGGAGTTTGGAAACCTTTAATTGGTTTTACGATATTGTCTACTCATTCTCCTTAAGAAAATGTGACATTAAATTTTTTCTTGGTGGTTTTATTTAAAGCTCCACAGATTCATATATGAATGTATTCTCATTCTCAAAGGTCTAAATTACTTAGAATTAGGTAAAATATGAAAATCTCTATCATGTCTTCTCTCGATTCCCATTTTCAAACATAAAGGTAACCAGCCTGTTGGTAATCTTTTAGTGCTTTGATGATTAGAAATATTTGGGGACTGTTGCAAAACTAGTGTCAAATTATTTTCAGTGGATATTTATATTTTATTCTAATTATTTTCATTCTAGGAAAGTTGAAACCTTTCCGTATTGAGTTATAAAAATTGCATCAATGCTAATTTTTCTCCCTTGAAATTAAAAATTATTTTATTTATACATCAAATATGTTCATAGTAGAATAATAAAATAAGCCAACATTATACTTTTTAAAATCACCTGCAGTCCCACTACTGAGAGATAGCTACTTTTATTACTTTGATGTATAGCTTTCCAACTTTTCTGTTTCTAAAGATATGTGTAATATATGTATATTAAGGGACCATGTTATGTACATGGTTTTACAACCTGTGTTTTTTTATGCAACAGTAAATAGTAACACACACTTGTATAACAGTTACAACATGCCAGGCAGGCTGCTAAGCAATTGGTATATAGTAACCAGTCTTTACAACAGTCTTTCTAGATGGTATAACTGCTGTTATTCCCATTTTACAGATGGGGAAATTCAGGTAGATAAGATAAATGACTTGTGAGAGTTCACACAGCTGCTAAGTGGTTGAACTGAGATTTGAACTTAGGCAGAGGACTCCAGAGTCCATTCTCTTTGCTCTATGGCCATAACCAGTTTTCTGTGCTAATACAGACTTTGTATGTAAGTTTATTGGCTACATGGTGTTTCACTATCATCTTAATCAACCTCTTACAAGTATTCAGTTCTCCTTTCTCGAAACACCATTTTTTCTACATTACAGGCTCTTCCTTCTCAGTTTCCTTAGTGGTTCATTTTCCGCCTGACTTGTGAGTATTGTAGTTCCCAAAGGCTAGGCTCTTATTTTTTTTGTTCTGCATTTTCTCCCAAGGCAAGTTCATGCATTCCTCTAACTTTAAGTACAATCCATGTGATGTCAAGGCTCAAATTTATAGCTACTGCTCAGAACTTTCTACTTTGCTCACCAAACTCATATTCATGGTAGCTTATTTGACAGCTCCATTAAGATGTATCACAGACATCTAAAACATGTGAAATTAGAATGCTTGATTCCCCCTCTAACTTTGCTCTTCCTTCCATCTGTTCCTTCTCTTATTTTCCCATCTTAATAAATAAATGACTCTAGCATCAACCCAGTTGATGCTCAAGCCAAAAAATTGGGAGTCATTATTGATTTCTCTTGCCCTCATTTCTTATATTTAATTTTTCAGTAAGTCCTGCTCATAATATTTCTCTAGTCTCTCCACTTTTTGGGGGGTATTCACTGCCGTCACCTTTCTCCAAGATACCCTTTCATTCCCAGTCAGGTATGAGGGCCTACTTTGTGTCCTGCTTTGTTTTCTACTTCCGCTAACAGTTTCACCATTGTACTATTGGTTTTGGATCGGGAAATGCTGGTGGAGAAAATACCAAGACTGGATTTATTAAATCTTCTTCAGATTCGTGCTCTCCAAGCTCAGCTGAACCCACATTACTATTTGGCAGACTTTTTCCCCCATACTTCATAGCCTTGTATTTTCACATACCACTCCTACCCCAATAAGGGTATAATAGGATCAACTATGGGGCTTTTCTAACATACATGCCTTGTTTCATTTTTTCTTCTTTATTTCCCCACTTCTCTATAATGAGATACATGAAGGTGGGAAGTATAGATCTATCTAATACAAACTGCTGCCAAATTGACCCTTCTAAAATATATTCATTGTATCTCTCCTTTGCATTTCATGGCTCCCTTGCCTACTAAATGAAGCATGAAGCCTTCATCCCGGCCTTCTAGGCCCTCTTATTTAAGATATCACGAATTAATCTTTTTAATCCTTATTTTCCATCATGCTCTCCTTTCTGAGCAGGCTACTTATTTCAGTGCATGCTCTTGTTTACTTGTCTGTTCCTCCAAAAATGTTTCACTCACTCTCAGTGCTTATTTTAAAAGAGAAGTTTCCTGATTCCTTTTGCTTTCCTTCCTACCCTTTGAGTGTGCCCTCTCTCATCTGCATCTTTTAATTATGATCCCTTTATTTAATTTCCCATATTATGCCTTGTGCTGTAGTTTATATGTATACTTCTTTGAATCTTTTTATATTGTAAATTTTTTGAGGGCAGGAACTGTGTCTTTTCAGTACTTTTGGCATTCCCATGAGGAGTTCATAGCTGTGTGTCTGAAAATAGTTCACCTGTATCTGGGAAGATGATCTTCTTTAGTCAAGTACACAGTTTAGTAGGAATATCTGTAGAGCAGCAGGGAGAAAGGGGGGAACCCTCACCATGGAGCCATTTGTTAATTCAGTCTTGAACATTGGTAAAGGACATGTTGGTGCAGCTAGATCATATAAGTGATTGGATTTTTCTTGTCTTTTTATATCCTGTACAGCACAGAACCTGAAATGTAGAAAGTTTTCATTGATGTGAATTGACTGTGATTATTCCTGATCCCTGGGCTCAGGTGCTCCCTGGGGATCCAGAATGCTAAGGGGATACAGATTCTCAGTGATAGAACTCAAGGCTGATATGAGATGAAGATCTTGTTTTTTGTTTTTTTTGTGTTTTTTTTAAAATCTCCTACTGGCTTGCTCTTAATTTAAATGGTTTTAAACTAAGGTTTTAAAGTAGAACCAACCAGAAGGAAAGAGTGTATGGGAAATGATTCTCTAATACTTGTCATGTAAACTCAGATTTTTTAGTCCTTTTTGGAATAAAACAGGCTCCTCACTGGTTACAAGGTTATTTCTGATTTGTGTAAATTATCTCCCTTCCTCCATGTTTTTATAATTCCTGTATTGCCCCATTCAATCTTAGCTGCCACAACCAGACCTGGCAGAAAGCAGGAGGACACGCTTTTCTTGTGTCTTTAGTGGAAACCTCAGCAGCACACAATGACTGTTCCAGATCTGTCAAATAGATGCATTGGTTCTTTTTGTAAAAATAATCTATTGTAATTTTTGATATTAAAAATAAATTTTAAAGCCTCAAATGGGGCATTTTGGTTAGAATGATTTTCAAAAGTTTTTGTCCACAAGTGTTCTAGGAGATCTAGGTCCATTTTAGGACTTTTTCAAACATGTCTCTAGCTACACTTAGGAATGTTTCATCTACTTTAAAAAAAATTTTTTTAAAGAAGTACATATTAGCTATAAAAAGCACAAATAAGCAAATCTAAAAAAATTAAAATCCCTCAGAATTCCATCAGCTGAGATAAAACTGTTAACTGTTTTGACCCTTATTATCTTTTTTTTTCCCCCACATACGTATAGTCAATTAGCTGGTACTTTTGCATTCATCCACTTTTAAAATTAGAAACTAGGAATATAGCATTCTTTTCTCTAACAAATAGAGACATTGGAAGAGAAGCAATATTTTTGTCCTTTAGGTAATCATGGACTAGTGACATAGGGGAGACACATGTAAAGTTTCATAACAGAATGAACTGAGTTCCATTTGTCTGTGGTGGAATTAGCTAACATTTTCATTGACTATATTCTGTGTGCTAAGTATTTATATTCGTTATCTTGTTTTATCTCTTCAACAATTCTGTGAGATTCTTAAGTAGATGAATTCAGTGAAATTTAGAGAGATTAAGTGAATTGGCCACGTAGTACATAAATAGTTAGGACTTTTGCCCAGGTTTGTTGACATCTACATCCATGCTTTTAAGCAGTACTCTCTGCATTGTTGTAATGAATTGCTGCTATATCTATTTATCCATCCATATTGAATAAAGGAGAAAGAGCTAGAGAACAAAGGGGAACGTACAGAGATGCTGAGGAAGATTATAATAGAATCATTCAGAAGGAGACATCCTCACAAGGAAGGTCAGTGGAAACCAGCTTTCCTAAAATAACAGTGCTTCACTGTAGTACTTTGTAATATTAGTACTAATGTATTGTAAGGTATGAGGCAGACGTTTGGCATGAATACAACTATTGCCTCTTACTGTTTGTTCTGTTGATAAAGTCAAAGACTACAAGCTGGTGGTTCCTGACTCTTGTGTTATGAGCCTGTGAAGTGTGCTATTACAGTAGTTTAAATGAAATTCAGGCCTCATTAACTAGAACATCTAACCAAAGTTGTCTTTATTTATTAAAAGTTTTATAGATCTCATAGCTATAATTTTGCTGAATTTGTTAAATTGGATAATTCAGCATTGTGCCAACCACTAGGCAGCCTCACAAATGAAAGTTTGTATTGTATTCTGTTCTTAAAGGAGCTTATGAAGCAGACATGTACACAACTAATTTTGATATTAGATTATTGTAAGCATTTTGGAAGCACAGAAAGGGAAACAGTTTTGCATAAAGAATCACCAAGAATAAAGCACCAAGAACAGGCATTTTTCTCATGTTCGGAAAATCATCTTATGCCTGTGTTTTTGTTTATTTGAATGAACGGCTCTTTTCTCTAGGTTTGTTTTTGTTTAGTTAATTCATGTATAAAAGATTAAACATAAATAAATGTTTAACTATTTCCTACTAGCTGACAAATATCTTTTAGTTTCTGTTCATAGCTGTTCTTTATAGCAGAATTCTTAAAACTCTTGTCATGGTCTGAGTCAAGCATAAATAATATTATGGTATAAATTAATTGGCTCTTAACTGTTATATGATTGCTTTTTCTAATGAAGTTAAGATAACACTGAAATCCGATTTATTCTTAGAATAAGTGAACATTTGAAGAATGGCATAAATACAGAAGAGAGAGTACCTTAGCTGTCTCTTTTTAGTAATGTTTTAAACTTTAAAAAAAACCCACAACATTTTATTAAAAGCATTGGTGGAGTGAGCATTTGCTTTGAGATAATTTGCTAAGTAAGAATCTGGTCTGTCTACTGTGGAAGGGATTTCTACTTTTAAGACTAGGGTTCTTCATACTCTAATCCCCCACCCTCCCACCCATGTTTTCATATTGCTTTCCCATATATTTATTTTCAGCATTCTATAAATGACATAACACCATACAAATCAAAGGAATTGTTTTTCCAGTTTAGTAATTTAATATAGAAGATGGATATAATCTGTGACCCTCATCATAACTTATTTGGCCCTTGGCATATAGGGTTCTTTTCATGTAAAGTTACAGTGTATCAAAACACTTTAAATTTCAAAATATTTTAAAATACTTTAAATTTCAAAGTATTTCAAAATAATAAGTGATATAAACCATTGATATAATAACCTTTCTAATTATAATTTGATTAGGCAGTTTTCATCCTGGGCTGTATTTTCTTTCTATCCATATTGATGTTTTATTTATTTGTTATATAAAGTACTGAGAAGGGATGTTAAAATTTCCAGCTGAAATTAGGATTTGCCTGTTTCTTTCTTTAGTTCTGTCAATTTTTGCTTCATGAATTTTTTTTTTTTTTTTTGGCGGTACGCGGGCCTCTCACTGCTGTGGCCTCTCCCGTTGCGGGGCACAGGCTCCGGACGTGCAGGCTCAGCGGCCATGGCTCACGGGCCCAGCCGCTCTGCGGCATGTGGGATCTTCCTCGACCGGGGCACGAACCCGTGTCCCCTGCATCAGCAGGCGGACTCTCAACCACTGCACCACCAGGGAAGCCCTGCTTCATGAATTTTTAAGCTTATTTATTAGATACAAACATATTTAGAATTTTTAATGCCTTCCTGATGAATTATTACTCCTTTTATCTGAATTATCCTTTTTTTCTCTTTGCCTTGAAGTCTACTTTGTTATTGATATTGCTCTGTCTACTTTCTTATCCTTGCTGTTTGCATGGTGTATCTTTTCCTATCTTTTTATTTTTAACCTGTTTGATCTTATATTTAAAATATATGAGGTTAGGTTTTGCTTTTTAATTCTCATAATCTCTGCCTGTGAATTGTGTTTCGTCCGTTTATATTTACACATATTTCAGACGGTTTAAAATTGTCTTGTAGGCCCTTAAGTCTCTATTCATTTTCATTTATTCATTTTTCTCTTTATTCTCTAGATTGATTTGTGTTCAGGTTCACTGAATGTCCTTCTATCTCCATTCTCTGTTAAGCCCTTCCAAAGAATTTTCCATTTTAGTTATTTTTCAGTTATAGAACTTCCAATTGGTTCTTTTTTTCAATTGGTTTCCATTTCTCTGTTGGTATTTACTTCTGTTCACTCATTGAGACTATTTTTTTCCTTTTTTTCATTAACATACTGTCTTTTAGGCCTTTGGACATATGTATAAGAAATATTTAAAGTATTTGTTAGCTAAATCCAACATCTTTTGAGGATGTTTGCTATTGACTGCTTTTTTTCTTGATGATGAGTCACATTTTCCTCTTTGCCTGTCAGGTAATTTTAAAATTATGTACAGGTCCTTTTTGATATGTGATAGAGACTCTGAATTTTGTTATTTTTCTTTGACAAGTGTTGATTTTCATTTTAATAAGATGTCCAGTTACTTGCTGATAACCCTTAACTTTTGGAGCCTTAGTTTTTTACTTTGTAAATATAGATGTGTTTAAAGACCAAGTTGTTTCCCAAGTCCTTTTAAGGACTCCAAACTCTACTCCCCTTTTGATCTTTTAGGGTTTGGTATTACAAGGCTATGTTAGATAGTACTAGAGTAGGCCTTGCTTTAGAGCATGGTTCTTTCTCCCAAGATGTCTCACCTCAATGTGCAGGAAATCATCAAGGTTTCTCCACTCTTTTTTTGGCTGGAAATTGAATGTGCCTGCAATGCTGTTTAACATCTGGTGTCTCTGTTTTGTTATCAACTCCGTAGCAGTTGCTCTCTGGTATACTTTTGCTATTTCCTCTTTGGATAATCCCTACCTTTGTTGAGCTTACATTCTAATATGGGACTTAGACAATACAAGGAAACAGCATCAAAAAATTGCAAGTTATGATATATTCTCAGAAGAAAACCGAGTTCTGGGGTAGAGAACAATGAGTCTGTTTCCCCCACGTCTGCAGTAACTTCCTTCACTGTAGTCTTGAACCCCTCAGAATCGTCCATGAGGGTTGGAATCACTTTCTTCCAAACTCCTGTTAATGTTGATATTTTGACCTCTTCCCTTGAATCACGAATGTCCTTCTGGCATCTAGAGTGGTGAATGCTTTCCAGAAACTTTTAGTTGCCTGTGCCCAGATCCATCAGGGGAATTGCTGTCTATGGCAGCTATAGCCTTACAAAATGTATTTCTTAAGTAATAAGACTTGAAAGTCGAAATGACTCTTTGATCCATGGGCAGCAGAATGGATGTTGTGTTAGCAAGCATGAAAACAACATTAATATCATCGTACATCTCCATCAGAGCTCTTGGGTGACCAGGTGCATTGTTAATGAGAAATAATAATTTGAAAGGAATCTTTTTTCTGAGCATAGGTCTCACCAGTGGGCTTAAAATATTTAGTAAACTATGTTGGCAACAGATGTGCTGTCATCTAGACTTCATTTTTCCATTTATAAGGCATAGACTGTAGATTGGCATAATTCTTACAGGCCTTAGGATTTTCGGAATGGTAAAGGAACATTGGCTTCAACTTAAAAGTCACCAGCTGCATTAGCTCCTAACACGAGAGTCAGCCTGTACTTTGAAGACAGATATTGACTTCTCCTTTCTAACTATGAAAGTCCTAGATGGCTTCTTCTTCCAGTATAAGGCTATTTCATGTACAGAGAAGATCTGTTGTTTAGCATAGCCACCTTCGTTAATTATCTCAGCTACACCTTTTGGATAACTTGCTGCATCTCCTACATTAGCGCTTGCTGCTTCACCTTGCTCTTTGACATTATGGGGAAAGTTCACGGGCAGCCAACTTCTGCTAGCTTCAGACTTCTCTTCTGCGGCTTTCTCACCTTTCTCGGCCTTCATAGAATTGAAGAGAGTTAGAGCCTTGCTCTGGATTAGGCTTTGGCTTATGGGAATGTTGTGGCTGGTTTGATCTTCTATTCAGACCACCTGAACTTTCTCCATATCAGCAATAAGGCTGTTTTGCATTCTTATCATTTGTGTGTTCACTGGGGTAGCACTTTTAATTTCCTTCAAGAACTTTTTCTTTGCATTCACAACTTGGCTAACTGGCGCAAGAGGCCTAGCTTTCAACCTCTCTTGGCTTTCATCATGCCTTTCTTACTAAGTCTAATCATTTCTAGTTTTTGCTTTAAAATGAGAGATGTGCGAGTCTTCCTTTCATCTGAACACCTACAGGCCATTGCAGGATCATTAATTGGCCTAATTTCGATATTGTTATGTCTCAGAGAATAAGGAGGCCCAAGATGAGGGAAAG
>NW_006784503.1:2469048-2491703 GCF_000442215.2 Lipotes vexillifer
GGAAAGAGACAGGGGAACAGCAGGTCAATGGAGCAGTCAGAGCGCATAAAACATTTATTGATTAAGTTTGCTGTCTTATATGAGCATGGTTTGGGGCACCCCAGAACAGTTACTGATCACAGATCACCGTAACAGATATAATAATGACAATGAAAACGTCTGAAATATTGTGAGAATTACCAAACTGTGACACAGAGACATGAAGTAAGCAAATGCTATTGGAAAAATGGCACCAACAGACTTGCTCGACACAGTGTTGCCACAAACATTTTTTGTAAAAAATGTAATATCTACAAAGTACAATAAGTCAGAGTGCAATAAAACAAGGTATGCCTGTAAAAAATGTCAGACCAGGGTGGTATCAGTGGAGGTAGTTAGAAATGGTTGGATTCTGAAACTGTTTGAAGGTAGGACTGACGTGATTTGCTGAGTTTTTATGAGCTATATGAGAAAAAGAGGAGCCAGAGGTTTTTAGCCAGAGCAGTTAGAAGAATGAGGATGCCATTTACTAAAATAGAGAAGACTATAGGAGACATAAATTCAGGGGTGAAGATTTGGAGTTCAGTTTTGGTCATCCTACTAGATATCTAAGTCTAAATGTTAGCAGTTATTATTTATTATTAATTATCCAGTAGATGTTAACTTTTGTAATCATTCATTAAATATTTATTGGCTCTGTGGTAGAGTTTGCTATGTTATATTCTAGGATTTAAATGATGGTCAAAAATGGACACTGTCCTTGCCTTTATGGAATTAGCAGTCTAATGAAGAAGATAAGAATTGATCAAATAACCATATTATTGGTAGTTTTTCCCTTAAAAAAATAAGCTTTTAAGTAGGATACCTAGGAAGAAATAAGGATGACTTAACAAAATCACAAATAACCCTTGATATCTAAATTTATTAGGTTCTTATGGTCAGATTGTGATGGATACATGTACATATCTTACAAGTTTCTCATTTAACAACATCTTATTCTTAAAATTGGTTAGCTTAATTAACTTGAGGGAATGAAGCTTCATGAATTAAGTTTTATTTAGATGAAATGAGGTAGTTATATATTGAATCTAGCATTTAAAGGTATTGTATATTTCATGAAATATTTAGGCTGTGAGGAATTTTCTCCTCTCTTTCATTAAAAATGTTATGTTTTTACTTTTTATTAGTTAGCTAAGGATTATTTTGTTTTGTAACTAAAGTCTTTAAGAACAGCATTATAGTATGATTTGTTGTTTACCATTTTCTCATAAAATTAAAGAATTAATTCTTGTGTTTTGAAAAATCAACAGGTTCGTCATAAGGCATCACAGAAAGTTTATGCTATGAAGCTTCTTAGTAAGTTTGAAATGATAAAAAGGTCAGATTCTGCTTTTTTCTGGGAGGAACGAGATATTATGGCCTTTGCCAACAGTCCCTGGGTGGTTCAGGTAAGCATACTAACTTTTATAAGTTTATTTCCCCTTTTTATAAGCGCTTATTATTTGTAAGAATTGATTTTGCATGCTGAAAAGTCCTATATCTCATTCACGTAATGACAGTGCAGTTATTTTTTAATAAGATCTGGTTCATTACACTTGTTTAATCTTCCTAAATAGTATGTTATATAGACATGACATGTAATACTTAATTGTTGTATAAAAGCAAGTATTACTTGCAACTTTCTCTTTTTTAATTCCTTTATAAAGAATTGGATTGATTACCAATATGCCATTGTTCCCCACCTACTCTTTCTCATGATTTACATAATAGAAACAATAATCAGCCTGTCTTGAAGAGGGGGAAAAATTCTACATTAAAATTTTTGAAAATTCTCATATTACCTATAATGTAACACATTATTGGGATTCCTAATTCAGCCTTTTAGTTGACTGTGAAGTAAGGAATTTACTTGGTTACCCAGTAGTACAGGTCACAGAGGAAGGACAGGATAAATACTTTATTCTTTCCCTGTATTTACCAGTTTTCAAAATAAGGGATTAGTTTACTTCTATCCTCAAAGGTGACCAATTTTGGGAGAAGTATCATTTTAAACTCATGGACTTAAAACCTATTTGATGTGTTTCAGTCCTTTATCTTACTCATACTCAAATTGTGACACCTTTAGCAGTGATCATGTTCAGGTTGGCTCTGAGTCCTTTTGACAGAGCCTTGGTTAGTCTTCGATAGCTAGCTTGCTGTCTTGATGCATAACAGAGTGTTCCAGACCTGTCTTGTACATTTTCTGTCCTTCACATGGAGTTAACCTTGCTTGTAGGTCCATCTTTTGTACATGTGTGAATATTTCTTTAGAATAGATTCCTAGCATTGGAATTGTTAGGACATATGGTGTGCACATTGGACATTTTGTTTGATATTGCCAAATTGCCTTGTAAAGAAAGGTTTTTTACAAGTTTATATTACACTCTAATTATCCAATAGATGTTTTATTTCACTAAATTTTTAGCAAATGCTGCATATTGTAATTATTTTAAATTTTTATTTGTTGCATCCTTGAGAAGTAAGATGTTATTGTGTTAAGTTGCATTTTTTTATTATGAGGTTCAGCATATTTCATATGCTTATTAGTAATTTGTATTCCTTCTCCACTGCTTATCCCATTTTCTGATGTGTTGTTTTGGTTTTTTAAAATTGGTTTGTTAGAATGTTAATACATTATGGATATTAATCCTTTGTTATATATGTTGGAAATATATTCTCTTGGACTACTACTTGTCTGTTGTTTACTGAGTTTTTAAATTTAGATGTAGTCAAATCTGTAATTGCATATTTTAATTTTTGCTGGCAGCACCATCCCCATCCCTAAGATGGGGAGTTTATAATCCCCAAGATTATAAAAATATTCTCCTACGCTTTCTTTAACTTTTTATATTTTTACTTTTTTGGGGGGGGGTGTTCTATTTCTAAGTCACTAGGAATTTATTATTTTTATTATGAAGTAGGATTTCTTTTTCCCAAATGAGTAGCCAATTTCCCCAGTGCCATTTGTGGAAAAGCCCATGTTTTCCCCATGTAGTAAATGAAAGGTCCTGTATATCATTCATGTGTATTCATGTATACACATGAATTTCTCTTTTGGACTGTTTGCCATTACTTTGATTTGTTATTGGTTTATACACTAAAATCATTGTTTTAATTTCTGTAGTTTTTCATTTATTTTGGTATCTGGTAGGGCATGTCTCCTCTCATTATTCTCCTTTTATAATAGTTTTTTGACAGTTCTTAAAATTTTTCTCTACAAAGTTAGAATCAGCCTTTCATTCTGTTAAAAAATACAGTTAAAATTTTGACTTGCATTGCTTTAATTGGTAGGCTTTTTTTGGGGGGGGGGTTGTTTTTGTTATTTTGAACTATTAGGTCTTCCCATAACAATAATAGTATATCTCTTCGTATAGAGATTGATCTTCAGTAAAGCCGTATTACTTTTTCCCCCAAAATAGGATCAGAAGAAACTTATGTATAAGAAAATAATTTGTAAAATATGTAGATATTCAACATACAGAAAAAAAATAAAATTGGCTCAGTCTTTCAGTGTAGCATTGAATAGTAGAAAATTTTCATCCTTATCTTTTTTTAAACTTCAGTGGGTAGAGCTCTGTTAGTTAACTATTAAATTTGATGTTTGCTGAAGCTTTCTGGTTAAGACAGTAAAGGATTTGGCCTGCCCATCTGTTCTTAGCTTATCAAATATTTTTTTATCAGGAGTAATGTTAAAGTATTTGAAATGTTTCCTTCAGCATCTTTTGAGATGGTTTTCTTGCTTAATCTGTTATTATAGTACACACAAAAAATAAATTTCAGGTTAGTGTAAAACCTAAAGTAAGTGCTATTTGCTGTAATGTGATATTTTCAATAGAATACCAAATTTGACTTACTTACTTTTTAAGTAATTATCCATCTATTTGCATAAGTGACATATGACCTTTAATTTAATTTAATTTATTTTTAACATAGGCTCTTCTGGTTGGTTTTCATATCATAGTGAGATCACCCTAACAGACACAGTTGAAAAGCGCACCACTTTTTTCTGAGCTTTGGTACAGTTTATATAAAGTAGAAACTATTCATTCCATGAGGCTTGTTTGAACTTGCTTGCAAATCTTTCAAGGAAAAATGTCAATGTATTTAATGATATATTTTTTAATTTTTAAAATTTATCATGATACGTTTCAAACATATCCCAAAGAAGAAAGAAAGTATATTGAATCCCCATGTATTGTTCACTCAGCTTCAGCAGCAGTCATGGCCAGTCTTATTTCAGTCACATCAGAAATTGGCAAACTTTTTTTTGTAAAGAGCTAGATAGTAAATATTTTAGGCTTTGTGGCCCAAGAGGCAAAATCAGAGATATTATATAGGTACTTACATAACAAGCAAACAAATTTGTACAAATTTTTTATTGATGAAATTCAAAATATAATAATACAATTGAAAAAATACAGGTCTGTTAGGGAGAAGAATGAAATTATTTTCTGAGGCAATAACAGTTTGCAAAATTGGGGTTCACAATTAGTGTTTCCTATCAAAATCGACTGTAGATGTTCTGTTAATACTGATGTATAAAAAGATTTTATATATTTATCTTATCAGAAAATATATTTTCACACAGCTAGTTACTGCTAAATACTATTATCCACCAGCATATGATTTATTTTTTATCAGTAGACTTTATTTTTAAAGACAGTTTTAAAAATTTACAGAAAAATTGAGCAGATAGTAGAGAACTCCCAGATACCCCCTGTACCGTTTCCCCTATTATTGACATCTTGCTTTAGTAAGGTACATTGTTACAATGAATGAACCCATATTGATATATTATTAGTAACTAAAGTCCATAATTTATTCAGATTTTTCCTAGTTTTTGCCTAATGTGCTTTTTCTGTTCCAGGATCAACCAGGATAGCATGTTACATTTAGTTATCATATCTTCTTAGGCTCCTCTTGGCTGTGACAGTTTCTGACTTTCCTTGTTTTTGATGACCTTTATGGCTTTGAGAATACTTCTCAGTTTTATTGTAGGCTGCGTGTGCTCTGTTACTGGAATTCGATGTTTTCCTCATTATTTAGACCAGGGTTATGGGTTTTTGAGAGAAAAACTACAGAAGTAAAGTGCCATTTTCATCACATCATATCAAGGGTACATACTAATCTACCATTTGTGACTCTTGGTGTTGACCTTGAGTACGTGGTTTTGATTGAGCATATCTGTCACTTGGAAGGCGTTTATAGAATTCTGTTAAATTCTTCTCTTGATGTTTACCTTTTAGCACTGTCATTCCATGGCAGGTTAATCAATTCCAATTGAAGGTTGGGTAGAAGCTTCTCAGTTGCAAAGTTCAAATGGATTTTTTAATGGATGTTTCCTTTGCACTTACATTCATGTCCAAAAACTGCTGCTGGAACTGTGAGACTGTAGTCTGAGATCAGAAAGTATATCCACTGCAAATTTGTGTAGAAGTAGAGATCTCATGTATTGTTTTGATTTTGATAGCATGGGAAAGTATATACAGTAGCTTGATGTTAGTTGTCATAAAAATGATTGTGTCATAGAATAAGTTTTGCATATAGCGCTGTTTTGCCTTGCCACTTTAGGTCGTTTAGGTATTAAGAAACATTATCAAGTTGCAGCTAAAGCTAATTTCCAGCGCTGTTCAGTTCAGTCATAGTGGTTGAGGGTGGTTCTTGATCAGACAAATTTCAGTCTCATTTCTGAGCTCAAATAATTGCAGTAGAACTTTACCACTGCTAAGCCATTGAACTGCTGTGTAGCAGGGTTAGTCAGGATATTCAGCTTCTATTTCTGGCAAAAATTCACAGAACTGATGGTTATGGTTAAGTCAACAAGAGCAAATAACACCATCAATACTACTTATTTATTAACACATGAGATTCAAATATATTTTCCACACTGTACCTATTGATCAATGTTACGAAAAATAACCATAGACTTTGAACAGCATACATTTTCACAAGCTTTGTAAATGTGTCCAACTAAGCCTTTTTCTGTTCCACATATATTTTTACCAGCATCTGTTGTAACACACCGTGCCAGGTATTACTTCAGGTTGTACTGAATTAATGTTTGCTCAATTTCTTTTAAAGTATTTTTGTCTGTAGTTGATCTATGTGGACTGTTCATAGAGGCTAATCCTGTATTCAGCTTCAAACTTGGCACCCCTCCAATAAACAGTAACTACTGAATAGTATTAATAATATCTGTTGACTCATCAAGAGTCAAGGAAAAACACTTGAAATCATTTGTCTTGTTTTAAAATTGGTGATTAATATTGCTCCCAGTATTCTCAACTCTTTGAGCAGCTGTTGTTGCTGAAAGATTTAGTCTTAAAGTTGATTTTCTCTAGACACATTTCTTCAGCTAATGCAAAACCAAACACAATTTAAGTATTCACCATTGGTAAATAGCTTTTCTTGCTTGTCTAACAAATAAGGCATCTGGAAACTTTCTTTGGTTTCAATCTTACACACATTTAGCAGATTTTACACACATTTAGCAAATTTTACCATACTTAATTTTAATTTTCTAATTTTGAAGTACTAAACATTACAAGAACTGTTGAAATACTTTTTAAAAATATTTATTTTATTGAAATATAGTTGATTTACAATGTTGTGTTAGTTTCTGCTGTACAGCAAAATGATTGAAGTACTTTTTGTTCTCTGGCCCAATCTTTTTTCCCTGCCTTTCTTCTGAGAGATAGCTGCTATCCTAAAATTAATTTATGCAATTCCTGTGTTTAAATTTCTCCCTCCCTCCTTCCCAACTGGATCTTCTACCAACCTTTTAATTTTTCACATGATTGTTGACTGATTCAGGTTTTTTAATTTCTTGAGTTCGTTTATATTTTGTGACTGTCTTTTTCACTTTTCTGTTGAATGTCATATTTGTAAACTTTTTGGTCTTAATGTGTTCTTCGTTTTATTTACAAAATATACCTTTTAGGCTTTCTTTTTAGTTATTTCCTGCTTAAAATTTTTTTTTTCTAGCTACTGTTTTCTTTGGGTTTATATTGTTCTTTTCTAGTTTCTTTACCTTCCTGACTTTTATTGTCAGTCCTTATTTTCCAATACAGATAATCTCTGTTTGAATATTGGATAATGAGAGGATAAGGAGAGATACCTGTAAACTCATTTGAAGTTATGTTTCTCTTTGAGTTCTGCTTATTTTTTTTAAAAAATGGTTTTATTTGTAACATGCATAGAAAAGTACATAAAAAGCAGCAGAATGATTTATTGCAAAGCAAACACCCATGTATTCACAACTCAGGTCAAAAATAAACGTTGCCAGTATGTACTCTGTTAAGTCCCCTTGTGCTCTTTCCCAGCCACTACCTCCATGTGTTCTCCCCAGAATAAACGTTCTTCTGGCTTTATTAGTAATTGTTTCATTGTTTTCTTTCCAGTATACCACCTAAACAAGCACTCAGAAACTATATTTTTCCTGTTTATTGAACTTTATATAAGTGAAACCATTGAATATCTCTTATCCAGGTTACTGCAGTTTATTGGTGAGATTTACTACCTTTTCATAGTTGAATATTCTCTTTTGTGAAATGCCTGTTTAAGTCTCTTGCTCATTTTCCCATTAGGTTGTCTGTCAATTGAATAAAAAAATTTGTAGGAATTGTTTTTATTTTGGATATGAACCCTGACTGGCTTCTTAGACCTGTGGGTTTACAGATTTTACCAAGTTTGAGAAAATTTTGACCATTATTTTCTCAAATATTTTTTCGGTGTCACTTTCCATCCATTTACCCCTCAACCCCTTTCTCAGACTACAGTTATACATATGTAATTTGCTTGATGTGGTCCCATAGGTAACTGATACTGTTTTTTTTCTTTCCCCAGTCTGTTTCTGTTTTTGTTTTTCAGGTGTGCTTCATTTTGTGTAGTTTTTATGCTATGTTTCAGCAGTCCCCAACCCTTTAGGCACCAGGGACTGGTTTCATGGAAAATAGTTTTTCCACGGATGGGGTGTGGGTGGAGGGGATGGTTCAGGCAGTGCTGCGAGCGACAGGCAGCGGCAGGTGAAGCTTCGCCCACTCACCTGCCCGCCCGCTCTCCTCCCGCTCTTCGGCCTGGTTCCTAACAGGCCGCGGACTGGTATCAGTCAGTGGCCCGGCGGGGCAGGAGGACCCCTGCTATGTCTTTAAGTTCACTGATCTTTTTTTCTGCAGTGTTCAATCAAACTTTAATCCCATCGCATCTGGCTTTCTTCAACAAAATTGTTTTGAGATTTATCCGTGATGCAATATATCAGTAGTTCATTTCTTTTTATTGCATAATAGTATTCCATTGTGTGGATATATGACAGTTTGTTTATCCTGTTCATCTGTTCATAGACATTTGGGTTGTTTCCAGTTTTCGTCTCTTACGAATAATTAAATTGTTTGAGGTCAACTTGTAGAATTAAATAATTTTTAGGAAATTTATGGAATTGTGTACCCATCACTAAAACCGGATTTTTAGAATATTTCATCATCCTCAAATGATCAGTTATACCTACTTACAGTCATTTCCCATTCCCCTCCAGCCCCAGGTAACCACAAGTGTGCTTTCTGTCTCCATAATTTGCCTTTTCTGGACATTTCAGAAAAATGGAATCATACAACATGTTGTATCTTTCCCTTAGTATACTATTTTTGAAGTTCATGCACATTGTAGCATGTCTTGTATTTCATTTTTTAGTGCTGAATAGCACAGCCCATTGTATGTGGTTTAATCAACAATGTATTTGGTGTTTGTCCCCAGTTCTTAGCGCAAGAGCTTCAGAATCTCTTGGATTTCCTTAGTGTTAAGAGTGTCTTTGTTATGCTAATGAGACAACTCGTGGTGGCCTTTTGATAACTTTTGGATGAGATGGGGACTGATCATTAGAAAGAATGAGCACGTGATTAGAGGATTGGGACTTTCAGCCTTCCAACCTTTGGGGTACTGGAAGGGGGTTGGAAATTGAGTTTAATCACATGGCCAGTGATTTAATTAATCATGCCTATATAATGAGACCCTCATAAACGCTGTGGACCTTGACACTCAGTGGAGCTTCCTGGTTGGTGAAGACATTGGTGTACTGGGATGGTGATTCACCCTGATTCCACAAGGAGAAGTTGCAGAAGCTTTGTTCCCTCCCAGACCTCACCTTATGTGTATCCTTTACAGTAAAACTTTGATCATATGTATGGTGCTTTCCTGAATTCTTTGAGTCAACCCAGTGAATGATCGAACCTGAGTGGGTCATGGGAACTCCAGAATTTGTAGTTAGTTAATCAGAAAATGCTGGTGGCTTGGGGACTTCCAAAGTACGGAAGGACAGCTGATGTCTGAAGTGAGGGTCTTGTGAAAGACTTAGCTTGTGGTATGTGATGCTAACTCTAGGTGCTTGGCATCAGAATTGTATTGCAGTATACCCAGTTGAGGTGGAAAGAGTATGTGGATATACCCCATTATGTTTGTCCATTTACCATTTGATGGACATTTGAATTGTTTCCACTTTGGGGCTATTATAAATAGTGAATAATGCTTTGCATACAAGTCTTTTGTGGACATACTTCATTTCTCTTGGGTAGGTACCTGGGACTGGGATTCTTAGTTATATGGGAAATTTATGTTTAACTTTTTAAGAAATTGCCAAACTGTTTCCCAAAGTGGCTGTGCCATTTTACGTTCTTACCAGCATAGATGAGGTTCCAGTTTCTCCATATTCTTGCCAACAGTTGATGTTTTCTGTCGTTTTTATTATGGCCATTCTGGTGGGTATAAAGTGGGATCTCATTGTGGTTTTAATTAGAATTTCCCCAATGACTACTATCTTTTCATGTGCTATTGACCACTCGTATATCTTCTTTGGTGAAATGTCTATTCACATTTTTGACCTTTAAAAAATTGTTACTTGTCTTATTGTTGAGTTGTAGGAGTCCTTTATGTAGTCTAGATACTTTATTATATATATCACTTGTTAGTATTTTTTCCAACCTGTGATTTGTCTTTTCATTTTTTAATAGGATTTTTTGAAGCCAGAAAATTTTTATTTTGATCAAATCTTAAGTGTCAGTTTTTCATTTTGTCAATTGTGTTTTTGGTGTTAGAAGAAATCGTTGCCTAATCCAAGGTGATAAAAGATTTTTCTCCTATGTTTTTTCATAAAATTTTTCTAGTTTTAACTCTTAAACTTAGTCCTGATCTACTTTGAGTTAATTTTTGAGTATGATGTGAAGTAGGGGTCTAAAAATATTCATATTTTTGTCTTTGAATATCCAATTGTTCAAGCACCATTTATTGAAAAGACTGTTCTTTCACCACTAAATTACTCTGGCACCTTTGTTAAAAAAATAACAAACTCTTGACCTACAAATATAAGGGTTATTTCTAGGCTGTCACTTCTGGTCCATTGATCTGTATGTCTGTCCTTATACCATACCAGTACTGTCCTGAAAACACTAGTTTTGTTTTGAGTTTTGAAATTGGGAAGTATAAGTGCTCCTGCTTTATTCTGTTGTAAGATAGTTTTGGCTCCTCTGGGTTATTTGCATTTCCATAGAAATTTTATAATCAATTTGTTAATTTCTGGAAAGAAAACTTGCTGGGATATAGAGTTTGCATTGATTCTGTGGATCAATTTGGAGAGAATTGGCCATCTTTATACTATTGTCTTTCTATCCAGGAACATGAGTGTCTCTCCATTTGTATACATCTTTCCTTTTATCATTTAGAGTTAATAGCATCACACACACACACACACTTTCTCAATTTGGTAACCAGCCTTATGCCTTTTCGTCCCTTCCTTCCTTGCATCTCACCACCTTCCATTTTAAAATTATTCTGATTTTGGATTGACTCTCTCAAATAAATATTTAATTTTATGTCAGTAATAAGCTTTTCTGGATTCTTTATTTGTCCCTTTTTCTTTTGTCTCTCGTAATTCTCTTACTTGGATTTATTCATTGTGTTGAACTATATCCTTGAACAATTCTTTCAGAAGTAGTTTGTTATCAGATTTCTAAGAATATGAATGATGTAATACATATTTATTTTGCCATCGTATTGATTTTTTTTAAACTGCTGTATTCTAGGATCAAAATTATTTTCCTTCAAAGTTTCGAAGATGCAGCTCTGTATTTTGTATTCTGTGCTGGCTGAGATGTTTGTTGACGATATGATTTACGTTTTTGTACATAAGGTACTTTTTGTCTTTGGAAACTTTTAGAATTTTTCTGCTGGATTTCTGAGAGTTTAGCACTGACTGTCTTAGTTTCTCTCTTGTTTCATTTGAGATCTTTCAATCTTAGATTTTTGATTTTATTCATTTCTAGAAGTTTTTGTTTGCTATTTCTTTTTTTTCTTTTTCTTCTGGTCTATTTTCTCTCTTCCGGACTGCTTTTGGATGTCAGAGCTTTGCTATCTTTGCTCTGTTTTTCATCTCCGAATTCTTGAGTGTCTTCAGAGAAAGTTACTTTGCTCAATTTTCAAGCTCTGTAATTTGTTTTTCTCTTATCATCAGTTGTATATTTAATTCCAAAGCTTCAGATTTTTTCCCCATATCATCCTATTGTTGAATTGATGTGACTTGTTACTGTTTTGAGGGTATTGATTTTTACATTTTTAAAGCTGTTCTTAGTTTGTCCTATTTTAAGCATTTCCTTGACTGTTAACTTTCTGTTTCATGATACTGATTTTTCTGAAATGTTGATTCTTGGTTTTGTTCTTTTTCCTATTTGTGGAAATCTTTTCTGTTTACATTGGTTGCTTTCAGGAGGGGTGGGACATGTTGTTGGGTGGAATGTACAGATACCTTTCCTTCTGAATTTGTGGTTTCTCTTGTCTCTCCAGGGGATCAGTAGCAACCTAGCTTGGTGTCCTATTTCTCTGGTCCCAGTGCCACTGCTTTAGTCTGAGTGCAGGTATCACTGCCACTTGCTGTTGATTATGAGCAAGATGATGGGGAAGGGAAGAGAGGAGGAGGCCCAGTTCCAAATGTGGCTACGAATTACTCTTCCCAGTGGTATGGGACTTATTCCCTCTTCTTATATCTACTGAATCTGGCATTTTAGGTTTTTCTAAACCTCTCCTGCTTCCTCAGCTCTCTTCTTTGTGAGTTATGTGCAGTAATTTGTTTTGTTTTCAGAAAGCTGGGCTTTTTTTTATTATCTGTTCTTTTGTCATTCTTTCACCTTTTATGTTCCTCATTCTTAATCTGTTTCTCTTTTAAAATATTTCTGTATAAATAGATTCCTGTATTCTCTGAGAGAGAAAATGATACATTTATGCATATTTTTTTAGTAAGCATGAAGAAGATACCCATATAAAAGTTTTATTTGATAACAGTTTTTTGATTAAAGATGTCCAAATCTAAAATCACAGATTTCCTAAAGTTTAACGCTGTTTTGGTTATACAATAATTTATCTTTTTCAATAGCAGTAATAGCTTTGGGGTTTTGTTCTCTTAATGGTTTTGGTTTTCTTTCTTTCTCTCTTTCGTTCTTTCATTTCTTTTCTTTTTTTAAATTAAAAAAAATTTTTTTTCCTTCTTGTTTTGTTTTCCAGCTCTTTTGTGCCTTTCAAGATGATAAGTATCTGTACATGGTAATGGAGTACATGCCTGGTGGAGACCTTGTAAACCTTATGAGTAACTATGATGTACCTGAAAAATGGGCCAAATTTTATACTGCTGAAGTTGTTCTTGCTTTGGATGCCATACACTCCATGGGTTTAATTCACAGAGATGTGAAGCCTGACAACATGCTCTTGGATAAACATGGACATCTAAAATTAGCAGATTTTGGCACATGTATGAAGATGGATGAAGTAAGTAACAAGCAATTTAAAAAAAAAAGGTAGTTTTTTGAGAGACAAAATATAAAGGAACACTTGAAATCTGTACTTCATAGTTTTAAACAAAGATAAATTTAGTTTTGCTAACTGTGCAATGACTCAGACAAGGTAATAAAATATCCAAATCAAAACATTTACTTTACTAATCATTCATATAGTTGTAGAGTACTTTGTTTGTAGATTTGGTGAATCCAAGAGAAATAAAAACTCAAATAACTAGTTATCAGATAAATAGTTATCGTCCTCATAGAATCTTGACAAACATTTGCTACCAATCAAAACTAGTTCATGCATATAATGATCTAGTTGAAGAAGTAGGACACAAAATATAAATTAAGGTACATGGGTATTTCTATCATCATTATTATTTCTGTATTTTTCCTTTAAAAAAAGAGGTAAGGTAGAAATTTACCAACTCCTACCAACCCCATCTGTATCAACCACATAGAATAAACTTGGGGGCAAGTTTATTGTTGTGCTTTTACCTGTTGAACAATTCATATTATGATTAATTGATTCAGTAGCATTAACTTCATAGCTAACTATGGTGTTGATTTATTTTTGTTGCGAAATTTATATCCCTTGTCTTTTTTCTCTGTAAGTGTACTGTAATTCCTGGCAGTAATTCCTGATGGGGAGGGATCATGTTTTATTTCCTATGTATTCTTGTTAATTATCTTGTCAAGATGTTTATTTTGAATTAAGCTGATTTTCTTTTCTCTTTACTTCTTAACTTATTTATGCCTCCTGTGTGATATTCACTTTTATTGATTGTCCTACCATCATCAGTGATCCATAGTCTTCCAAGCTCAGCTCAGATTTTTACCTCATATAGAAAGTGCTGCCTGATGATCCTAACCTGACTGATCACTCTCTGTCATAATTTCCATAATGTTACTTATTTAGAATTTGTGCTGTACTTCACAGGCCGCTTTTATCTATCTAGGATTGTATGCCCTGTCTGCCCAGCTAAAACGTAACATGCCTTTGGTTCTTTGGTCTTCTTCATAGAGTATTACTATGTTTGTGTTCTGCATACATTAATGTTGAGTAGGTAGAGTATTTGATTGTACCCAAAGCTCCCTCTTGTGGTGTTTATCATACTAGAGTATGAAGTGATTAACAGTGAAAATCATATTTGATGAAAATAAAGTAGAAATAATTTTCAAATAGAACGCTAAACTTTTTAATGTCTGTTATACGTAATGAATGATGTTTATGTGCTGCACATCTATGAGTGTATTCTGATTTTCATTAAATCGAAAACTTGGGAGGGTGCAGAGGAATCATACCACATGTTTTTAGGATAGGTAAAGGTGGTTAAGGAAAGAAGGTGTAGAGGGACGGGACAGAATATGTTGTTTACAAGGTAATTTTATAAGCATGTAAGTGAGTACTAAATTCAGCTATTTAAGTATCTTGTTTCTTTGTAAGGCAAAATAAAAATATGGTATATATAATTTTGTTTACTATTTTTAATTCAGGTACATATAGTTCAGTTAATTATGCTCCTTGGCTCACAGCTTATTGTCATTAGTAGTATACACAAAGGCCCCATCTTGTTTGTTTTTTTTAAATTATGTTTTCCCCCTTTCAGTTTTTGTCTTATTCTCTTTTCCCCTAATACACAGCCATTGTAATGTGTTTATAAGCTCTTAGAGACTATTAGTATAGTGTACATATGTATAAATAGTATAACGGATTGTTGTCATTTTGTTGTTAACTTTTTTCATGCAACATTGTTTTATGTCTATTCCTGATATATGTAAAGTAGCTCACTACTTTTTAGTATTCCATAGTATCTCTTAATTTTACTTATTATTCCCCCTTGTGTTATTATTATTTACTTATTATTCCCCCTTGTGTTATTATTATTTACTTATTATTCCCCCTAAGTCACATCCAGCTCCCTGTTACCAACAGTACCATGTTGAACATTTTCATACATGTCTCATGTCTGTCTATTCTGACAAGGGTTTCCTCTAAATATAAACCCTAGAAGTCAGAGTACGATCTCAGAGGATACATGAAGTATTACCTGGTCTCCAGAATGGCTGTAAATGTTATAACCTCTTGCTAATAGTGCATGAGAGATCCTGTCTCCCCATATCCTCACTCACCCTTCCTTTTATTCACTCTCTAAATCTTACCAAATTCCATTGGTGTGTAAAGTAGTATCTTTTAAACTTTTTATTAATCTTAACAGTTGATGTCAAACCTTTCTCCATATACTTCTCAGTCTCCTTTGTGAATTAACCTGTGTTGTGTACTTTTGGCCCTTTAAAAATTGGTGGTTTGTTGATGTGCAGGGATTCCTTATGTAATCTAGATACTGGTTCAACAGATATCACTGATAATCATCTTCCAGTGTGCTACTCATCTGTATCTTTGTTTGAACAGAAATCCTTAATTATGATGTAGTCAAATATATTTGTTAATATTGAACTTTTAGAATGTTGTTTGTTTTACACCAAACCCCCGTTCCTCCAGTAATATTAATAATGAGAGTAATTATGTAATGTTGAAGAACAAAGGAATTTTTAATTAAAACTATAGTACATAGAATTTATAATTTTGTTATGTTAGTTGTTAATGAGAATAGTGTTATTGCAAGTTTCAGGTTCATCACTTCGTTTGCCTTTGATTATTATTATGGTCTTAGAGCCATTAGAAATGTTTATAGTTTCATTCTTATTCATCTATATATCTATAGAAGGGATTGGCAAACTAGAGCACAGGGCCAAATCTGGCCTGTGGCTTAGTTTTGTATAGTTTCTGTGCTAAAAACGTTTTTTCCATTTTTAAAAAATTGTTTTTAAAAAGAAGATATGCAATAGAGACCCTATGTATCTCATAAAGCCTAAAATATTTACTATCTGGCTCTTTATACAAAAAGTTTGCCAACCCTTTATCTGTAATAAAGACAGAGATGCTCGAATTATTTTTTAGCTCTTCTGGCTTCACGTAAAACATTATTCCATGGATAAAAGCAAAGTAAAATACAACTATAAAATTATAACCTTATATAAGGACTAAAATTGTTACTATCACTAATAAGAGTAATGCTGTTTCATTAAATTCTGTCATTGATAGATTGCAGGTTACACAATTTTCTGGGTGTTGTTATTCTTTTTCTCCCTGAAATAAATATCTGGGTGTGAGTGAAAGTCAGTTAGTATATTTACATCTAGATTATCTCAGTGACAGTCAAGGAGTACTGCTATTTAAAATTACCTGCATTGATCAGATAAGTTGACTTCCCTCTATGCCTGTCATTATGCATTTCATAGCAACCTTTACCTTCCTTTTAAGACACAATTTTACATTAGTATTTTAAATTACTGAAAATAGTATAAGATTTTATCCATTAATATTCTAGTGTATACCATTGGATTAGATTGAAGCTATAAATTTTTTAAAGCTAACAGGTAAAATGTTAGTGTTCTTAACCCTTCTACAAGTGACATCAATTTTTAAAATACAGGCATTTCTACTCATGTTTCTGAAAAGCCCTATTTTCTGCAAAATTATACATTTAAAAGGACAGGTTTATGGGAGCAATAGGAACAGACCATTCAAAAGCTATGCAGCTTTGTAACCAGAGCCCAAACGAAAATAATAATTGGTATCCAGGGAGATGATTGGAATAACAGGCCTGTGTGTGCCGCAAATTGCAGATGGAAATGGAGTTCTGAAGCAACTGGGCTGTCTTCTAGATAGAGCACAAGAAGCAGGACCTTCCACTAGCCAGCAGTCTTACGAGGCAGGGAGGGGACACGCCTCTCTGAGAAAGTAGCCCCTGGTGCAAGTGCTCATTTTTAATTGTTAAAATGGACTGAATACGCTCCAGACTATGTAGTAGTCAAGCTGAAGCTTTCAATGCTTCTGATAATTAAGAATTTCACTTACAATTTTCCTTTTTCACCCTCACAGGAGGCATTTTTTTTTCTTTTCTTTTTATAACTTAAAACAATTATTTTTAGCTGCGTTGGGTCGTTGTTGCTGCGCGGGCTTTCTCTAGTTGCAGTGAGCAGGGACTACTCTTCTTTGTGCGCGGGCTTCCCATTGCGGTGGCTTCTCTTGTTGCAGAGCACGGGCTCTAGGCATGCAGGCTTCAGTAGTTGTGGCACAAGGGCTCAGTACTTGTGGCTCGCGGGCTCTAGAGCGCAGGCTCAGTAGTTGTGGCGCACGGGCTTAGTTGCTCCGCAGCACGTGGGATCTTCCCAGACTGCAGCTCGAACCCATGTCTTCTGCATTGGCAAGCAGATTCTTAAGCACTGCACCACCAGGGAAGTCCCAACAGCAGGCATTTTGAATAGTTTCTTAGAGCAACTCCAAGATTTGTGATTGACCCATTTTGTGTTTTCAGTAAATCTCTCGACATGATATTTTGTCAGTTATAAAACACTCATGTATTTAGCAAACACATATTATCTGATCCATTTAAGATAAAGTACTTTTGAAGAAGCTTTTGAAAATGCATACCTGTTTATGTTGCTCTCCAGCTTGAAACCCTTTAGTAGATTTCTGTCACCTACTGAGTAAAGTTCAAACTCCTTAGCTAGTCATATGAAGCCTCTTATGGTGATATGATCCCTGCCTACTTTTTCACCCTCATTCTGTATCATTTGACCTCTTGTACCTTGTGATTCAGAGGTCTTAAATTACATACAGTTCTTTTTATACCATGATATGTTATGATTCCTGGCCTTCATATATGCTGTTGAATATACTCTGCTTGGCAAATTCCTACTCACACATTGAAACTCAGTCCAGAGTTTGCTTACCAGAGTTTGCTTACCTTATGATTCCTGGCCTTCATATATGCTGTTGAATATACTCTGCTTGGCAAATTCCTACTCACACATTGAAACTCAGTCCAGAGTTTGCTTACCTTGTGAAGGGTTTTTAAGTTGGCTTCTATGTCTTTTCCCAAATGTACCCTTTAGGGAGCATTTCTTTTCTTTATTTCTTTTTTCTTCCCTCCCTCCCTCCCTCCCTTCCATCTGTTGAATGCTTATCTTATACTTCCTCTGTCCCAAGCCTTGAATCAAACACTTCTCCAAGAAGCTCTAATTCCTTTTATTTAAGAATGGTATTTAAAAATCAGTATTTGGGTGCTGGATGTACTCATTGCTCCTGGAGTGTCGTTATTTCTAGGCTCTGTCAGTGGATGTGTGTATATTGTATATACTCTGTCTACTAACTCACATGCACATACATGTTCATATTTAATTCTGTACCTGTCTGTATATAAAGTGTATTAAAAATTATGAGTTCATATGATACTTCTGATTCTAGTCCTACACCACAGGGTTCATTCTAGTCTTCCTCCTTTCTGTTTCATGATTACTTCTTTGGATAGTGAGAAAACTGGCTCTCATTATCTACACTACAACTGTTTTCCAAAGTAACCTAGGTCAGTTCTTTTCCTCTCTACTCTCTTTGGTGTGGTTATGTTATTAATTTATGATACAGGTCCACTTCTTTTTTTTACTTTTATTTGCATTTATTTTTTGCAGCATTTATTCCCAGGCCATAAGTTTTTGTTTCTTCAATTTTTTCTGGGATATGTTTTTCTTCTGGGCAACCTCCTCTTCTGGTTTAGGAACAGTCTGTTCTTTTTCAGTAAGGATCATCTCAATATGGCAGGGGGAGCTCATGTATGGGTTGATCCAACCATGAGCTCTGTAAGTCCTGTGCCGCATCTTGGGGGCTTTATTCACCTGGATATGCTCAATGACCAGAGAATCTACATCTAAGCCCTTAAGTTCAGCATTACTCTCTGCATTTTTGAGCAGGTACAATAGAAATTCAGCATTCTTTTTGGGCCACCGACCCTGCGTCCAGCCCCACTGTTTGGCCTGGGCACACCTACCAACTCCACCATTGTAACGACGGAATGGCACACATTGCTTCTTTAAAGTGACATCCTTCATATACTTGGTGGCTTTTCGGATATGCATACCCTTAATGGCCTGGGCCGTTTCACGAGTGTTCTTAAAGTGAACACGAAAATTTGAACCTCTCGACTTGGATGATTTTGTGGGGTTTTCTGGGTCAAGTGAATAGCGAACCATTTTTAGAGGTCACCTTAGGCCACTTACCGGAAAAGCCAGGTCCATTTCTTACTGTTTGTATTCCATTTAGAGTTGTCCCACATCTGGTTGATTTTATTTGTTTTCTGGATATGTGAAGCACTCCTCTGGTTTAAGAGTCAGAACTATACAAATTGCATGCTCAGAGAAGGATCACCCCCTCCTTATCCCACCATCCCATTCCTGTACTTGCTTCTTTCTACCCTTTTCCCACTCACCCCCTGTAGGTAAACCAATCTCTTTAGTTTGTGGTTTAGCCTTCCTGTATTTCTGCATTTTAGGCTTCCTGTATTTCCTACATTTGTAATAAATTTTATATTTAAAATTTAATAGATTTTATATTTATACAATTTGAGAACTTCCCCATGAGATAGTTTTTAAATATCTTTCCCAAATGTTTATTTAAAAAAAATTTGAACTCTCAGTAGGTGGTTGCCAAAGATGGTGGTTAGAATATTAATTTTCCAAAAACAGAGTACCAGTAGCACAGTTTACCTAGTAAAAATTCTTTACTCCTACCAAAGTATTTATTCTACAAGTAATCGGTTATTCAAACTGATCTCCATCTTACCTTTCCCAGCTTCATCAGTGTGAAACTTTACATTTAGCTAATATGGACTTTACTGCATTTCTTCAACCTGTTTTATATAAGTCATTCTTTCCTTTGATTTTGCTCTTTTTTCTGTCTAAGCTACCATACCAACCCTCTCTCCTCTGAAGTCTAACTTGTCCGCCAATTCTTTTTTGTATCTTATCCTTTGCTCTCCTTCTTCTGAACCTTTGAATGCTAAATAATTTTTCTTTTAGTGGCACTTTTGTGTCTGGCCAGGTTTTACCTCTTAAGTCTCACAAGATTCATTTTTTTGAAGTCTAATTTATATGGATACATGTGAAATAAAGAGATTTTATTTACCCTAGTAAGTCTCTATGAATTTTTCCTTCAGTAGAAGTCTAAAATGTAGGATAGTTAATGATAAAAATTAATTTTATACACTGCCTTTTGTAGTCAGGCACTGTCATCTTCATTTTTTATCCTAAGTAATAACCCTTACAGAGTATTACCACCATAACTTGCTCAATTATTTCCAAATGTTTTATTTTATTAATTTATATTCAAACTAAAATGACCTCTATTTGCTGAATACTTGGGAAAATAAAATCATTGAGTTATTTCTGCTGATTTGAGGAAAGAAAACATTGCTTCTAAAATTAATCTCTCATGTTTAATATACATTTTATTGCATTTAAATAAAAACATTTATATAAATCATGTTGAACTTCCTTTTTCCAAGGTGGTTATAATACTTAGTATTTTGGTAGTTGTATAGCTTCGTTATAAGGAACGTAGGTGACACTTTTTAACCAGGCAGGTAAAGGAACTGAAGGGCATTTAAGTTAATCTATAAAGTCTTTGCGTGTTTGTACATAGCTGGAGGTGAACAGGTACTATTTAGGAGCACACTGCTATATACTGTCGTGATTTAATCTTGCAGCATATACACAGACATACACAAACACATACATGCTGCAACATACGCACGCGTAGGTAATATCTACGGTGGTTCTTGTCCTTGTCAAAAAGACATAAGATAGGGATTATCTTACTACCCACTGAAACTAAACACAGAAAAAGGTGTTTTTAATCATTTTGCCAAATATCTTGATACCACATCTCCACATTTCTAAACATGCAGCTTGGAGGTGTAGCTTTCAAACTATAAAGATCTTTTGATTTAAACATTTGATCTATTTCCCCCCATTTTTTTCTTGGTATAATAAGAACTGTTTTTTAATACAACCTCCAAAACTGGGGCCTTTGTAATTTTCATTGCTGCAGTTTCTTTGGAAATATCAAAGTTCCCTTTCCCTAATGATTCTTTTCTTTTCCCCGGGTCAGGTGCCTTAAGACCACATTTTGTACTTCTCTTGTAACTCCTTCATGGTGTAAGAAAAAGAAACAAAAGATGTTGATTTGCATGGAATTCCCATGGAGTTAACCACCTTTTTCTTCTTTCATTGATGAAGCCTCCTGTATTTTAGAGTTGAAAAATTATCCCTGATCTCCCATAATCCAGACATTTTTATGCATTTCATAATGCATTTATCCCCTGTCCTCCCAAAGCCATGTCAGCAATGAAGATCTCTTGGTAGCCCTGTGTAGTCACTGTATATTTAATAATTAATGAATTAGTTGCGCTTATGTGTGTGTGTGTTTATAGACATTTTATACACATTTTTTTTCTCTCTCTCTGCACTTTACCCAGACAGGCATGGTGCATTGTGATACAGCAGTTGGAACACCTGATTATATATCACCTGAGGTCCTGAAATCACAAGGGGGTGATGGTTACTATGGGCGAGAATGTGATTGGTGGTCTGTGGGTGTTTTCCTTTTTGAGATGCTGGTGGGTAAGTAAATTGTTCTTTTTTCAAAACCCATCTCATAACACTTTAGTTCTAAGTCAAGAATGTGAGACTATAAAAAAATGAATTGCTTGTGTTCTAGGGAAAAAGTAGTATTTCTGAAAACTGAATTAGTAGTGTCTGATATGACAGATTATTGATTGGAAAATTAAAACCAATCCTCATTCTGCCACAGTAATGGAGTAGAATATGAAAGGAATTGAAAGTCTACTGCTAGGAAATATTCCTCCAATAGACCTTTGGTATTAAGAAAATATTAGAACAAGAAGCAAGTTTATAGTTGCAATGGGCCTTCATTCTAAGATTTTCTTAATCAGGAGTATTTGTTGTAAATATTTTAATTATAAGGCTGGCATTCTAATTATAATAAGGAACTGAAAGTACTCTTAGTTTATGTAATTGTTATGTAATTAATTTTTGTACACTGTGTTTCTTATATTTATTACTTGTATATATATTTGGTTTGTAGTTCTAGTCAAATAAATCATAAATATAGTTATTGACCATTTGACTATCAAGATCAATATATTTTATAGTAATATTTCAGTCTCAGTAAACTCAGAGGCAAATTAAATAATTTCTTTTACTTTGACCAGATCAAAACTTGAAAGATTCAAAACTTTTCTTTACATCATAGATTTCATTTTTAAGATTTCCTATTCCTAAGTACTAGGGTCACAAAAATATCTTCTGGCCAAGGAAGCCAGTGGCTGACTCCCCTGGTTTCAGGTTGAGGGAGATGTAGCAAAATTCTACTTTAAGAGTCAAATGTGTTAAGGCTAATAGCGTTATATGAAATGACTTTAGAATTGAAAATATAGTTTTAGAAGTTGGGGAATTTATTTTCTAGACGATGACTAAAAGAAATTAGTAGTGGAAATCTGTAAAATCTGTAGAGTAACTGAGTATGTTTATTGCTAAAAAAAAATCAGTACAAATTTAAATAATGATTAGTCATGGAACTTTTTTGTGGTTAAAGTGCCTTCTCTTGATGACCATATGTGTATGTGCAGCACTGATCTTGCTATGCGTAGTCTCATGTCCTTCTGTAACCTACTTTGTTTTGGGCCTTTGTCTTTGTAGTGGGTCTCTTTGTACACACTGTATGTTCTCAGGTAGCTATCTATTCTCCCCACCTCTAGGCCCTATCTGATGATTCATTAGGTGTGTCTTGTAATCTTTGGAGAGTAGAATATATTCCATCATTTGCCTAGACTCTCCCAGGGGGTTAAAAAATAATATACTTTGGAGGAAGTCACCTGGGTTTGAAGAGACCATTTAAATTCCTGC
>NW_006784503.1:2491713-2492092 GCF_000442215.2 Lipotes vexillifer
TCAGCTCTGAGAGCTGAATTTAATGAGTTTGAATGGCACTAATTTGCAGTATTCTGAGCCTACTCTGGTGCTTGCTCATCAAGTTGTTGGCTGGACTTCAATTAAAGGAGTCTACTGCAGTTAAAAGTTGCACTAGAAAAATCTTGAATTCAAAACTCTCCTCTGCCACCCTTGGAAAACAAAAACTAACTACCTGAACACTCCTTTTTGGCTGATTTGGGAAAGTCTGATTTGTACTAAGGTGACTTGTGGTTGAGGCGTACTGGCAGGGGCCTTTACTCTTGGGGCTTTAGATGAATACTGGCCAAGATGATGCCGTGAACATTTTCTGTCTTTACACTTGCTTCAATGCCTATTTATCACAGTCATCAGTCAGCAG
>NW_006784503.1:2492202-2529341 GCF_000442215.2 Lipotes vexillifer
TCAGCAGGAACACTGCATTAGGAGGCTGTTTCTGCCGTTTTCAGCTCTAGCTGTGTGTCATCTTAGGCAAATCACATGTCGTCTGTCTGGGCCTGGCTTCCTCATATGTAAAACAATAGGGCTGATCTAACTCTTAGAGCTGCACTGTCCAGTCTATCATGATGAAAGTGGTTTACGTCTGCACTGTTTAGTACGTTAGGCACCTGCCATATCGAGCACTTGAAATATGGCTAGTGTGACTAGGGAACTGAATTTTTCATTTTACTTAATTGTAATTAATTTAACTTTAAAGTGCCAATTGTAGCTAGTGACTATTGTATTGTATAACATAAAAGGTTGATTTAGCTTAAGCACTAACTGATCTGACCCCACCTAGTAATCTTTTAAATTATCCAGTAAATTGTTTTTTTCCCCCATTATGTATTTAAAAACCCAACAAATTCTACAGTTAGTATTGATTTTATTTTGCTCTTAAAAGTTCATGGTTCATTGGTATGATTATAATTTAAATATATTCTTGGTGTGCGCCTGTTTGTTTTGACTGAGATTCCTGGCCCGTAGACCTTTTCGTTCTTCCATGCATGTGACAAATTTAAACTTAACATATTTAGATATTAGGTGAAAAATGTTTAATTTGCATTCTATGTTACACTCTTTTTTTCTTGGAACTTTAGGGGATACTCCATTTTATGCAGATTCACTGGTAGGAACATATAGCAAAATTATGGATCATAAAAACTCACTATGTTTCCCTGAAGATGCAGAAATTTCTAAACATGCGAAGAATCTCATCTGTGCCTTCTTAACAGATAGGTAATATACATTGAATTTCTTTATAGAGAATCCTTTTAACTTCTGGATTTGTAGAAATGAAAGCATACCTAACTCTTATTTACATATAAAATCAATCTTTTTATCCAAATTGCATTTAATTCTGGTTTAGCCTTTTCGTACTGCTAAGCCTGGTGTTGGGTTACCCTTGTCATTTTGTATGTGCAGCCTAATGGTAATCTAACTCTAATCTTAACCCTCATGTCTAAAAAGGAAAAAAACAGAACTTGGTAAAATAATGCATTTGAGAGAAATAAAACTTCTGTATTATTCATATTTTATCCTCTAAGGTGATTTAAGCTGTACTGCTCTTGATCGTACAACTTTTGAGAAGAGAACATTTTTGTGCAGATAAATACTCAAAAGTTAATAATCTTAAAAACTATGTGCTTGATTTGAGAGTGCCTCCTTCCCAACCGTTTTTAATTTGCATTTGAATATGAGCAAGTCCATCCTGGAAATTCTATATTTCTTGAAACAAACTAGATGAACATTGCTGTGAAAACCTGCCTTAAAAAGAGAAGCTAGAAAACTATTTTAAGTTTCTTCCTTGCCCTCTGTATTCTGTTCTTTTCTGGTTTCCCATTTTATATTTGTAATAGGAGTCATCCTATTAAAGGACTAACACATGTAAGTGGGTGCTTCCACCTCAGTCCAGACTTACCTCACTAGCTTTATGATTTTAGGAAAATTATTTTACTTGTTGGGGAAATAATTTTACTCATCCTTAAAATGATGGGATCAGATTAGATGATAACTAAGAACATTTCTTGCCCTAAGATGCTGATTCCTCAGCACACCTTATTATTGCCTGTTAGCCAGTTGCTGTTAGAACCAGTACTGCAGTGACTATCCTTATACATTTATCTTTGCATACGTTTTGTAGGATAAAATCTTAAAGGTGGAATTCTAGGAGATATATTTTAAAATTGACCTACTTGAGTTACAAATTTGACCCCCAGAGAAGTCACATCAGGGTATATTTCCATTATTAATAATTGTTTCCTTCATTCTTGTCAAACTAAGTATTATGAATTACTTCTTTTCCATATAAAGCAAGAAAATTATATTTTTCCTCATTAGACAGCTTAATCATTTTTATATGTTTATCAATCATTTGTACAATAAAACTTTGATTGTTAATTACATGATTAATGAATAATACATGGTGATAAACTCAACATAATGTTTGATTTGAGGACTAGATGGAGTTGATGGGAATGACCATAATTTGTGTTGAAGGGTAAAATATAAAACAGGATACAGCATATGCTAATCAAAGGAGTACCATTCATGAAATATTTGCCTTAGCAATTTATGGGGGGGGGGTGTGGTTGCAGTCTAAGTAATGATTGTAGGTGGAGAAAAGATAGTTTGAAAAGAATTTAATGCCATCAGTGTGGCTAAGAGCACTTCCTTCTAAACTTTACAGGTTTTTTTGTTTATATTAAACATAGCTCCAGGGACATATAAAAAATGTTTTTTATTTCCATATAGTCTTCACTGAAGACTCAACAGGTCAAAAAATGAAATTATTAGTAACATTTTTTTGTATTCAGAATGATAATTTTAATATAAATGTAATATATATTTAACAATTTATATTTAATATAGATGTAGATATATCCAGAGTAAACATGGATAGCTTCAAACATAATATGTGAATTCTTTTTAAGCAAGGAGGAGGATTTTTTAAAATAACGTTTATTAGAAAGGTTTTAAAAAACTCTTCTATGCCAAAAGTTAAATCTCCATCCATTTTACCCCCTAAAGTTGGTCACGTGGTTTTGGCACACACAGATGATTTTTTTCATTGAAAATCTCGTACTTTCATTTGACACAAAACAGCTGGAAACATATTTCCCTTTCCATGGCATTTACTATCTAGAGCAATCATATACTATAAAATTAGATTGCTTATTTTTGAGCAACATTTAAGCTGGAGCTTTTAATAAAGATATCTTAAACTCATTTCTGATCCTTATTTTGATCCTTGTTGAGATAAGAGTTAATATTTTTTTATTTATATAATGTTACTCTTTATAATACAGTTTTTAACTGCATTGTTTAGGGAGGTACGACTTGGAAGAAATGGGGTAGAAGAAATCAAACAACATCCTTTCTTTAAGAATGATCAATGGAATTGGGATAACATAAGAGAGAGTAAGTCAATAAATTTAAATATTTCCATTTCATCACATTTTAAATCTCATAAATTGATTCCTCTTCTGAGTTAATAAGCATGTCTGTACACTTAATGCTAACTAATTTTTAAATTGAGAGGCTTCATTTCAATTTGTTCTGAAGCAGTATTTATAACTAAATTAATATTACCTCAGTATCTTAGCAAACTAATATGTCTTTATTTCCCAGTGCTTTTATGATAAACATAGGTTTCTTAATTTGTCAAGCTAAGTTTTATGGATCTCAGTAATTTTTAGAATTGGGGAAATACAATTCTTTAATTCAGTTGTTTGAATTAATAAATCAGTAATTAGTTACTTATGGAGACCATACTCTGGTGAATACTAGGGTAAGCATAGTAATTCATTTAAACTTCATGTATATTTACATTAATTCATTTGAAGCGTAAGAAATATTTCTACTTAAAGAATGTAGAAAACCGAAGACTAAAGAACCATATATGCAAGTTATTGCTGCTTGTAATTTTAACACCTAGAATAATATCATCCTGCTTTCCTTGTTTGACTGATTTATCTATATTTAAAACCAATCTAATATAATAATAAAACACATAAAATTTCAATTCTTTGAAATGATAAAACAAAATCTGTTACTAAAATATTCTATAGTAAATCATAATAATATAGTATTGTTAATGAATCAAATATCAATATGTAATATGTTAATATTTATATAACATATTATTAATAATATATAATTACTAATATAAAACAAAACAGGGGTCGTTTATATAATTTTAAATCAGATATATTATTATTAAATAACTCGTTTCTTTTCTTTTAATAGCGGCAGCTCCTGTGGTACCTGAACTCAGCAGTGACATAGACAGCAGCAATTTTGATGACATTGAAGATGATAAAGGAGATGTAGAAACCTTCCCAATTCCTAAAGCTTTTGTGGGAAATCAGCTGCCTTTTATAGGATTTACCTACTATAGAGAAAATTTGTATGTGATTTGTTTGTTACATTTTTATTGTTTTCAGCATTTAGCTATAAAGAGTTGTCTTACTTTGAGACTGAATTATAGAAGATAAAGTGTTAATTTGTTTTAAACTGAGTTTTTTCATAGAATATTATATGATATTTATTTACAAATGAATGTAAGGCAATGTTCTGTGTTCTTTGGGGGATGTAGCGTAAGACCAAACACCTGCTTTTGAAGGAGCTTGTCAACTAATAAGAATTATATAGTCATAATGAATTATATAGTCATAATGAAAGGTAGAATGTGGTATTTGCCTTAAGAAACGTACCAAAAAGATATGAGATGGTTCAGAAGAAAAATGAAAGTCACATCTCGTTGGGACGAGGGTAGGGGAAGGTCAGGTAAGACCTCAGGGAAGAGGTAGTATCTTAGCCAAGTCTAAAGTTAAGAAAGGGTTTTGAATGGCTGAGATGTAAGGAGGTTAGGTGAGTATAGTGGGGAGGTGAATAGTGGAAGCAAAAGTTTGGAATGTAAGCATACTTTGGGAGCAGAGTAGTATAGTCCAGTAGGGTTCAAACATAGGGTATATCTATCTATCTATCTATCTATCTATCTATATATATCACTGTATCATGACCATTTGGAGGATTTAATGAAACTGTGATTTTCTTGCCTGTAATCCCTCCATGTAGTGCAGAGCCTGGCACAAGATCATTCAATACATATTGGTCAACTGGAGTGATTATTGGGTATAAAATTAGAAAATAGACTGGAGTTGGAGTTTAGGGGAAGCATATGCAACAGATGATTGTTGTGTGCTGTGCTAAGGGACTTTTGGCTTTGACAGGCAGTAAAGAGCCACTGAAAACTGTTAAGTAGTTGAATGAAGTATTAAAGATGTTTGAGAAACATATATTTGAGAAATATTTGGTATTTCCATGTGTGTAATGGTTGGGGTGATCAACCATTACGGTTTCCCCAGGACTGAGGGGTTTCCTGGGATGTGGTGTGGGACTTCCATGCTAAAACCAGGAAAATCCCAGGCAAACCAGCATGAATTGTCATCCTGCTAAGGACAGTGTTCTGAAAACTACTGTAATGCTGACTAAATTGAGGATATCAGTGCCAGGAGAAACCCAAGCATGTTTATACACAGTGAGGAAGGGCCCAGTTAAGCGAGAAATTAACAGTTAAATAGAAGTGATGATTTGGGTATTAAGACCTGGAGATCAAGAGGCGTTATTTTTGAAAAGGAGGAGAGCTGTCTCTTTCCAGAAGATTTCTAGGAAAGAAGAATAAGATAGTTGCAGGGACTCAAAGTAAGATGAATAGGGAGAGAAATGTAGTGCTATTTAGTGACTCCAGTCTCAACGATGTTAAAGACTAGAACACCTGCTTAAGAGTGAGAGGCAAGAAATATTTATCATTTTAAATGGTTGAAAATGTTGTACATCTCTAGAGGGGAAAATACTACTTCATTTTAAATATGTTGAAGTGAAAAGAACGAGAATCTGTGGTTGGAATTTAATTCTGAGAATAACTTGGTATTAGAAAATGAGTTAAAATGACACGCAAAAGAATTTATTTCCTGCCCTTCTTTCTAGGTTATTAAGTGACTCTCCATCTTGTAAAGAAAATGATTCGATACAATCAAGGAAAAACGAAGTATGTGTAAATTTTTACTACTCTACACGTGTTCAAATATTTTAGTAACATCCCTGTATTTTTAAAGTTCATTTGATGCTACTTTTAGATGGCATTCCTTCTTGCAATCCAGTTCAGCATAACATTGAAGTGATTCACTTATTTGACAAGTATCACTGTGTGAGATCCAATGGCTAGTGAAAAGATGGCTTGTACATGGCTTTAGGCTTAGTTTTAGTAGCCAAAGTGATAGAATAGGTTTACAAACAGCTGTATTTTCTACCAGTTAGAAAATTTTATGATCTTAGCACTATAAAAGAGTACAGATAATAAGCTATAAGAATATAGAAATAGTAGATAATTTAAATTTTGACTGTTTAGCAATGAATTCATATAAAGGATAATTTAATCAAAATGTTACAATATTTTGTGACCTCTATACAAAGCTAAATCATGAACACACATACACATAAATGAGGATGCTAAACATTTTTCTCTTCAAAACCCAAAAAAATTAGGTAATTTTGGTATGATTTGTGTTTTAGGAATTTTACAAAGCATAACAAGCATTTTAATGTTTTTGTTTTGTTTTAAATAGGAGAGTCAAGAGGTATGTTGATGTCAAATATGTTGAAAAACAGGAAAATCTCATCACTCTAGCGATGTTTTGTTATAATCACATTCCACCTAGCATTTGGAGTACTACACCTACCCAAGAGAGAAGTTCTCAACCTTTTTTCTACCAAGTATTCTTTTTATTATTGCTCCTATGGATCTGTTGTTTAAAATATATATTATGTAATTTTCTTGTTTTTATTTGTTAAGGATATATAAGTAGCAGCAAGAACTTTTGATTGGCATGTGATAACTAGTGTGATCGAATTATACTAATATAGTAGCAGCCAAAAGCTGTTAAACTTGACTAGTTCATTGGCCTGTATTTTCTTACTAGGGAAGTATACAGTTTTGCTTAAGGTATATGAAATATTTAAGAAATCATGGAGAACCTACTCACTAGAAAGAATAGTGGAAAGAACATTGGCCATGGAATCTAATAGATCAGGGTCTTTTGGGCACTGCCACTTATTAGCTATGCTGTCTTGGCCCAGCTGTTCACCTTTTTTGGATTTCAGCTTCTTTATTGACTAGATATAATACTACCCATCTTTTTAGGGGTTTTGTTAGGATTAATGAGACAATATCTGTAAAGTGCCTGCCACTGTACCTAAAACACAAAAGGAACTTGAAAAGTTAAATCCTTTATAAAGGCAGTAAGGCTCCCAAAATGCAATATTTAATGCTTTCTGTAATTTTAGTTTGTTTAAAGCCCGACATATCTGGCCTTATAGCAAGATGACTTGTAATTAATTAGTTGTCATTTATCCAAAAGAGTTATTGTTGACAACTTTTCATAGTATTTTGCCTGGCACAGTGTAGGAAGATATAAAGAAGAGCTTTTATATATCTTTTTTTTGAGGGAAAATTGGTATGTAACATTACATAAGTTTCAGGTATACAACATTATGATTCTCCTGTATTCATTGCAAAGTGATCATTATCAAAAGTCTAGTAATCATCCATCACCATACACTTGACCCCATTCACTCATTTCATCCAGCCCTAACCACCTTTTCCTCTGGTAATGACCAGTCTGTTCCCTGTCTTTGAGTTTGTCTTTGTTTTATTTTCTTTCCTTTTCTGTGTGTGTGTGTGTCTGTTTCCGCATATGGTTTTTGTCTTTCACTTTCTGACTTATTTCTAATACCCTCAAGGTTCATCCATGTTGCAAATGGCAAGATTTCACTTTTTTTTTTTTATGGCTGAGTAGTAGTTTCCACTGTGTATAATATACCACATCTTCTTTATTCATTCATCCACCAGTGGATATTCAGGTTGTTTCCATAACTTGGGTGCATATATCGTTTTGAATTAGTGTTTTCATATTCTTCAGATAAATACTCAGAAGTGGAATAGCTGGACTGTATGTTAGTTCTATCCTTATCTTTTGAAGAATCTCCATACTGTTCTCCGTAGTGGCTGTACCAATTTACATCCCCACCAACACTGCACCAGGGTTCCCTTTTCTCCACATGCTCTCCAATATTTGTTATTTTTGTCTTTTTGATGATAGCCAACCTGACAGGTGTGAGGTGATATCTCATTATGGTTTTCATTTGCATTTCCCTAATAATTAGTCATGTTGAACATCTTTTCATAGGTCTCTTGGCTATCTGCATGTCTTCTTTGGAAAAATGGGAAGAGCTTTTATTATTTTTAAGAAAAGTAATATATTTTTGAACGTGTTCTGTCAAATATTCCAAATATTTGTTTCAGATGTAGACCTTTTATCTTTATAATCACAAATGGTGACAGTATTTTCGAATAAATAATCTACAAAAGAATGATGGAGGATATCAAAGGATATCCTTTGTTCATAATGAATGAGAAACTTGGTGTCATAGAAGAATTCTGCCAAGATCAGAGCTTTTTATTCTTATGTTTACATAGTGTGTTCATACATAACATGTGTACTGTAATAGAAAGCAAGAGATGGGGGATTTTTTCTCTCTGTCAATAAAAATCACATTAAGAATGTACAAAAACCGTACCTATATTAAGTTGAAAGAAAAGAGATTATCATTGTTTTCTTTAAGCCTCTCACCTTTTAAATATGATCAGACTTTATAAAATTTCTTATTTTCTGACAGATTCAGAAAAAACTATACACATTAGAAGAACACCTTAGCAGTGAGATACAAGCCAAAGAGGAACTAGAGCAGAAGTGCAGGTATGTTTTGTAGATAATTGTTATATTTTAAAATGTAAGTTTAAACATTTTACTAAAAAAGAAGAGCTAAAAAGTAATTATATGATAATTTTATAATTTATGGTAAATGTCTTTATTGTAAACTAGGAGAGAATTATTTACTGTTGCCTTTGAAATTCTTTAGATCTGTTAATACTCGCCTAGAGAAAGTAGCAAAGGAGCTAGAAGAAGAGGTAAAGTCTCTCTGTGCTTTTATTAACATTTTTGTTCATAAAAAGTTTTGATGCCTGACTTATCTACAGAGTTCTTTTAGTACCATATTAATACATATCTTGTTATATAGTAAAATCTACCTTGTAGTATTGGTGGACAGGACTCTCAGATTATAGGGTAACCATGATAATAGGCTTCATTTTGTTATGTTTTTGAAAATGAGTTAATTTAGTATGTGTAGATATTTCAAGTAAAAAGAAAACTGCACTCATATTACTTACATGGCTTAAAAGCAAATTGGCAATTGTTTCTTTTTTTATTCAGACCCATAGTTTGTATTAAGTAAAGATGGTTCAGTGGTGATGGAATGTTACAGAAATTTTGACTTTCAATAGTAAACAAAACACTTATGGTCCTGATTATTTAAGAATAGTGTGCTATTTAAAAAATATGGAAAACATTGTAGTTTTAACAAAAGGGCAGTTAATAGCTTTTTTAAAGGTCTTTTTTATTTGCTTGATGTAACTGAAATATTTTTTGTTTTCGTTTGATTTTTATACATACTTTCCTTTGATAATAACTTCAAGCATTATTTCAGATTACCTTAAGGAAAAATGTGGAATCAGCATTAAGACAATTAGAAAGAGAAAAGGCGCTTCTTCAGCACAAAAATGCAGAATATCAGCGGAAAGCTGATCAAGAAGCAGACAAGAAGCGAAATTTGGAGAATGATGGTTTGTGGTGCAGAATATTAAATACTAAGAGAAATGTTTGTGTGTGTGTGTTGTGTTGAAGCTACCGCTAAAATGCTTTTTATCACAGTTAACAGTTTAAAAGATCAACTTGAAGATTTGAAAAAAAGAAATCAGAACTCTCAGATGTCCACTGAGAAAGTGAATCAACTCCAGAGACAAGTAGGTTGATCCCAATTTATAAGGATATTGAATCTTATTTATGACTATCTGTTAACATTTGTTTTAATTGGCAGTGTTACGAAAAGGAAATCATTAGGAAAATATTTTTAGGTTTTTGTTTATTTTAAATAGTAATAATTGAAGGTATTTTCATCATATATACCTGTGTTTATTTGTTTGTTGTTTGTTTGGTTTTGAATGGAATAACAGCTGGATGAAACCAATGCTTTGCTGCGAACAGAATCTGATACTGCAGCCCGGTTAAGGAAAACCCAGGCAGAAAGTTCAAAACAGATTCAACAGCTGGAATCTAACAATAGAGATCTGCAAGATAAAAATTGCCTCCTGGAGACTGCCAAGTTAAAACTTGAAAAGGAATTTATCAATCTTCAGTCAGTTCTAGAATCTGAAAGGAGGGACCGAACCCATGGATCAGAGATTATTAATGACTTACAAGGTATTAAAGTAGATATTCTATTGAGTTCATCTTAATGATTTGTGTTTTGGAAATAACCTTAGATGATGGATAATGTGCTAGAATAGTACACGTCTGAATATAATACTCTTATGTAAGGTTAGCATATTAGAAATACATTGTTACAAAATTTTATGGATGAAAGATTTACTTTCAAGTAGTATGAAGTATTTTTAGTAACAAACCACTTGTAAAGGTGGTAGATTGGATTCCAGTCGAATTAACTCTAAAGCACTACACCAACAATTATAAAAGTTCTGCTAATAACAACTTTAAAGAATGAGGTGAATTCCAAATTTTTTACTCTAAGTTTAATATGTATACTATATGAGTTTATTGTTTTTAAAAATGTTTCAATTTTAGGTAGAATATCTGGCCTAGAAGAAGATTTAAAGAATGGCAAAATCTTATTAGCAAAAGTAGAGATTGAGAAGAGACAACTACAGGAGAGATTTACTGATTTGGAAAAGGTAAAACATGTTAAGTTTTACGTTTGTGTAAGTAAATGACTAAGACAGTTTCGGGTTGAAAAACTTATTTTAAAATAAGGAAAATTAGGAACTGAAATATTTCCAACACTCATGTACTTTCTTATATTCACACTTGGTTATGTAGATTAGGGATGTGTATTTTAAGGCATACCATAACACTGTACAAGCAACCCTTAGATGTTAGATTCTTATGAAGGGAGTCTCTTGGGGTGTATGATGAGGATGCTTTTTCCTGGGCATCCAAGGAAAATGCAAATTTTGACTTACAATATATCTTTTTTTAAAAAAAATAAATTTATTTATCTTATTTATTTATTTTTGGCTGCATTGGGTCTTTATTGCTGCATGTGGGGGGCTACTCTTCGTTGTGGTGAGCGGGCTTCTCATTGCGGTGGCTTTTCTTGTTGTGAAGCACAGGCTCTAGGCATGCTTGCTTCAGTAGTCGTGGCTCATGGGCTCTAGAGCGCAGGCTAAGTAGTTGTGGCTCGTGGGCTTAGTTGCTCTGCGGCATGTGGGATCTTCCTAGACCAGGGATCGAACCTGTGTCCCCTGCATTGGCAGGTGGATTCTTAACCACTGCGCCACCAGGGAAGCCCATCTTACAATATGTCTTTAAAATGACATAAAGTTATTGTGACTTTTCATTTAGAAATTTACCAAAAAGTACTATAAACCAGGGATAATTTTTAGGCTCTGTGCAGTTAATATTTTATTTTCATTCACTTAAGTATTTAATGTATCATATGTGGTAGAAATATCAGGATGCAGTTCTTCCCCTTAACAGTCTCACAGTCTAATGGGTAATTTGTAAAGTAATAATAAAGTACACAGATAATTCTAATGCAGTGTGGTAAGTAGAATGATAGAGGTATGGGCAGGGTATATTGGGTGCACAGAATGAATCCCTAATCTGACAGGGCAGGAATGGTTGACAGGGTAAAGTTGGGGAGGACAGCATGGGCATAAGGCACAGAGGATAGAAAATAAAAAAGTCATAGTCAGTTTATTTAAATGCAAATGATTCAGTATTTCTGGAGTAAAGAGCAGGGGTCAACAAATTTTAATCTTTTAAGGGAAAGACAGTAAATACTTTAGACTTTGCAGGCCATATGGTCTCTGCTGCAGTAAAGGGAATGGGCATGGCTATGATCTAATGAAGTTTTACAAAACTAGACTTCAGGCTAAAACTGGCCTGAAGACCTAATGTTAAAGTGTGATGAATTCACTGGCCTGAGTGAGGCTACAGAGCCAGGCATGAGCCAGGCCATGCAAGATGTTGAATACTCTATTAACAACACTTAGTTGCTGTAAGTAATGGACTAGTCACTGAAGTGGATGATTTTATTAGAGGAACATTTAAGATAGATCATTATGTACCATGTGGAAACTAGGTTTGAGGAGGACACGATGACGTAGGTAGATTAGTCAGAGGCTTTTTCAGTAACCTAGATAATGGAGATTTAACTAGTACAGTAGTTTGTTCAAAGGATGGAAAATAAGGATGAATCTGAGAAATATTTGGAGGAGGAATATTTGGGAACACTTAGTGATTGATTAGATATGGCGTGTGAATAGTACTCAAGAACGAGTTCTGGGTTCCTAGTTTGTGACGAAATCTATAGTGGTACCATTAATTAATAAAGAATAAAGGAAAAATAACTGTTTTAGAGGAGACAGTGATAAATCCATTTTAGTCCTAAGTTGAGGTGCCTGTGAGACAGCCAAATTAGGATGTCTACAAAGAGGTAAGCTATGGTAGTAGCAGCTAGAAATATTTGAGAGTCATCGATATAGAAGTAACTCAAGCCATGTGACTGGAAGAGCCCATCTGCAAAGAGATTGCTTAGAGCATTGGTTTTTCAGAGCAGAGTGAATTAGTCTGTTGGTGGATTGTGTAGTTTGAAAAAAATCATTTTTATTCTTGAAAAACAAAAGAAATACCTATATTTACGATATAAATTGTAGAAAACAAAGAATTAGAAAATCTTTTGAGGATATATCGAAAATAGACTGACTTCTATTAAAGATTCTCAACTTAAAACAAGTCTCCTAGGTGGAAAATAAGGGTGAATAGTAGAGGATCCTGAGATTTCTTTTTTTTTTTTTTTTTTTTTTTTTTTAGAATATAGCAAGGGAAACATTAGGTATGTTTTAAAAGTTTGAGAAGTAATAATATAGGAAGAGGAGAAGCATTATGGCTAAAGAACACTACTCCAGAGAACACCCAACATTTAAGGGGCAGCTGGGAGAAAACTTCACATGCAACAGAAAAGATGAGAGCAGGATGGGGAGAGCCAAGTGAGTTCAGTGTCAGGTATGTCAAGGAAATAGTTTCAAGGGCAACAGTGAGTTCGAATGAAATAAAGACTATAAATGTCTGTTGAATTTGATACTGAGATATCATTTGTCACTTTATTGAGCTCAAGCAATCTCAATGAAGATCTCAAAACAGTAGAGTGGAGATGTGGGAGATGGGTACAGAGGGAAGTGAACAGGTAGAGTGCACAGATTACTTTTACAAGAAGTTTGAAGATCAGAGGGAACATGTTGAACATTATTAGTAAGCCTGTAAAAAAAAGACTCTACGTTTTTGAAATTGCAAGCCAGTCTTTTTTGTTGATAGCTGCCATCTAAAATCTTTAATAGGAGAAGAACAACATGGAAATAGATATGACCTACCAACTAAAAGTTATACAGCAGAGCCTAGAACAAGAAGAGGCTGAACATAAGGCTACAAAAGCACGGCTGGCAGATAAAAATAAGATTTATGAATCCATTGAAGAAGCTAAATCAGAAGCCATGAAAGGTACGCATTTTCATAAGAGGGTTTTCAGGAGCATTTTACGGAATTGATTCTGTATTCAACTCTGATTTTGAAAAATATTTTAAAAAGTATTAGGAAAGCTTTACATATATGTTTTTCCTTGAAGGCAGCATCCATTTCTAAGGTAGTAAGCCCCCGACACAGAATTACTCAACCGAATTTCTAGATCAGAGAGAAATTAATAGTTCAGTGCTATCAACAGTGACAGGCATACAGAGTGCGAAGCTCACGATACATCTATTCAGATTTGGGGGATATGCTCTTTTTATAATATTTAGTTTGACATTTCACCAGCTTGTGTTACGAAAGTCTTGCGAGTTTTTAAAATGAGTACATTTGTTTATAGATTATTCTCTGAAGTGTTGAAAATAAACCAATTTAGCATATTTTAATTTAGCATTTTTTAAAATTCCTTTTTACAGCTGTAACATAAGGTACAAACGACTTTCATATTTTGTATGAATACACAAAACTTAAATTTTATAGATGGTACATCTGGTGTAAAGCCTTTGGTCTTTTCCAATGCATGTCATTGCATTGCATTCTTTGTTTAAGAATATGGCTTAGCAATGAATTACTAGTTATGTGACTTTCTCTAGTTACTTATTCTTTTTGTGCCCTGTTTCCTGTAAAGGGACAATTACTGTATTAGGTTGTTGTGAAAAACAAGTATAATGATACCTGAAAAGTGCTTAGAAAATGCTAGCTATTTTTAGTAGTATGTGAAAAATGGTTTCATTTTTCTACACTTTTGAAGACAGTTCATTAAAAACTGAAAATTCATAAGGTTTAATTTTTACCCAGTATAACTCTGTAATAAATGATAATTAGAGGTTGAACATTAGGTATGAAGGAGCAGAAGAATCTATTGAATTTGAACAGATTTTCTAATCAGTAATCCTTTACATGTAATAACTTGCAGTTACTATGAAATCACTTGATTAGACATAAACTTTGTCTGCTCTTCACTTTGAGACTGAAAAAACGTCTTTAGAAGTCTTTTCTGATTAATAAAACAAATTAAAAGTTTGTTGCAAATCATTTAGAAAATATAGGAAAATAAAAAGTAAAGATTAACCAGAATGCTACTAAATCAGGATGATATTTTCTCAATTTTCTCTACTGTTTTGTTTTTTTTCCTTTTAAAAAATATTGTGAACATTTTCTTAGGTCATTGAAAATTCTCCTGTGTGAGCACTTATCAAGTGCTTGCCATGTGCCAGGCAGCATTTAAGTACTACACATATGCTAATGCAAAATCTTTGCAAAATCCCTATGGGTGTAGGTGCTATTGTCACCATTCTAGACATAAGGAAACTGAGCCTCAGAGAGGTTAATTAAGTTGGCTAGTCAAGTAATTAGGAAGTGTCAGAACCAGGATTTAAACTCAGGAAGTTTGGTTCTAGAGTCCTGTCCTCTGCCAACTCCCTAAAACATAATTTTCATCTTCTGCATAGTAATATGCTACTATAGAAAGAGCCATTGAGGTCATAGGATCTACCTCTATAATGATTAGGATCTTGCTTAATGTTTTTAGGCAAGAAGAGTAACACTGAGAAGCACAGAGTAGCCGAAAAATGAATCTTTATTTAAAAAGATGTACATGTCTTTTAGAAACATAAGTAAAGGCAGAATTATTTTGCTTTCATTAAAATGGATGTAATATTGTGGAATGTGGTAGAATTTTATACCCTGCAAACGAAACACCTAATTTTCAAGCATGAAATTGTTGACATTTCAATTATATTAAGAGGAGAGATGAAAATATTAAATTGGAAATTTAAAAAATTATTAAGGCAGCATCATTTAACTGTTAATTTTTATTAGCACTGTGTCATGTATTTGATATGCTTCTTTTGTTTGATTCATGATTATGTCCATTTTTATGGCAATAGAAATGGAGAAAAAGCTCTTGGAGGAAAGAACTTTAAAACAGAAAGTAGAGAACTTGTTGCTGGAGGCTGAGAAAAGATGCTCTATATTAGACTGTGACCTCAAACAGTCACAGCAGAAAATAAACGAACTCCTCAAACAGAAAGATGTGCTAAATGAGGATGTAAGTGTGAAGTTTACTAATAAATAATAGTAAACGATTTAATGAATTAATAGTAAACTAGGTTTATTTATAAAGGTTCAGTGATGGTTTTATAATTTAAAATTTTTTCTTGTAAAATAATATTCCATAATCTTTCAATTTTACTGAATTTGGATGATATACTAAATGAATCATGATTAAAACTTTTTTAAAGACCACGTTTTATTTTAAAAATATGTCATTATGGAAAATCCAAGAAATATTTTATTTTGAAGTGAATTAACTGTTTAAGGGGAAAAATCTGTTTTACATCATCATATTTACTGCCAGCTTCATTGATAAGAAAGTCAAAATAATTTACTTACATACCAATAACAATATTTTTTAGGTTAGAAACTTGACATTAAAAATAGAGCAGGAAACTCAGAAGCGCTGCCTTACACAAAATGACTTGAAGATGCAAACACAGCAAGTTAACACACTAAAAATGTCAGAAAAGCAGTTGAAACAAGAGAATAATCATCTCCTAGAAATGAAAATGAGCTTGGAAAAACAGAATGCTGAACTTCGAAAGTAAGTTAATTGTTTGAGACAAAATTTATTAATATGCACAACTATCCACATGTAAATTATCTTAATTTTGATTTATCTGGGGATTTTCTTTTGACCCTTTTGTTTTCTTGACCGCATTTTCTCTTTCTTTCTGTTTTAAGTAATGTGTTAAGTGCCACTGTTGTCCTTCAAAAAGATTTTATTTGCTTCCCTGACAGTTTTTTACTACTGCCACCTTATGATATAATATATAGAGTGTTGGTGTTGAAGAAGAAGAAAATGTCTGGGATTTGTACTCCATGCTCTTAGGATTTTTCCTCAGGACTGTCCCTCAAGCCTAAGTGCTTTTTGTTTGTTTCTTTAGTTTCTGGGACTTGGAAATGTTTGACTGTTAAGCAAACACCATATAATTTTTAAATCAGTTTTTAGGATACACTCTAGTGCTATATTTAATTTACTTAGAAAATAGAAAACATTGGTAAAATACTTTTAAAGTATACAGTAATATACTGTTAAAATTTACCCCATTCAGTCATTAGTAGTATAATTAGTTCTTCCCAATCATGACCAAAGGTCATATTGGATTCCAGTTATTTGGTAGGAGGCAGAGTGAAAAGAAAATAAGCTTTGGAGCCAGACAGATCAAGGTGTGAATCCCATTTCCACTACTTACTAGCTGATCAACTTTGGGCAAAATATTTTAACCTCTCTGAACCTTTTGTCACACCTACAGAAGGGGCAGTAATAGCTTCCTTGTTAGGGATCTTGTAAAGCAGGGGTCCCCAACCCCCAGGCCACGGACTGGTACCGGTCCGCAGCCTGTTAGGAACCGGGCCGCACAGCAGGAGGTGAGCGGCAGGAGCGAGTGAGCGAAGCTTCGTCTGCCGCTGCCCATCGCCCCCCATCGCCCCCCATCGCTCCCCATCGCCCCCCATCGCTGGCATTGCCGCCTGAACCATCCCCCCACCCCACCCTGGTCCGTGGAAAAATCGTCTTCCACGAAACCAGTTCCTGGTAAAGGTTGGGGACCACTGTTGTAAAGGATAACAATGACTTATTTACAGCATCTAGCACACAGTAAATGGTAGGGACCATTATTACTACAACTGTTACTGTTACTATTACTAGTATGTCTACTATAGGACTATTACTTTGTTCCTATCACTTTTGCTAATTGCCTGCTTTTTACATACCTGTGACAGGTCAGCAAGATTGACACTACTTAGGAAAGGATGGTCAAATATTCAAATGTTGACACTTCCTAGGAAAGGATGGTCAAAAAGAGTTTGTTCTTTTTGCTGATCTGTTGCCTGGGTAAACCTAGATTCTTAAACTTCATGAGATTTTAACTTTTAAAAATTGGAAATAGAAACTTGAACAGTATTCAGGCATCTTTGTCCAATATTTTTTTGTTCTTTGTTGTTTCCTCTGTGTGTTAGCTTTATTCTTCCCTCTCATTTTTTTATTTAACAGAAAACTTGGTCCTTCAAGAAGGACAAACTCTAGAGATGTGTCTTATAGCTTCATTTATATGGAGCGACCCTGATTTGGCTTTTCTGGATCTCTAAGTCCTGAGATGGAACTCATTTGCCTGGCTTTGGTCAAGAGCCTAAACTGTGGATCCTCAGTTCTAGGGAACACAGTCTTTAAAACTATTTGACTGCACAGCTGTTCTCCATAGTATTTATTCTAACAGCAATGTTTATATGAATACAAAGGCTAGTTAAATATGTAGATTGTGTTTCTTCTCCTGTTCTAATTACTCTTTGTTTATACCTAATTTATGATACTTAGTATATATGCCTATTATTTTCTTCATAAGTGCACTTGGATCTATTGTTTCTTAATCCCTCAGTTCCTAACCCCTCCTGGCCAAAGATACCCACATCTGCTGTCTTAATCACCTAACAGAGTATAAATTCATTGAATGGCAAAGAAAAACCTACTTATATTTTGCTATCTCCAACCCTTGATTAATTTCTTGCACATAAGACATCGTCAGTAAGTATTGCATGAATGAATGCATATCTATCATGTGTAAGGCACTGATAACCACTATGGGAGATTCAAAGATGAGTCAGATGTATTTCCTACCCTTAAGCTTACTAGCATTTTATCAGAAGTTATTCCTTGGGAAGAGGTAAGGCAAGTACATAAATAATTGGAATACAAAGTTAAATACATACATATATATATATATATATATATATATATATATATATATATATGCAATGAGAATTTAATATGAAGTGCTCTGTAGGCTTGCACTTGAAAATGGCCAACATAGACTTCTTTTCTTCTTTCCAAGATTCCAGTAAAACTCTAGTAGAGGAATTTTTTAAATGTGTAAACCCACATCATGTCATTCCAGTGGATTGGAGGACAGGAAATTACTTTAGTTAATGAGATAGTAGCAGGTGGGTGGAAACCTTCTGCCTAATGAAGTACAGCAGCAGAAGCAACAGCCAGGAGTATATATGAAGTGGGAAATAGGTGAAGAAGAAAAATGTTTCATTATTCAAAGCAAATACCTTGGAGGGCTGGAGTAAGATGTGATGTTATAAATGGAGCAATCTGCTGGTCATACTCTGCCACTACCCCTTGCAGAAATGTCTGTAGTCAGGCATTGCCACCACTAGGGTTCCTACAGAGCGTTCCCGCTGAAGAAATGGGGCATACCCTCTGTGGATAATTACAACAGCTAGTATGGGGTCAGCAGCTCAGAGAAAAGCCTTTCTCATTCTGGCATTTAGTGGTCTTCCTGTTTATGACTGACTTCCTAAGCCTCTCATTTTAAACTGAAGTTTGCTATTTAGAAAACCCCTCCCCTGTACCCAGAGATTAAAATTTCTGATGCCTCCTGGTTACTCATCACTAGGCATTTGAGGAAAGCCTGAGGTTGGGGAGAGGCTAGGGATGGTAAGAGCTAAATTCTCACATCTGGCAGCAGGGAATTGGTAAATAATTAAAATGTATGTCAAGAAATAAGCTGAGATGTGGTGGTAACCACCAAAAGAACAATACATAGAACTGAAACAAAGTGATTTTCTCTAGGGGAATAGGATTAGCCCATGGATGGATATGGATAGGAGACTTAGAATTTTTTCTGTGCTAGTCTGTACTATCTAATTGTAACCATGTGCATATTATGTGGTTACTTTCTGAAAAATATTTTTTCTTAAATACCTAATGAATGTTGAGCTTTAAAAGTTACATATAATGAATGGTAGCTCTTCAAGAAGCTCATGATATTAAAATTACACTGGGGTTTGCTGCACGCGGGCTTAGCTGGTGATGATGATTTAAAATTTTTAAAACTTGTTCTTTCATATGTTATTAATTAGTATCTTTCACATTTTCCGCTCAGAGAAATAAAAATCATGATTCTTTAATAATACACTCATCAATAATAAAATAGAGAATTTATACAATTAAGTGACATTGAGTGATAATTTCCTTTTTATCCAGAAGTTGAAGGGCCAAGTAAGTAAACAAAGTGACCAAATTATATTAAATGCAAATAAGGATGAAAGTCCTAAGTAGTATTAAATTGAAGATGGTGTGATTAAATCATTTAATCTCTCTGAGTTTTTTCTTGCTATCTACATTTTTATTTTATTTTATTTTTTTGGCCCTGCAGCATGTGGGATCTGAGTTCCCCAACCAGGGATCAAACCCATGTCTCCTGCAGTGGGAGCGTGGAGTCTTAACCACTGGACCGCCAGGGAAGTCCAGCTGTATACATTTTTTAAATATCTAAGTGGTAGTAAAATATTTTCTCACTATAAAATATTCAGAACTATATTAAAAGATAAAGAGAAAACAATATAAAGTCTCCTTTATGAATGCAGACATAGTTAATCTCTACAGAGGTAATATATCTTAACAGTCTGTTATTTGAAAAATCCTTCCAAACCCTTTTCTGTGCCTGTACCTGTACATGTATACCATATTTATAGGGTTGAGTTTTTTGTAGATTTTATTTTGTGTTTTTTGTTTTTTTAATTGTATCATATGTTGTGTTGTTCTCCAACTTTATTTGTTTCCCCTTAGCTTTGACTTGGAATAACTGTAATATATATATTTTGTTAATAAGCCTAGACTTTAACTTATTTCAACCCAACCTCTTAAATGCATTGTTAGGCTCATTTTTAATTTTATTTATTTTTTATTTAAGTTTTTTCTTTATTGAAGATTAAAATATGTACAGAAAAAGTAAACAAATGGTAAGTGTAGAACTCAGTAATTTTTACAAAGTGTTCAAATCTGTGCAGTTACCATTTACATTTAGATATAAAAACCCATACTCTTTACCTCCTTGCAGGCCCCCTCCCAGTCATTTCTTCACTCACTCTAAGATAATCAATTTTCAGGTGCTCTTTTAATTCTGCTACTTGGTTGGCATAAATGGCTGATGACAAATGCATGCCTGAGAATATGTAATTTAGTGTTATTGGTTTAATATAGCACTGTTTGGTCTCAGAATCCCTTTATACTCTTAAAAATTATTGAGGACCCCAAAGAGTTATTGTTCATGTGAGTTATATCTAAAGTTATTTTTTGTGTTAGAATTGAAACTGAGAAAATTTTAAAACACAAGAGCATACAAGCACACATTTCATTAGCTGTTGGAGTGATGAAATCATCATATGTCATACAGCCTCGAGAAAAGCCCATATACACTGAGATAATTAAAGCTTTAAGAATAGCAATGATTCTTAGTATTATGAAAATAATTTTACCTCATGAATTCTCTGAAAGGGTCTCAGTACTCCCACGGGTTTCCTAGACCACATTTTAAGAGTTGCTGGCATAATATGTGTCTAACTTATTTAAACCTTTGATTCAATGTCCCCACAGAGAACGTCAAGATGCAGATGGGCAAATGAAAGAGCTCCAAGATCAGCTGGAGGCAGAGCAGTATTTCTCAGTAAGTTCCAGATGTGTTACTTTGAAAATTGTTGTATTTGTAGAATTTTTAAAAATTTTTTGCTGCAAAACCAGGAGACTGATCTTGTCTTTAGAATAGATTCTTATAGCAAACCCCAGACAGAATTTTGTATGAATGTTTTGTACCACCCACATACAAAAGGAACACCTGGGCAAGAGACTGTAGATAGTTTAACAGAAATCCATTGTCATTGCTAAAAACATGGTTCTAAGCACATACTCATACCCTATGAAGTTGATTAATAAAAGCATTGATTTTTGAGGAAGAATATATTTTCGTAATGAAAGAAAGAAAATTGTCATTTTAACATTTGTACTTTTTTGAGATCAGTTTTAAAATATGAAGTAGTAACTGTCACCTCTGTTTCACTGATTTTAAGCCAACAAAATTTTCTTGTCTAAATTAGTAATTTTTTTTTTGCCTCTTCATCCTATCAATCTGTGTCATTTAATGAGAAATCTCACTGTGATATCCAGTTGAAAATCACGCTTCTAAGTTATTAGCGGAATTTTTATTAGTTAATTGGTTGATTACCAGAAAATAGAAAAGCTCTTTAAACTATTAATTTGCTCATGGGCTCAACATTACTGTTTTATGAGCATATTTGTATGTGCTCAACTGGACTTCTTGTCTGGATAGCTTTTGAATATAGAAATAATATTCCTGATGATGATGATGATGATGATGACACATATTTCTATTATATTTTGCTATTTAGACTCTCTATAAAACACAGGTTAGGGAACTTAAAGAAGAATGTGAAGAAAAGACCAAACTTTGTAAAGAATTACAGCAGAAGAAACAGGAATTACAGGATGAAAGGTAAGGATAAGATCCTTGTCTCTTTTGTTCATAGCCATGAACCCTACTCCTAGAACAGTGCCTGCTATACTCCAAATAAAAATTTGTTGATGAAGTGAATTAGACAAAAGTTTGACTTTGTAGTAAAAAATTGAACATAAAATTTTATCCCTCTAAAATGTAGGGACTCCTTGGCTGCTCAACTGGAGATTACCTTAACCAAAGCAGATTCTGAGCAACTGGCTCGCTCAATTGCTGAAGAACAATATTCTGATTTGGAAAAAGAGAAAATCATGAAAGAGCTGGAGATCAAAGAGATGATGGCTAGACACAAACAGGAACTCACTGAAAAAGATGCTACAATTGCGTCTGTAAGTAAAATGCTTGGTTCTTTTTTGGTTCTAATTAAATTACTGTATCATAAATCTTCCTTAGAAATACTAAGAAAGTAACATAGATCTAAAATGAAAAAGTGTATGTGCTGTGGCTACGAGATAGTTGACCTAGTGAACCATCAGCTTCTCAGTGTTCGGCAGAGAAGAGGCTCAAAAGAAAACTACTTCCAATGGCTTCAGCTGTTGGTAAATTCAGAGTTAAAGGACTAAAGTGAAAGGCAAATACCAAAAAGAAAACAGTTTTTTTTTTTCCTTGTTAAACCAGGCTTAGTTTAAAAGAACCTTAAAACTAATCATGAAGTTTAATCATGAAGATAGTCATATGTAGGTTGAAAAAATTGCAAGAAAAATTTCAAATAGAAGTAAAATATCAAGTAGTTGAGTTTGCCTTATCAATTATCCAGACCTATTAAAATGCTACAGTAATTTAAAAGTTTGGCACTAGAACAGGGATATTTAATCCTGTTCAGTGGAAATGAGTAGGGGGGCCAGAAATAGATTCATCATACACATGCAGGAGCTTGGCATACGGTATCAGTGGCAGTATACAAATCAATGGGAAAGGATACAGATTTAATAAATGGTTTTGGAATAACTATATTTTTATGTGGAAAGGAATAAAATTAGTTTCTTCTTATCATTTACCATATACAGTGGTAAATTCTAGCTATCTTAAGAACTTTAAATATGAAAAATAATAATTTTTAAATATTAGAATGGAATCCAAAATTTATTTATACCAGAAGATAGCAAATAAATGACAGGGAAAAGATATTTGTAATGTATTTATTGAACAAGGGATTAGTATCTAGAATATAAGTGGAACTCTTACAATTCAATACAAAAAAGTTAAATAATCCAAAGGAAAAATTGGCCAAAAGAGAAAACCTAAAAATATGAGCAGACGTTTACTCATATAATCCAAAGAAAGTCCATAATAAGATAAATGTGCTAGAGGAATTCGGACACAATACTCCTAGCAGCATAAATGTTTGTAATAGCAAAAATTTCAAATGTTATATTAATAGATGAATGAATGGATAAATGAAATGTGGTAGAAGATAGAACTACTATATCAGTTAAAATGAATTAATTAGGTCTTTATATATATCAACAATTTAAATCTTAATATAATGTTGAGTGAAAGCAATTACAGAAAGATAAATGCAGTATGATGCTATTTATGGACAGTTTAAAATCACATAAAACCGCATTATATTATTTCACGTATATGTAATAAAAGTATACAATCATGGTTGGGAAGGATGAACATATAATTCACAATAAAATATCCTTCAGGAAGGAAGAAGAGGAATATGATTTGAAGTGAATACCAAAGAATGTCAGCTTCTTTAGTAAAATTTTGTTTTCTGTTTTAAAGCAATGTTTGGTAAGAAATTAAATTATGGTTTTAAAATTTATTCTGCATGATGGAATGCAGAGCTTTGTTATAGTATTTGCTTTTTTTAGTTTACTAAATTGTTTTTCATTTAAAATACTGCTAAGGATTTTTGAAAGAGGGCAATTTTTTGGCTTCCTGGGTTGCATATGAAGTTGGTGTGGTTAGCAAAATTTTCATCAAGGGTGAAGTTTGGTAAGGTAGGACAAAGGCAAGAAGTGTAGAGATAGATGTACTTAGAAAAACAAGAGTTTTAGCAACATTCTAGGATATTTTCATTTTGAAGTACTGCTTTAACACTTAACGTTTTGTAAATTAGGATATGATTTTTGTTCTACTTTCATTTCTTAGCTCGAAGAAACTAATAGGACACTGACTAGTGATGTTGCCAATCTTGCAAATGAGAAAGAAGAATTAAATAACAAATGGAAAGATGCCCAAGAGCGTATGTACTAATAAGAATAACGTTTATTTTCAGTGTGCCTAATGCTTGTCAGTTGCTGAATTATCAGTATAATTTTTACATTTTTCTGTTTCAGAACTTTCACGGTTGAAGGATGAAGAGATAAGTGCTGCAGCTATTAAAGCACAGTTTGAGAAGCAACTGTTAACAGAGAGAACACTCAAAACTCAAGTGTGTATAATATGCTCTAAATATGATTTTGAAATTTTTCTTAGTTTACCTTTTTTACATTTTACTTCTAACATTACAGATTGGCTGTAGCAGTCATTGCTTGTATCAGTATTTGTGAACAGTCAGGATTATGTGATTTTTACCAGGTTGGGAGAAGCTAGATTTGATTAACATTGTTGAGTTCAGTGTTTATTAAAGTTTTTCTTAATTTTTCCATATGGAATCACAATCCATCCTAATTTTTTATTGTAATCTGATAAATTTTTCTGCTTTTAAGAAACGGTAGAGAGGGCTTCCCTGGTGGCGCAGTGGTTGAGAGTCCGCCTGCCGATGCAGGGGACACGGGTTCGTGCCCCGGTCCGGGGGGATCCCACATGCCGCGGAGCGGCTGGGCCCGTGAGCCATGGCCGCTGAGCCTGTGCGTCCGGAGCCTGTGCTCCGCAGCGGGAGAGGCCACAAGAGTGAGAGGCCCGCGTACTGCAAAAAAAAAAAAAAAAAAGAAACGGTAGAGAATGACCATTTGCTGACAGCCTAAAAAGGGTCACTCTGAAAAGACACCGTGATTATTAACTATTCTTTTCTCAGCTCTCATGATTGTATATACAGCATGAATACTTGTGGGGTCCAAGATGCTCTGCTCTGTGGCTGGACACATGTTGTATTTTATTAGTGTGATGCCAGTGCAAAACTCTCTTCTAGGATAAAAGAAGATCTGCCTCGTAAAAGTCTCTCTTGGAACTAAAAACCCAAAGTGGTAGAAGGTGACATTAGAATGAACCTATAAACATTTAAAATTATAGTTCTCAGAAAATACGAGAGTGAAAAAGTAATAGAGTATTGGTTGGAAAAGGATGACGAGTAATGAAGAGGGTGTATTTTTAAATACAGAAAGTGTTTCTTTGTGGCCCTGTCTGTAGGGAAGGTTTTGTAACTTGCTGTTGGTGAATGACCAAGAAATCATCAACATAATTTATTTTATTTATTTACATACTTATCTTTATGTTTTTAAGGCTGTGAATAAGTTGGCCGAGATCATGAATCGGAAAGAACCTGTCAAGCGTGGTAGTGACACAGATGTGCGGAGGAAAGAAAAGGAGAATAGAAAGCTACATATGGAGCTTAAATCTGAACGTGAAAAACTGACTCAGCAGATGATCAAGTATCAGAAAGAACTGAATGAAATGCAGGCTGTAAGAATACTTTTTGAAGACTTCTTTTTAAGAAGTAGAATTATTTTCATGTCTATATATTTTATAGCTTATGGAGCATTTCTATTAATAATACAGTAGTCACCCCTTATGCAAGGGAGATATGTTCCAGGACCCCCAGTGGGTACCTGAAACCACAGATAGTACTGAACTCTATACGTATTATATTTTTTGCTATACTATAAGGGGGTGGGTAGCATATACAGTGTGAATAAGCTGGACAAAGGGATGATTAACATCCCAGGCAAGCAGAGCCAAGCAATGTGAGATTTCATCACACTACTCAGAAATGGCATGTAATTTAAAATTTATGAATTGTTTATTTCCGGAATTTTCCATTTAATATTTTCAGACTGCAGTTGACCTTGGATAACTGAAACCACAGAAAGTGAAACCTTGGACTAGGAGAGACTACTGTATTATTGAACTAGGAAGCAAAATTATAAGATGTATAACATCCAGTTAATTTAACATAATTTAATTTCTTGTAGCAAATAGCTGAAGAGAGTCAGATTCGAATTGAACTACAGATGACACTGGACAGTAAAGACAGTGACATTGAGCAGTTGCGGTCCCAGCTCCAGGCCTTGCATATTGGTCTGGATAGTTCCAGTATAGGCAGTGGACCAGGGGATGCTGAAGCAGATGATGGGTTTCCAGGTACAGATTTGTTTCCAGTCCTTATGTTTACTTTTGTCTTAAATTAAATCAATTGATTGTTTTAAGACATTGACTGACTTTGCTCTTGAGGAAAAATATTTGTCATTTCTTTAAGGGAAAACCTACTCCTTAGAGTGGAGGTTCCAATGACAATTTAAATTATTTTATTTATTTATTTTTCACAAACTTTTTTATTAAAAAATACAAATGTAAATTTCACATATTTAGTTATTTAAATTAACTCTTTATATATTGTACATAGCTCTCTTTTAAAGCTTTCATTTTATTTTTTCTTAACTTCTTTCTGCATTCTTACTTCCTTTTATGTTGGGTGTTCAGTTCATATCACTCAGTCACACACTATGGAATCCATGTCATTCACCTACCAACGTTCCTCTACTTCTCTCAATATTGCCACTAAGCCTTCCAGTTCTCATATGCTTCTTGACTCTGATTCTGACTCAGAAGAAGAATCTGTGCCTTACTTACCTATTTCATCGGAACCTAATGGTACAGGTGATATCCTGAAAGTCTTTCGCCTCTCGGTTTTTTTCCCACTACCCATAATTTTAGTCCTTTTGAAAAATTGTTGTAACATTAACTAATATTCACTAACTCTAACAAGTTGCTCAGTTAACAAGTCTCAGTTAAAAAGAAACTGCTGCATGAACAAAGAATTTGTTTTTTAAAGTATTTTCACATGGCATTGCTATTACAATTGATAGATTTATTTTTTCAGTTTACAAGAAATGGAGCAGTACTTTATATCATTTAAGAACATACGGTTTCACTGTCTGTTTCTTCCATTTTTAACCAAGAAGAAATTCTTTCTGAAGTTTCATATCAAGAATGACAGTACAGAAAAAGCACGTGTAGACTGTTTTAGAGGATGTGTTTAGGTTTTCCTTGCGTCAACATTGTGCTGGGCCTTAAAAAAAGCATAAGACAATTTGACCTGATCCTTGTGCTGAAAAGATTTATAGTTTAAGTGAAGAAACCAGATGGAAAACCCATAAACTGTTATGTTTAACACAAAGTTAGTGTGAGTACAAAAAACGTTTAGAGTAAATGCCACAGGAAAGTAGTGTATAAGCAGTTGAATGTAAAGTAAAATTTAATCTATTAGTTGAATTCAAAGTAAACTAGCTATATTTATTTACATTGTTGTCACATTTCCCAGGTATATATCAGTATAAATCATAGGTGATTATACTGAAGTTGTTTCAGATCTTAGCAATAAAATGATTTCAGTCTTAACCATATTGTTAGAGGTCATCTGATTAGTCCCTTGAACTGGCATAGGACCATGTCCAGACAGTTGAGAATATGGCTGTTTATAATGACAGCATTTCTGTTCATGGAGTCTGGAAGGTTACTGATGTGAGAGAGAGAGTATAAGCCTTGGAATCAGAGACGTGTCCCAGTGTGACCTTCTGTGGGGTTGTTGTGAGGGTTAAAGAAGATTTATGTAAAGTGTCTATAGCACAGTTCAGACACATAGTAGGTGTTAAGTGATAGGCGCTTTTATTATTAGCATAACCTCCAAAAATGCTTATTTCACTTAATTATTTCACTAAAATAACAAACTAATCAAATACCATTAGAACAAATTCTAAGGGTTCAAAGAGTTTCCTTGGTTGAACTAGAACCTTATTGATTTTAATATTTTGGAATTTAGGAATCTTTTGGTTTATTGCTGCTTATTAGCCATATTTGATCTGTAATTTACACAATTTTATTTCATTTTATTATAGCCATTCTAAAAGTCCATTTTCTCTGAACATGTAATTACTCACTTAAAATGTTTTCTCTTCAAAGAAGATGTGCACTATACCTGTAATTAGGCCTTCTTCCGAAGGAAAAATAGAGGATTCTAATACAGGTGTACTGGTGAGAATAGAGAGCTGCTTTTCTTTTTTGCAACTTTTCTGCGGAACTTTGCAAATGCATGAATTTAATTAACAGGGCATTTGACATTATAAACTACAGGATATGTATGTCCAGTGTGATATAACCTGGATTTTGTTTTGCATTGTATAACTTGCTTATACTGATCCTGCATTATTATTATATTTTAGATGATGTATAATGACAAATTCTGAATGGCATATTTGATTTGTGACTTTCATATTAAAAGTTTATTAAATTCCTCATTTTCTTAAGAGACTTGTTATATTTATTCTCATATCTTGTGCTTATTTATAGAATCAAGACTAGAAGGATGGCTTTCATTGCCTGTGCGAAACAACACTAAGAAGTTTGGATGGGTTAAAAAGGTATTTGAAAATGGTTCTTTTGTTTTGCTTTTAGTTTAGCTACAGCCATTTCACTTTTGTAGTTGTAAGATATATATAACTAGAACTTTTAGACACATAAAACTTGTTTGCACTTTCTGATTTGGAATAATATAATTTTATGTATCTTATGTACGTAAGATACTTTATGTAGTGATGAAAAAAAACCTTTTCATCACTACCATGTTGTTAATAATAAAATAGTATTTGGTGTCAGGAAAATAGAAGCCTGTTGACCTTGGTGCTTTTGTTGTTTCAGTGGGAAAACAACTCTGGATATGACAGAAAGTCCCATTTGTTTCTTTTCCTCTGGTACTATGATTATCGATATTATGTTCATTTTTGATAACTGTCTTATTAGCCTTAGGCTGCTATAAAAAAATGCCACAGACTGAGTAGCTTGTCAACAACAGAAATTAATTTCTCATGGTTCTGAAGGCTGGAAGTTCAGATCAAGGTGCCAGCCAGCATGGCTGGGTTCTGGTGAAGGTCCTCTTCCAGGCTACAGACTTCTTGCTCTGTCCTCATGGTGGAAGGTGTAGGAATTTCTCTGGAACCCCTTTTATAACAGCACTAATCCCATTCATGAGGGCTCTGGTGTCATGACCTAATCAACTTCCAAAGACCCCTCTTCCTAATACCATCCCATTAGGTGTTAGGATTTAACATATGAATTTGGGGGAATATAAACATCCAAACCATAGCAATAAGGTTATTTATGCTATTGGATCTTGAAGCGAAATCAGTCCAAAAAATATTTGAATTTATTCCCCCCTGTCCCCCCAATTTGCTTGTTTAAAGTATATACAAACAAATTTATTGTTATTTTGAGGAAGACTTTTCTAAGGATACATTAAGATAACTTTTTAGGTATTTAATTTATATTTTCTATGATTTTTATTGCTAATTTAGAATTTATTTTCAAAGAAAAATAAATAAGATATATTAACTTTAATCATTAATTCCTTTCCTGTTTCTTTTTAACAGTATGTGATTGTGAGCAGTAAGAAGATCCTTTTCTATGACAGTGAACAGGATAAAGAACAATCTAATCCTTACATGGTTTTAGATATAGAGTAAGTATTTTTATTAGAATATTTAGGAACTTTATCTTTTAAAGTTTAAGAGTAACGTGACCTTTTCGTCAAGTTAGTGTAATTTATTAGTCATATAGTACAATGTATATAGTCATATAGTATAGCTGCTAGCATACTGTTGTTACATTTTCTTATTTTGCTTCATACAGATGAGTCTGGGGTATAGAGTTGGCTAAAACATCTTTATTTCATGGGTCTTTAATATGTTGTTTTCTGAAACTAATGAGAAAATTTCTGACTTACTGGAAATTTCTCAAAATGCAAGGAGTGATTGAATTTATAGAGCAGGATATTCTCTGACCTTCTAACAAGGGTCAAAGTAGTCAGTTTTAATTTCTGACATAAGTATAGGATAACTAAAATAATTTGATCCTTTGGTAATACTTTACTCCTTTATTAAAAATCTTTTATAGTAAGTTATTTCATGTCCGACCAGTTACACAGACAGATGTATATAGAGCAGATGCTAAAGAAATTCCAAGGATATTCCAGGTAAACCATTTTATTTTGTGGTTTGTTTGTTTTGTTTTTTCACCTTTATACATTCTTAGCATGACATGACATAACCAATTTCTTTATTCTTGGGGCTTTTTCAGATTATCTTTCAATTTTAGTCCCATTTAAAGGTGGTTTGTTCCTTTGTGACTTTCATGCTTATGCTATTTAGATACATCTTAATTCTTCTCTCCATTTTACTTGTTAAACTCTGTAGTGTGTTTATATCACATTTCCAGCCTTTGCTATATCCTTTTGTTCAAGGTTGGTTATGATATTTTTTGAGCATGAATGTTATCCTGTTTTTAGTTTTATGCTCAGCTCTCTAGAAAGTTAAAAAAGTTGCTTGTGAAGTTAAATTTTGCCCCCAGGAGCCCTTTTACTTCCAATTTAAGGTGAAGACAAATTCTCCCCTTTATTACTTCCATTTTAAAATTAGTCAAACCAACAATTACTGAGTTCCTTCTGTGTAAAAGCCGTTGTGCTTGGTGTACTGTGGGAAAGTTAGCTGCTTACTTTCTGAATGCTTAGAATGTTTATTTGGAGCATATTATACATCCTTTCCTCTTTTCCTTTCTTCCTCAACTCTCCAAATACAAATCTTTTCAATTAAAGCTATATTTGCAGTTATCACCAAGTTGTCTATTTTGAGAATCACAGAGCCTCAGTTCATATAATTGCCACATCTCTTCAGGTGTTTTGAACATTCCCTCCCAGAAAAACTTTCTAACACTAATCAAGTGCAGATTTACCTTTTGCTAGCCTATTCTGATAAAATTGCTGAAACATAGGAAGATGACATGGAGAAAATAAGGAGGCATCATTTGAACAGTATTGATTATTTTGAAATGTGAACCAAGGTGACTGGCTACTGACTTTTCTCATCTGAGCTCTTGATTTGAACCTACTAACATTAGAACATCAAATGCATTCTCTTCTCATTGAATAGTTTAGGCTAATTTTATTTACAAACTATAAGAATCATTATTACATAAAAAATAACCTATGTTTGAAGATCATTCATTGTTCTTTTTGGTGTTTATAGATCCTGTATGCCAATGAAGGGGAAAGTAAGAAGGAACAAGAATTTCCAGTGGAGCCGGTGGGAGAAAAATCAAATTATATTTGCCACAAGGGACATGAATTTATTCCTACTCTGTATCATTTCCCAACCAATTGTGAGGCATGTATGAAGCCATTGTGGCATATGTTTAAACCTCCTCCTGCTTTAGAGTGCCGTCGCTGTCACATTAAATGTCATAAAGATCACATGGATAAAAAGGAGGAAATTATAGCACCTTGCAAAGGTAAATAGTAAATTACTTGCTCCATCAATATTATTTATGTTCAGATCATTTTAAACATATTAATCTTTTTCAAATATTTCTTTATAGTGTATTATGATATTTCATCGGCAAAGAATCTGTTGTTATTAGCAAATTCTACAGAAGAGCAGCAGAAGTGGGTTAGTCGGTTAGTGAAAAAGATACCTAAAAAGCCTCCAGCTCCAGACCCTTTTGCACGGTCATCTCCTAGAACTTCAATGAAGATACAACAAAACCAGTCTATTAGGCGGCCAAGTCGACAGCTTGCCCCAAACAAACCAAGGTAATAAATTAAAATGTGGTAAAACTTAAAGTGTTTAAAAAAATATTTTGCTGTTTATACTCAAATTACAAACTTTCCTAATTGCAGTTTTTCTTTGGTATTTTCATGATCTATGGAATACCAAATGTTTGAAACTGTTTCATTGTGCATGTGTCATTCATTTATTCAGCTGGATGTAATAAATTTACTTACTAAATCACACATATATTAAATTCAACCAAAAATAATATGAAGGGCTCATTTTTGTCATATTTATTGGTTTGGCCAAAAAGTTCATTCGGGTTTTCCCATAAGAACGAACTTTTTTGGCCAACCCAATACATAATCACAATATTTTAGGATTTTATAAGCACATTGACTTAATTTATTGATTTAGTAGACAGGATACACAGACCTTTAAGTGTCAGGCACACACATTGTTTTTATTATTGCAAACCTCTTAAACCTCTTATGTTAGAGACTTGTTGGGGCAGGACTGAAATCTTAAATCTTAATTCAAATCTATAAGTTTAAAATAATAACTTGTCTCAGATTTAAAGAGTAATACAGATCAGCCTTAAAAATGCAAATATTAACTAATGAATATAGTGGGCATTTTTTATAATTGAGGTGGAGTTGGGAATATGGAGTAATGATAGAGATTATTATTGCACAAAAACATTTTGATGGAGCCATTTTCATATAGCTGCATTATAGTAATTTTTGATTCAGAATAACCATTTCTTGACTTACTAGCTAATGCAGTTATTTATAAATAAATACTGCTATCCATTGAAATGAACATTTGGTTAGCTAAAAGATAAAGTATATATTTAGATCATGTATCTGATTTCAAGTGTCCTTTTTCTTCCCTAACACAGGACCTTCAGTATATGAATAATGATGTGCATTGGCTGTATTATGAGAAATATTTTCATTCTAGCCACAACATCGTGTATGAAACTGTTCTTGAAACTAATATCTCAAGGAAATAATTTAGAATGATAAAGGTAGAATTAGTGTTTCAGCAGTGAAAATGTTGAACTTCTGTGTGAGGTGTGATGAAACTAAATACTCTAGAATTAGCGATTATAGTATAGTAATTGACCTGAAGAAACTCAAAGAATTCAGAGACACTGAAGGTCATTCCATGTACCCTGTACAAAACATCTAAAAATTAAATTTATATTACTAATATTGTAGAACCATTAATGCATAAATGCCAGGCTATTTTAATACCTGACAATATATAGTGCTTCATAGCTTCCAATGTGCTTCCATATGTTGGGTTTTTCCGTAAGATGTTATGGGAGAACCCGAACGAACTTTTTGGCCAACCCAATATATTCTCTCTTAACTTTCTATATATTCTTTCATTTGATCTTTAAAATACTCATGGAGTAGAATAGGTATTACTCTTTTTCTTTTTGAGACTCTAGAAAGGAAGATAATTTGTTAGATTCAAGACTATAAGAGCTATAGTTTTTTTAGTATATTTTATTCTTTTGTGCTGTTTGACAAGTTAATGATTTCACTACATGTGTTAAGACAGTTTAGGAAGCAGTTTTCAGACCAAGTGAGGCATGTTTTCAATTACATAAGTTTTGATACTTGCTGACTTATAATTTTCTTGCCCCCCAGTTCAGCATTATGATTTATTTGAAAGCACATTTACTTTTGATTTTTGTTACTTTTTTTTTAGTTCTGGCCCTGCCCTTCGAATCATTCTTCACTGATTTTTTTTAATACATTTTGCATAGCAACAGTAAGTAATAGGGATTTCTTTCTCTCACAACTATGCATGTAGATAAAACTAATACCAAAACTGACTGTAAAATGTACAGGGATTTTTTTTGGAGTTTTAAAATCTAATACGCTCTTTAAAATTGTAAATGTAAAGATGGGCAAATTTAAAATACAGTTTTGCATTTTATTATGCCTCTGCAACATTGTTTCCATTGCTTTTAACATCTGTGCCTCCATTGCTTCATTAACTCACAAAATTGTATCTGTGCCTGTCCTTAGGTGAATAACCCTACATTTTGCATTCCATTTTGGGTGTCACATTTTACGAGTAGCATACACAAATTGGAAGGTATACAGAAGAGAATTACTGAGGGAGTAGTGGGTCATTTGAAGGTGTTACATACACATGTAGCAAGTGAAGGAACTAAGGATATTTTAGTCTTCTGAGGAAGTGTTTTGAAAGGATGGGAGATCATAAATAACAATAAAGATTTAAAGGATTTTTCCTTGGAAGAACTAAGCAGAGAGGCATATTTTTCAGTCAGCTGGGAAGAACTATCAAGCAGTCAGATTTGCAAAATTGAAAGAATTGGCTTTGCTGTAGAATAGTGAGTGCCCTGTCGCCACAGGTGTGCACCTGATTTAGATGACTGCTTGGCAGAACTGTGAGGGAGCAGCGCTCCTTGATCTGTCCTGTGTATGCAGTCTGATGTCGCGTAGCATGGCTCTTGGGGAGTCAAGCATTGGACTGGATGGTCTGCAATACCCTACTAATTTATAACTTATTCCTGTGGAAGAATGGGTAGAGCTTTAAATGATTATCTAAGAAAACCTAGGAACAGAATTTCTGGTGTGTATCACCAGTAATTTAATATCTAGCTCTTCATTTGTGTTTATTTAATATTAGTCTTAGCACTAGTCAGTCTAGCTTTAGTTGAACTAACTCACATGCTGTCTTTCTTAAAACAAATGTTTGGCTTCATTAGACATCATCAAATATATATATTTCTATACACACTAAAACATAGTATCCATAAATATTCATCTAATCTTTTTTTTTTATTCCTTTGTTAACAACTGCATCATTATATTTTTTTCCTTTGGCTTCTGTGACGTTCTTTGTTCTGATTCTCCTTTTACCTCTCTTTGCAGCACTTCCCTTTTTCTGTAGTGAAGTGCTTTAAAGTAATAAGTGTTAGCTACTATTATATAAAATAACACAATTTTATTATATAAAATAATTTTCGAGGGCATATTATAATATGCTAGGCACTCTTCTCAGAGCTTTAACTGTACTAATTCATCCTCATAACCACCCTGTGATTTAGCTATTTATCTCTGTATTTTACAGATGAGGAAACTAAGGCACAGAAACATTGTTTGCCCAAGGTCACACAGCTAATAAGTAGCAGAGCCATGAGTTTAGGTCCAGATAGTCTAGTTCCAGATCCTGCATTCTCAACTGTAATTCTTCACTGCCTCACAGTGATTCAAGTAGACTTGAATTAATTGACATTTTATAAAGCAATGTATAGAAATGCTATTCTAGAAGAATATTTCCTCGGTAATTTTGAATTAAAAATACTATGCTGGAAAAGTAAGAAATTTGTGAATAAAATGCCGACTTTTGATGAAGACAGTTTGGAGAGATCCTAATTTGTTCCAGTGCAAGACACAAAATACTGGTCCCTGCTGAGGGCATTTCTCTTTAATTATCTTTTTCTTTAAAGATTTTTTTAAAATTATTTAAGCCACGTAGAAAAGTATAAAGCAAAAATGCAACCAATAGTAGTTTATTCAGTTTTAAGAAATAAAGCATTGCCAATACAGTTAAAACTTAAGGGTGGGGGGAGTTATTATTTTATCATTATCTCATCTCTGTTTTTTCCAGTTCTAAATATTAGAACATTAATAGACTAATTGTTATATACAACTTGAAGTGTCAAAAATAAACCCATAAATGAAGTAGAAGAAAATAGGGGAATATGTATCTGATCTTGGGCTAGAGAATAACTTCCTAATAATAAAAGCAAAGAAAGAGAAAAAGATTGACTAACCAAAACTTAAAGCCTTGTAGGTTTAAAAACACCACATATTTTACAATACATCTGCGAAAGATGGGTTAGTATCTTTGTGCATGGAGTACTTATATAAGTCATTTAGAAAAAGGGAGTTGACTCTTCCCAATATAAAAATTAGTGAGGAACATATAGACATTACCATGAATATGAAAAAGTGATCAACCTGATTACTAAGCAAAGAAATTAAAATTAAAATTATATTGTAAAAATATTCTCACCTGCCAAAGTGGTAAGGATTAAGAAGCTTAGTATTGGTGAGATGTAAAGAAACAAGCCCAATCATGTGCTGCTAAGTAGAACTCAAAACTAAATGCTAATAGAACTCAAAACTAAATGCTCGTAGAACTGAAAACTAAACCCCTTCTGAAGCAGTCTTTGGCAATAAGTTTTACAGGCCTGAAGTGTATACCCATTGATCAGTTAATGGAGGAGCATAGACAATCAATCAGATAATTACAGTACTGTTCAACATGCTGTTTATTATGGAGACATGAGCAAGTGTTATGGGAGAACAAAGGAAAGCATAGAGAATTCTGCCATTAAAACATCAAGAACGGTCTCAAAAAAATGGCGGATCAGTAATTTCCCAGGCAAAGAAATAAGGTAAAAGACAGCCTTAGGCAAAATGTTATGTGTAGAGGCACTAGTTGTCAGAATTACCTATGTGTTTGTAATGTTGTCTTGGGTTAGGGTGGGGAGAGGGTAATAACGGGAGGCGGTAGAAGGTGACACTGGAGAGAAAGCTCTGAGCCAGATTGAAAAGGACCATGTTCACTATGCTATAGGAGTTTTGATTTTGTTCTGATAGAAGGCTTTCAACAAGAGATTAGTATGATTTGACTTAATGAGATGCTGAACTAAAGTATTGACAGTGAAAATGGAGAGAAGAAACCAGGTTAAAGAAAGATTCCTTTTTTGTGTGTGCGTGGGGGAACTATAATGCTTTTATTACCAGAATGTATGAAACATGGATCCTTGTATAATTCTGCAATACAGCCTCAGATGCCCATAGTTTCAAAACAACTTGTCTTTTAAATTTCCGTAACATCCATTTAGAGTAAATGATTTTGTTGCTGTTCACAGTAGAAGACAGTCTTTAGCTTTGATGGTTCAGACCTAATTAAACAGAAATGGCTAACTTTGGGCCTAAGATAATAAATGTGGTAGAGAGAGAAGAGCACAGAACCCTACCAATACATATAAACCATACTCCATTCAAACAGTCCTGGGACCTCACTGAATGGACTTTCAAATAAGTAATTAAGCCTCCAATTAAAAAACATTTTAAAATGTACTATCTGATAAACTTAAAATACAAAAAATGCAGTATCACCAATTATGTGCATTTTCTAGGATTCATTTTAAAATTCAGGTTAATGTTTAACAATAGTATTTCAATTAAATTATGGCATTTGAGAAAGGTTATACTTCTGGGGAAAGATCACATAAACATGCTTTTTGGGAGAAGATATGTTTGGAAAACAACAGTAATGGATAATTAATACTGCTTTAACATTTCTAAAGTCACATAAAAGTGATCATCTTTGATTGCCATTTCAGTGAGTTTCGATACAAGGTATGTTACTGTCCACTTACTAGTAACCAAAGCACACATAGAACAGACTTGTAAAAAATACTCAGAATCAGTTCTTTTCATGAGCTAAACATTTCTGAGACTTTAAGATTCATGTTTGAACATACAGTACTGCAATGTTGGCTACATAAAATAAAATAAATAGAAGATCTTTTTCAGAGGAGGCTCAGTCATCAGGCTGCATTGCATTTAAGGATTTAACACTGGCTGCATACAGAAGGGGGAGCATTTCACTTAGAAATACTTCACATTACTGGAGCTCTCTTGTTAATATCGCAGCATATAGCAGCTTACCATTCTGACACTTCAAAATCAGCAGGA
>NW_006784503.1:2529473-2542490 GCF_000442215.2 Lipotes vexillifer
CTCCTGTTGCGAAGCACAGGCTCCGGACGCGCAGGCTCAACGGCCATGGCTCACGGGCTCAGCCGCTCCGCGGCATGTGGGATCCTCCCAGACCGGGGCCCGAACCCATGTTCCCTGCATCGGCAGGCGGATTCTCAACCACTGCACCACCAGGGAAGCCCTCAGTTGACCTTTTGACAGTAATCCAGTGCATATGCCAAGAGTTTTATCGAGAGAGTAGTGACACGTAAAGTTTCCAACAAAGACAACTGTTTACCCACATTCGTGCCACAGAACCAATGTTATTGGTGATAGTAACTAATGTAGCTCTTGCTAGATGCTGTTTACTAACATATTCTCGCTTCTCCTTATAAATCATATTCCCAAAACTAGATGCTACAGCCCAAGCAGGCAGACCAAATCTTTCATATCTCCTCTGTAAATATCACGGACCAACTTGTCAGCTTGCATGCTGTCACCTTTGGATGCCATTTCAAGAGCCTCTTCAAAACTTTCACAGCCAGTCAATAAACTACATAAATCCAGAAAGGTACCCCCTCCAAGGCTTGTCCCAGTTACTTGTTCATAGTTGTCTTTGGAATGGACTGCTAAAATACTGACTCGGAACCAGTGTTTACTACCAGCAGTGGATAGGGATCAGCCAGGTTGAAAGGCATCTTTTGGCATCTCTCAGGTTCTGAGGCATTAGCAAAATAGCAGCACTCAGCTTGTCCACTGAAACTGACAGAATCTGCATACAGCAAGCCCTTTACAAGGCAGTCAGGTTCATCCAGTTTGTGCAGGTGGGGGTTTCCAACTGTGTGAAAATCGTTTTCAGACTTGTCAGCACCACCTCCTGTAGCACATAGCACCGTGTGTAATGTTGAGAAGTTTTTATCTCCTCCCCTTTGGATAAAAGTAGGCAGGTCCTGGGTTGGAAATCTGGTAAAGTGCAAGTTCCCTCTCCAGCCAAAAAGTGTTACATCTTTCAGTTCAAGGTGTACATCCTGAATCCCAGTGCATATGCATAGGCTACATTAGAAGTCACGTATTTCCGGTTACTTTTTAAGCTCTCAACTTTTTCTTCTTCTTCCTCTGCTGTGATATCGATAGGTTCAAAATATGAGCGCGTTACCAGAGTTCCCCCGATGTCCATGCCAAACCATGGGAAAGAGGGTTTCTTGGCTTCCTTGGTCTTCATGGCGTCGGCCCGAGGGACGAGAGGCGGCCTCGGTCCGGAGCGCAGAGGGCTGTGGCGGCGACTCCGGCGGTGGCTGGGCCGCTTCCTCCCCTCGGGCCGGGCGGCGCGGGGGCGCCTGAGACGAAGCCCCGGCCCAGGGGGCGGACCCCCACCCCCACGAGGGGCGGCCGGGACCGAGCGAGCAGGGGAAACCGCAGGCCTCGCCGCTCCGGGGCCCATGGCGCCCCAAACAAAAGGCCCCGGGCCCCGAGCCGCCGCCGCCGCCCTCTAAAGAAAGATTCTTAACTTGAAATGACAAGAATTAGATGACTGAGTGGGAGGGGAGGGGAGAGAGGTTTTAAGGAAGTCTCGTTGTGCATTACACTGATAGCCTAGTGGTGAGACTTTTAAAATTTGAAGATTGCGACATGTGCACACGCTTCACACATTCTTCAAAGGTTTTGGAAGGATATGAAATGCAGATTTTTCATAAAGTATGCTAAAACGGTGGCTTGGATACCCAGGAAGGCTTACTGATCTCAGTCTCCCAAGTAGTAGAGTTGAAACCATAGCTAAAAGTTACTTTACATGTAAGCCTAAAAAAATGAGTATGAGTGTATGCTAGGCTGTGATATATTTTAAGTGAATAAATAACTATAAGTCTGTGTGCTTATTAATCAAGTATTCTGCATTTAGCACATATTGGAGTAATTTGAGTCGGGTAATCATCCATCAACCTACTCTGTCAATGATTCTCAAAGTCAAGGAGCTGCATCAGAATTCATCGCAGGATTCATCTTAAAATGCATATACTTCCCCCACCCCCCCACCCCCAATTTAATTATATCAGGATCTCTTGAGATGAAGCCTGGTAATATGCATTATACATAGCACTGGATAAATCATACACACTAAAGTTTAAGAACCACTGACATAGTGACCATAGATGGGTCCTTGGCACAAATGTATTCATGAACGTCACAGTTATAAACAATGAGAAAGTTGCTCCTATTTTTAAAAATAAAAATGATTGCACTATTAGATGGTTGGGTTGGGTTGGAAAGAAAAGACCACATATACCCCTGTTCTAAGTCCAGTTTATTTGGCCAAGATAAGTTACTAATGTTGCTTATCTACCTGTGTTTTTCCCTGTATGTGTAGTTTTTTTATGGAAGGCTTAACTTTTGGTGACCCGTTGAAAAAGTAGGGTCCTGCTGGAATTGAGAAAGCTACATTCTTAATATTACTCACCTTTCATACTAGGGCTTATGGTACAATTCTGCGAAAATGTGAGCTAACTGGGCACTTTTGTGAAGGGAACATTGACACATACTGAGCTTTCAGTTCTTAAATCAAACTGGGCATCAGGGTGGTTACGTCTTCATGTGGGCCCAGTGGAAAGAAGATTGTGTCTTACCCCTAAATATTATCTCCGTCCTCAGTTCTCTGGTAGCTTGGAAAGCATACTTGGTCAACATGATTGTATGCATTTGCATGTAAAGAGAAAGAAGATTTCCCTGTGTGCTTCCATCTTAATTTTAATCATGTTGTTATCAATGAAGGGAAAGTTAAAATGCTTACAGCACACAGTGTGATTTTTTTGATCATAGCGTATTAAACTGTTGTTTCTAAAGAGTGTTAGAGTATAAATTTGCAAACCTCCTATTGCAGATTGCTTGATTTGGCATTTAAAGACTGGGATTGGTCATTTGATGATGTTGATGGTGGTGATGATGATGACGATGTTTTTGATTTCTGAAGAAGTAAATGGGTAAATCAAAAAATGAGAAATGAGTTGTTTTAGTATTTCCAAGTAGTGCATGTGGTTTGCACTTTGGGTTTTCATTATTCTTGACCAGTTTGAAATTTTATTAAGTTGTTTTTGATAGTACTTATTTGAAAAGTAGTTTTCAGACAAGTTTCTAACTGAAATTTCCATGTTAAGTATAAAAGTGAAATGCTATGTTCAGATTCTTTATTGGCTATATATTTTTAATACAGTTGGAATTGTAATTTTTTATCTTAGGAATGAAACATGTAGAAATAACAAATGGAGCTAATTCTGTTACTTTCTGTTCATTCCAAAGAAGCCATATGCAGAGAAGTAAAATTTACAGTGTTTTCAAGTTCCTACAACTGTATTAGTTTGTGAACATAGCATGGGATTCCTTTCTCCCTCCACCCCTCTCTCCTTCCCTCCTCTTTCCTTCTTTCTAACTTGCAAGAATTGAAACCATAAAAACTTTGTAAGTCTAATAAATGCTGTGAACTAGCTGTTTCTGATTTGGCTTTTTTTGTGATGTGAAATGTTTACTTTTTGAAAATTTAATGTTACTCTTGCTGAGGAATGCTAATGGTATATGCTGTGAAAGCTCTTGTGCTTTTAGAAAATGTGGTTTGGTTAATAGTGGCTAACAGGTTTGAATGAAAATTGAAACTCGTGAGTTAAACCTTTTATATGGAATGAATTTAAAAGAAGTAATGTCTGTCTTAACCTAAGCAACATGTTGCGAAATACATACTTAAATCACACATTGTTGGGATCTGTTTATAACCAGGATTTACAGAGTAATTTTTACATATATTTACTGCAACGTGTTTGTTCCCATTTCATAGATTTAAAAAATGTGGCATAGGGTCAAACAGTCAAGTAGAACCTGTTCCATAAGTGCACTCTTCTTTCAGCTACATGAGGCTGCTAACAGTTAAACCCCAAGTCAAACTTGACATTCACTTGAATCATTCAGTGACATATTGTCTCACCCTAATATTCAGTTAACCATATTAAAACTTGTGTGTCATGTTTGTGGCCAGTGTGAGAAAATATGAGGAAGAATATAATTTCATGTACCTAAAAATAAGAAAAGTAATACAGTAAATATGTTTTATGCATGATTCAGGTGTTAAAAGTATAGTAGTTGGAAGACTGTATAGTTTGATGTAAATGGAATGCCTTTTCAAAGAACTGATAACAATCTCTTAAATTATTTCACTGTATCAACTAACTTTACTTTCCTTTTCTTTCCAGCTAACTGCCTTCTATGAATGCAGTCATTATTCAAGGTGATCATATTCTTACTGTTGAAACAAGACTGAAATATGATGGCCCAAAATTTATTAAAAAGCTATATTTTCCTGAGAGACCGATACACACGTATATGTTCCCTTTATTCCTGCAATATAAATTCTAAATGTTGGATAGATTTTTCTGGGCTCCTTTGGAGCAACAAGTTGAACCAACAGTGATTGGTTAATAGAGTAAGAATATCACGTGCAACTCTTCCAAACTTGTTCCATAAAGCTCTCTTAGCATCACTCACACTACATTGAATAAAAGGATTGAGAAGAGTTAAAGAAATCATCTTTTCAGCTTCAGCAGAGAGATTTCACCAGCACATTTGCCAGAAGAATCTGGGAATGGATTCCACTACAGTGATATAGACTGCATCTTTAAGAAGTGACCATTATACTGTGTGTGTGTGTGTGTGTGTGTGTGTGTGTGTGTGTGTATGTATATATACACATGTGCGCACGCACACACACACACACACACACAATCTATATAGTACTGTAATACTGCAAGAGGGTTTTTTTTTAACTTCCCACTTTATTTTTTTATAAACAGTAATCATATATCATTACTTACTGCAGTTGCAACTATGCATTTGTATAAAGCCATAATGTTGGAGTTTATATCACTCATTTGTGTGTATCTGATGGAAACTGCATGTTCATGTTTAAGCAATTACTGTAACAAGTTTGAAGTTAATTGTATCAGTTTCCTAATGCTTCATAATAGGCAACTTTACCCATTTTGAATGCCTTAATTTAATTTTTTTCAAAATCTCCACCCTTTTCTGTATTTAAAAAAAAAAAAAAAAGAACAAGTGTTTACCAGCGCTTAGGATGCAAATTTGCTTTGCAGAAGAAAAATAGTGCACTATTTTTACACATAATAGTTATCAATGTCAGCCTATTTTGATTGTATAAGAGAATTTTTTTTTAAGTATTGGTGATAGAAACAGTAATGGATAGTATTGGAACTAATATATCTTTTGTGTATATCTATTATTCATCCAACCCTTTTTACAGACCTCAGTATTAGTGTGTGACTATGAAATGTTTTCTTTTAATTTCCTGGCTACCCTAGGTATGTTTTTATTTCTGATAAAGATATTTGTGACTATTTTTACATTTTCACTCAAGATTCAAAAATTCTCTCAAAGAAAACTAAGACATACTGTAGATATATTTTAAATATTTAAATGTGATTCCTTAAACACACAACTGTGTATGGCAATATTTCAGTATTGGGTTAAGAAAACTGGTGACTAGGAAGAAGCTGCCTCAAAGGCACTTAACTTGATTTTTATTTTTTTAAATGCTGTTAAAGTTAACAGTTTATGCGGGACTATTCCTGCTTTATTTCTCATTATCCCAGAAAAGTGTATGTTTTATACTGCTACAGTGTACATCAGTAAGAATCAAGTTAAAAAAAATTACATAGTCTTTTATCAGTCTCTCTTTATATACATACACATACACAGAGTTTGGTGTGATATTGAAATACATCATCTAATATTTCTATGAAGGAAGTAGGCATTTTTCATTGATTCCTTCTGGGGTCAGTGTAGGGTGTTTAAAGAGTTAGATCCCCAGTTATAGATACTATTGTGGAAATTGAAGAGTGGCCTTTGGCTACTGATGTATTGAAACTGAATCTTGTTATTACATTATCCAGGCTGCACTCGTTTCATGCTGTCTCTTCTAAAACTAGATATGCATGCCATTTCCCTTGCAGGTATGTTCTGGTTTGGGGGCACAGCTCTTTTTTTTTTTTTTTAAGTAAGATTAAAAAATGAAAAATATATAAAATTTATATAGAATAAATATTTCCATTCATTAGACTTGTTAAAAGGAGACTGAATTAATATTTTATATAAAGATTTTGTTACACTATGGGAGGCTCTATCATATTATTCTGAATTGGAGAGTATATATATATATATTTTTAATAAACTTTATTAAGGTGAAATAATTTGAAGTTTACACATGAGTAATTGAAATATTTGAGTAAAAATGGCAAAAGTTTAAATTTTGAATGCTGTATATATTAAAGAATATGGAGAATCATGGTGTGATGCAACTCATTATATGAGGAAAATTAATGTGAAGTTTTTTTGGGGGGAAAAAGATATCCTAAGGGGCGAAAAAAATCTCTCCATGAAGATTCTTCACATTATATGGTTTGACATAAGGATTTATAAGGTTGTTTGTTCAACTAATGGAAATGTGCTTAATAAAAAATTCTGACCTTGGGTAAGAATTTGCTTTATACCCTGTCGCTGGTTTCATGTACATACATGAGTGCATACACCCATCCAAATGCTCTCTTCCCAACACTCATTAAATATATTACATTGACTTGGTTTAACAGCCTGATTTTGTGCCAGCTTCTCTTTTTCTTGAGGCTCCAAAACTTCCAAGATAAATTTAAGACCAAAAGTTGCTTATTTTGTCACACCTTGATTTCTCCTAGAGCCATAAATACCTCCTTTTGAGAACGAAGAAGTAGTGAATACTGGGATTTTCTTAGTTGGATTTTTTTACTTTTGTGGGAATAGTGAGACAAAGTAGAAGGAACACTGATGCCAGGATTACTGTTGAGGATTACTGTATAGTGCATTTTTGAAAAGTATTAATTAAAAAAATACTATCTGGAAGCAACATTTAAAAAAATCTGTCTGAAAGTTTAAAATGCTCTGGAGCTAACTAAAGGATAAGTATACCAATAAATCTAAAATAAAGGTTAGTGTTTTTTAAACTATGCTAGAGTTAACACCATTCTGGCTCTGAAGGAGCTCCTTTATCCCAGTTTATGTGCAGATCCTCAAGAAGAAATACTCTAGGTTGCCAAACCACAATTTAAGAAGTTATGCTGCTGCTGTTAATCTATTCTTACAGGATTTGGGTGGTAAAATAGAGAAACTTGGACACTATATTACCTTATTGAAACATACTTTAAATAACATGTTTTAAAAATCCGAGATAGCAAGTCACTTCTGAGTTTCTCAGTCTCTGTTGACACTGCTACTGACTCACCGCTCCTCCCCTGGGATAAGATGTCAGTTTCCCTATATTGTGAAGATACCAGAGCTGGTTTGTAAAGCACTTTGAAGATAAGCACTGTGTGACGGTGCTGAATATTATGCTTGGGGGGCCTCTCCTTGATTCCCTTCCCCATAATAGTTTTGTTTGGAATTGTAATAAGTTATGAACTGCATGGTTTAGATAATCATAAATATTGGATCAGCTGTCCCCTTGAACAAAAATGATACCCCCCGATATTTTTTAATTTTGTTGCATCTTTGTAGTAATGTAATTGTATTTTATGCCTGCTTTTTATATTAAAAAATTAAATAAAAGAAATTAAGACATAAGCATTTTCATACTTTTCCTGTGAAATAGTCCTGGAATGCTGCAACCTTCTCAAATTTACTCCCCAAAATTACCTGCCCTGAAAGATGGGTATAGCAAAGAAGTCTCAACTAAGGTTACTGACTTGGGAATCTTCAGCCCTATCATTTAATCCATGGAGAATACAAAATCGAATTTCAACTAGGCGTTTGTGTCTGATTTAATGTCAGTAGTTTAAGGGGCATGCAAACTTGAGAATCTCATTTGAGTGTCGATAAAAGAGGCAGGGAGCCTGTTCTGTTAGGAATACTGTGCTGACAGGTGGTTTTCTAGAAAGCACTTTTTTGGGGGTCTTTTCTAGGATACTTGCTAACCATCTGATCTGGCACAGGTTATTCAGTCTGGGCTTCAGTGTTTTCATCTGTAAAATGGAGATTGTTCACTTATAGGATTGTTGCGGGATTAAGTATGATGATGTGTACAGAATATCAGGTAGCTCTAACGTTTGTTCCTTTCCCTCCCAAAGGGGAGAAATGGAGAACTCTTCACCTAGGATAGTATATTTTCTTTAAGGAGTTGCTTTAAGCATTGATAAAGTATATCTAAATAAAAATGTTGGACTAAAAATCACATAATTTATACTAATGGTCAGATTACAACTGCATATGAGAAAAGACTCATTTGGATTTTCTTAAATGATAACTATGATTTTTTAAACTACAGAGTGATTTATTATTTACTTTTAGATGCCACGTTTCTCTTCCTGCTGGTCCCAAGCAGTAGTTCTAAAAGGATTAACCACAGTTTATATTTTTTAAAACTGCACTTGACATAACCTAAAACTAATCACATTTAAACAATTGAGTTTTAAGACTCAGAAGAGTTCAAAATAAAGTTTATTTTACATAGGAAACAAACATTTTCTAGTAAGCATCATTTACTTACTGCACATAGTAGAATGATGCCATTCAATTATTAGGGGAAAGAGAGTTCTTAAAATGTTAGAGTTGATAAGCTTTTTCAGGAAAACACAGTGTACAGTAATCTTAACATCATGTTCAGAGTATGATACTATAATGAGAATGAAATCCATAAGAACTTGGTAGACCCCAGCAACACCCTGCACTGCATATACTTTCAATAGGCAAAACCTGGTCGAGGTCAGCTGTATTTTGTACCAAATTCCAGTAATGGTATTGTGTAGGTGTGATCCTTTTAAAAGCGGCAGCATTGTGCTTGAATCAAAGTATATTGGGATTGCCTCTTCATGAGTAGAGACTGCAGGTACCTTTTGTTACAAATTACTTGAAGGCACAGTATGAAGTTACTGTGGATTACTTTGGTATATGAATTCAAGCCAGTTAAATTTTTGCTTGCCTTCGTATCCTTGCTGTAACCTAAGGAGGTATTATACAGCGATATGATACAATAAGGCCATCCTGTTATGTCTATATTACAATTAAACATTAGTCCCAGAAAGTGAACTCTGGTAATTTACTACAATTCCACTTGAGCAAAATCCCACTCCATTCATGTTTGTGTTGTGGAGAGGATTTATTTGTTAAAAGATTGTGAAAGCTGAGAAGTAGATGCAGTTAGCTCTTTGGAGGGAACTTAATCATGACTTTAAGAATAAGGGTCAACGCTGTCTCCTCAAAATGAGCTTCTTGGGAGGCTTCCATCAATCAGCAGCCTTCTCAGAACTGCAGATGTCTGAGCCCTACCTTAACCTAATGAAGTGGGGACAGGGATTTAAAAAATCCATGTTTTTAAACAAGCGTTTAAGCGGGCTCTTCCAAGTCTAAAATACCTTTGGCACGGTTGGCTAAATTTATAAAAGACCTGGTTTAGCGATGAGCTTTTCTTCCCTCTGGTTCAGTTATTCAAAATCCACTCTGTATGTGGGAATAATCTATCCATCACTCAGACTTCACATCGGTCTTCTGGTAGTGAAGAATTGTAGCTGCTACCCATGTATTTAAGGCCAGCATGGCCACAAAACGTGTAAGAACTGAAATCAGTCAAAAAGAAGTCTGTGTTAAAAAAATACTGTTTTCACATAAAACAAAATCACCTTCTCTAAGGAGAAGCCCACCCCCCGGCCCCCAAATGAAACAGAACTATGGATCATGTGGACTTTTGAACAACTTTGGTTCCAAATATTTCTGGGAAAATGATCTTCCTATCATGACTACCTTTGGTCACTTGGCCTGATTTCATGAATAATTTCATCCTAAATGCTTAATTTGGAGGAATCTGACTCTGGTTGGTGAATATTACAACTTTTTAAAACCCCGTTACTCATTTTTTGTCTTGAGGGTGATGGTGTCTCAGAACATTCCATGTTAATTAAGCAAAGGTGGTACACCGCACTCAGTGAAGGTAATTGTGAAAAACTAGCCCAAACGTCAAAGCATGTTTTATATTGAGGTAACCATGAAAATGTGGCTCTTTGTTAAAAAGAGAAAAGTAACCTTAGTGACTTGACAAACACTCTCCTGATAAATAAGGTTTATGAGATTTAATGTATCTTTGGGGTTGTAAAACACTTTTAAGATAGCTAAACTGTTTTTAAAAGATTATTCTCAGATCTATCGATCACTTTCAGGAACAGCTGTCCCCTTAGATACAGAACAAATCACAATTAACATGAGGTTTGTTTTGTTGTTTAATTATGGTTCCATTCTCCTCTCCAAGCAGAGAATTCTTGAAGTCCTGTAGGGAAGTCTCAGGTCTCTTTTCCCTCCCCCACTTGACCCAAGTTTATGCTTTGGCCAGAACACTTTTACTCCTTCTCTCAGAGCTGATGGAAAGTATTTGAACCAAAGATAAAAGCCTCTGGGAAGGGACTAGCAAATGCACCCTGCTGTTCCGTAGCGATATTTCTCAGACAATGATTAGCTTATTTAAAAGGTCTACACGCCAGGGACGTATTTCTAGTCTTCATAGAATGGGTGACGCCACCTGTTTTAATCATTTTCCAAAAATGTATATGCTTAATTTGGGAGTTGAAAACTCAACCTAAGGAATTAATGAAATTCTGTTTAGGTTAACCCAGGTATATTTTATTTCCTCCTCCATCACAGTATTCCTTTAAAAATAACAGAACAAGAACATGGAGTCGAATGATTACGTCACTGCCTTTCCTGCTGCCTGTGGGCAATTCTCTGAGGCTCTGGACCATCTGGCCACTACCACCTCCTTCCCTCGCATTAGACTCGCCCCCATGCTCTCCCGCCAGCCCCTCTGGTGCTCCCTCCATCCTCTTTGCTCATGACCTCCACACATGCCGCTCCTGGTAACAGTCTCTTCCCTCCTCCCGATCTCTCTCTTCAAATTAATCTCCCCGGCTCCCTCCAACTAGGTCAGGTTCCCATGTTCGGTGCTCATCCTGTCCTACTCTTTCAAAAAATGTTTCACAATATTTTTCAATAGTTAATTGTGTGATGACTTCACTGTTCATTTCCACTGCTGGTGTGGAAGCTTCACGAAGATAGGGATCTACTATCTTGTGCATATTCTATCCCAGGTACAGCAGGCAGATGCTTAATACCATACATGGTGACTGATGAGGACCAAGAGTGTATTGTCGCCGGCCTCCAGTGGGGCTAACTGGCTCCGTTAAACCCTAAGACAATTTACAAGTGAAGGAGGCACAGATGGCATAAAATTCAAAAAGCAAGTGGGCAGAAAAATATTTTGCTTACTTGTAAGATCACTGGTGGTCATTAAAGTTGTCACTATTCTTGCTGTAAAAGCAAAATTTCAGCAATAAATATCAACTTCTAAGACATTCTGGTATTCAGCTAATATCTTTCCGTTTTAAATGCAGGAATATATGCTAACTGTTCTTGAAAGATTTGGGGAGAAGAGAACCCTGGAGGGAGAAAATGGTCCTTTAAGATATAGACGAAACATGAAGTATAATTCAAATATCTAAAACTAGTAAATCTAATTAATGTAATAGCTCTGAACTTTTTAAATGTTCCTACATAAATATAGCATATATTCATTTTAGGTAGTTCCTGCAAGAATCCAAAGGAACAATGGAAATTCTAAAGTTGAGACCCAACACTATGGCTCCAGAAAAACTCCACTGCTGCAAATTATATTCATTCGCAAAAGCCAATGTATGATTCTCATCTCTCGAATCTGTTACATCATAAACATTCACATTTTTAAAACAGGCTAGTGGATTCAATATAACCAAACTCATGATGCTTTTCAAACAACAAGAGAGGACTGTTAATATTAGGCCAGATTTTTGGAGGAAAGTACTTTCACTTTTTTTTAGCAACTTGCAGAAAATGGAGAGTGGTGTGCATTAAATCAGCCTTGTAAATATGGATACACTGGGAGGGTCTATCTGAATAGTTACTTGCAAAGGATTTAAGCTCAAGGGTCTATGACATAACGCGCTCCTCTGGGTAGACACCCCACACTGACAAAGGACACCCCACCAATTAGAGGCTTGTTCTTACCCGCACAGGTATATGAAGCAAGGCTCCACGTGACAGCACTCACGGCTCCCGAGTCCCTGCTTTTCCACAGGTACTGGAGCTGTGCAAACTTACTGGCTGCACTGATGAAAGTACATAAATTCTGTTTGAAGATAAAACAGGAGAAAGTTAGGAGTTCCTTACTTTCACCAGAAACTAGATACTGAAAGAGCACCAGATACTTAAAGCATTCCTTTCTTTTCTGGCTGCGTCGTGTGGCTTGCAGAAAAGTGCTGAGTCCTAACCACTGGACCACCAGGGAATTCCCTGCAATCGCTTCTGAAGCCAAATTTTCATGTCAAGTAATAACCAACTTGTACAAGGACAAAACCCAAGTCTCGTGATAAAGAATGGACGCAGCAGTGGGACATTTATGTATAACCCACCAATTCCACTGCTTAGTGAGTAACTGATGGGCAGCAGGTAGTTGGAAGCTGAGAGTAAGAAAGAAGCTGCAATGGCTACAAAGGCTTATCTGTCCCCACCTGCCAATAACAAATAGATGTATAGATATTATGGTGTTTAATTTAGAGCCTGGGGGGAACCATAATGCTTTGCACTGACAGACTCATAAACTCAAAGCAGCAAGCTGGAGCGCATTGGCTCTGAGTTTCTGGATGTTCTGATGAGCCACGTGGTGAGGCGCCTGCCCTCTGCTCCCCAGCAAGGTAAGAGTATAGCACCCTCCACCCTAAGCCGGGCCCAGGCTGCCGTTCACCAGGCTTTATTTACATCAGCTGAAACACCCCGTCAACTGGTTTCCCATCTTTAGAATCATGAAGTGGTCTTGTTTGGGGGCATAACCAAGGCCTGCACAATCTTATGATATACATTCAACTGCAGATTATTAGGTTTTCCCATAACACAGAGTCTAGTAGAGAACAGGAGGGAAAGGTGAAGGGTGCTCAGACTGTTGCGCCGGTCATTTTTTTTTTTTTTTTT
>NW_006784503.1:2542560-2563657 GCF_000442215.2 Lipotes vexillifer
TTTTTTTGGCGGTACGCGGGCCTCTCACTGTTGTGGCCTCTCCCGCTGCGGAGCACAGGCTCCGGACGCGCAGGCTCAGCGGCCATGGCTCACGGGCCCAGCCGCTCCGCGGCACGTGGGATCTTCCCAGATGGGGGCAGGAACCCGTGTCCCCTGCATCGGCAGGCAGACTCTCAACCACTGCGCCACCAGGGAAGCCCACGCCGGTCATTTTTAAGTACTTTAATCATATCTTTGTGAATGAACTAAGAGGAGGTGATTTATCCATTTATCTAACGACGAAAGCACAATGTAGGACTTCTGTGGAAACCACCTGTCGGTCTGAATTGGGACTCGCTCTTGAAAGCCGTAGAACTGTAAACCTTCTATAACTTGGGTTTTTCATGAATTCAAAACAGCTTCCCTCCCCTACAGGATCCTAGGGTTTGCTGCCCCGCGGGAGCTCTGAAACCCAAGCTCTCTCTCCTCTCCGGGGCTCCAGGACCCTCAAGCCAGCTACCCTGTCCCGAGGCCCCAGTGGCTGATGTTGAGTTGGCACCCAGGAAACAAGTGTTGTGGACAGTCCCTGCTTGACAAGGGAAAAAGGAACTACAGTTTATGAACTATTAGAGCATCACCGTGTGGTCAGAATAGAGCATTCGCTGAGAAGGGAACAGAAGAAACAGAAAAACCCGAAGCCTTTGGACCTGATTCCTGACGAGCCTATAGCAGCATATTCCCGGAATGATGTTCCTGGGGGTGAAGGAACATCACCCCCAAAACAACCAGACCTGCACCCACGTGACCACAGTGGCAGCTCCGAAGAGCCTAGAGATGCCCGATTTGTAGGGTGGCCAGATTTAGCAAACGTACAGGACACCCAGTTAAATTTGAATTTCAAATCAATGACAAATAATTTTTTAGCACAAGCTTGTCCCATGTAATATTTGGGACATAATTATACTAAAAAATTATTCGTTGTCAGTGCGGTAACCCTACTAATCCGCTTTCCCTATGTCATAAGGTTGAGAGCCAAGTCCACTTTCCAACTAGATGTTGGAGGGAGAATGGGTGGAAGTTCAGGAGTCTGGGTGTGGCAGGCAGTGACCACCGATTAGTTCTGCTTCTTTTCCCATTGGGTGGAAAAGTTCACGTCAGCCACCATTTGGTCAAACGCTTCCTGACCCACGGCCAGAATCCTGTTCTCACAGCAGGGAACTTTTGGCCCTTAACCAAGCAAGGAAAAAGAGTATAGGGCTTACCCTTTTCCAAGGAAGAAAAAAAAAGTGCCGGGGAGAAGTTAGAAAAATAATGAGTACGTGGCCCATATGTAATTATTTACCTGATAATAACCTGAAACTCTTTAATTTATGCTCAGTTCTTCATCCTGCTGCTACCTACCCAATCCCAATCCGGTTCTCTAGGGCCCCAAAAAAAGGGAAGTAAAAAAACTGTGCCGTACATTTAAGTGAGAATAATGTTTTTAATATTTGGATAGCACTGGGCTTTCATCCCACCATCCTTTGGTACAGCTGAAAAATGAGCGGGTTGAACATTTGATCTATAAAGTTTTTTGCAGGGCAGGTGGCGTGGAGAGAAGAGGCAGACAGACTGCTGTGAACACACTTTCATCTCCATGGGCGATTTACTCACCATGGCCAGATCTATGATCCACTTCTGCAGGGTGAGGATGAACCAAGCAGACACACAGCTTACCATGTGCTAAGGGACACAGCAGTGGCTTGGCCGGCAGCTCCACTCCCCTCCCAACCCCGTGCGTGTGGAAACAAACCGAGACCAGAGAGGTTACACACCTAAGCTAAGTGTGGAACTGGGAACAGCTCTGCTAGACCTCGTCAGATTCGGAAAAGACAACAATGATCCAAGTGAACACCTTCTAGGAGTTCAAAAGCACAGAAGCAGATTCTGGAAGAAAATTACAAAGAACCTTGTGTTCTCGGACCCATCCTAGGGCTGGGAACGTCCCTGATGATTTTAACTGCCGGTTTAATTCCTGACCATGCAGAACTCTCCAACGTAATGTCAACAGTGAAGCACTTAGGTTCAAATGATAAAGCAGGTGTCTTCTGCAAAACTGGTGTCACGTGAAGCTGTTTACTGATTTTCTCTTTCCCACTAACTCCAGTGTAAAAATGACACGGCTGGGGTGAGCGATGCTAGGAGATGGGAGGAATGATACCAGCTTTTCATCAAGATCACTGATGCTGCAGGAAGACAGCCCGGCTAGAGAAGCAGAAACAAACACAGGGAGGTGGTGGCCAGGCCAGGGAGGGGATGGCCAGGAGCCTCTGCTGTGAGCTTGGGCAAGTCATTTTCCTTCTCTGGGCCTTGGTTTGCTTATCTGCAAAATTGACTTAACATTCCTTGCCCTATCTACCTTCTCGTGGCTTTGCGGCACATCGTAGGGACCCAACAGGCAGCTGTGATTATAATTAATAACATTATTTAAATGAAGAGATCGAAATAGACAATGCCCTGTGCTCAAAGTCAGTAGAACTAGAAACTAGTCAACACCAGAAAGGCAGCCTGAATCTAGGTGGATGGAATCTTGCTTTTTGAACACTCTCTAATTCAAGTCTTAAACTAATGTTGCCCAATTTTGTACCACTGCACCTCATTCCATTCATTCCAACTATACATTTTACAAAACTTCAGCAGTAGTATAGCAGCAATTGAGATCCTAGAGATGACTCATTTGTAGGGTGGCCAGATTGCGCAAATAAAAATACAGGACACCCAGTTAAATTTGAATTTCACATCAACAACAAATACTTTTTTAGCACAAGTACGTCCCGTGTAATATCTGGGACGTACTATTACTTTAAAAAGAAATGCATTGTTAATATGGCTGCCCTGCTTATCGGCTCTCTGTAAGTCACAACTGGCAGAAGGAGGTCATAAAACATCTTGCTGGTACTACAGAGTTGCCGTCAGTACCCAAGTTTTCTAATCTACACCCTCACCATTTGCACAAAGATAAGCTGTTGCATTTTATTTAAAAAGTAAATCGCGGGGCTTCCCTGGTGGCGCAGTGGTTGGGGGTCCGCCTGCCGATGCAGGGGACGCGGGTTCGTGCCCCGGTCTGGGAAGATCCCACATGCCGCGGAGCGGCTGGACCCGTGGGCCATGGCCGCTGAGCCTGCGCGTCCGGAGCCTGTGCTCCGCGGCGGGAGAGGCCACAGCAGTGAGAGGCCCGCGTACCGCAAAAAAAAAAAAAAAAGTAAATCGCACAATGCTTTTCATTTCTTCAAAGTACTCTGTTTTCAAAAAGCTTTAACCAGCTGGGGCTGACCTTGAAGTGTTGAGGGGCAGTAGAGCCACACGATCCCTCTTTTTTTGCAGAGGGCAACTGAGTCAGGGGGCTTACAACTCCATTGAACAGCAGAGGGTCAGGACTCAGTGCGCACCCAGCCTCCCTCTGCGGACAGGCTTTTAGCACGAGAGCCACCACGACCCTGCCGCCTCCTCAGCTTGTCCTGTGCTCCTGGTATTTTCGTTCTGGAAACAACCCTACAAGGTAGAGGCACTATGATCCCTCTTCACAGATGGGGCAACTGCCGCTGAGAGGCCGGAGCCCAAGGCCGCCCCGACGGCAGTGGCACTGGGAGTTCTCACCACTCCACGCCCACCTCCTCACAGGCTCAACGCAGATGGGGCCTGGCCGTCCCCTCCCTCTTTCCTCCACCCTGAAGACATATAAATAAACAGCTCAGATCATTTCACAGATGGGGCAGGATTAACTGGCTGCCATTTAAAAGGCCTTCTTGGCCTTTGAAGGAGAGTGAAGTTCAACGAGAGAATAAAAGAGTTTTTATAAAGAGGGTGAAGACGGAAGGCTGGCCCTCGTTCACAGAAGATGCTGAGTGACGTGAGCAGGGATAGGTCTGTGTGACTGACCAGAATCCACGGAGACCTTCCTAATGTCTTGACTTTCACTTTGAGCCAGCCATCAGGAGCCCAGACCCACCAACAGGCAGTAAGAAGCTAGGATGACCAAGTGTGTTAGTGGCAGCGTGTTACACGCCAGACATGCTCGTTATCACATGGGGACATTTGGGGGGAAGGAAGAAATATCTCCCTTCCCCTAAAGAATACATTTGGACAATGTCGCTCTTAGCAGGAGTGCTTCTGCAGTTCAGCAGTGAGGTACGAAGTCTACCTGGTGGGTCAGGGCACCATGGGGCTCCCTGGTCTCAGAGGGGTGGCCCCTGGGCAGGGACTGTTCTAGAGCATCTCTAGGCTGTGGAGATACTTGCTCAAGTGGAATCTTGCACTGGGGATTTTTTTTTTTTTTTTTTTTTTTTTACACCAAAAGAATACGTATCTGGTAAAGGACCCTGCTTAATAACATCCTGTTAGCAAGGAACACCCCCAGTTCCATCTCGGATTTTTTTTTTTTTTTTTTAGTTACACCAAAAGAATACGTATCTGGTAAAGGACCCTGCTTAATAACATCCTGTTAGCAAGGAACACCCCCAGTTCCATCTCGGATTCTCAGATGCTGAAAGGATACAGGACGATGTATGGTGCTGCCCGTTTCACATCCCCCTTGAAATGGAAGACACACAGCAGGAGGATGAGATCTGGAAAAGAAAGGCTCCGAATCAGAAGAAGGAGGGGCCTTGAGGGCCGGGGCTGGGCACAGGGGGGTCGCTTACCTTGTGCGACGAGGATGGGGTACTCCAGGTAGGTCAGCAGTGGGTACTCGTAGTAACACTGGTACCGGAGAAAGACCAGAAACCTGGGTAGAGGGAGGGTGCATCTGAGCTCGGACCAACCTGACCCACGGCCGGGAGGCCTGGCCGCCACCCAGGAGAGCAGGTTCATTTGCAAAACCCTACAACTGGTGGCGGGAGTCTGCAAATGTCAAGGAGGGAGGTACAGAGTAAGAAGGATGAAATATCAATTTTTAATCATCTCCCTGATTTCTGAAGCTGGGCACTGGTGTCTGTCAAGTCCCTTGGATGGTCAGTTACAGACAAATTTTATGAATTTTACAGAACCACTGACCAGGATGAGAAGAGACAGGGCTTTCTGGACCCGGGCCTGCCTGTCTCTAAGGCTGGGCTCTTTCGAGGCCCCAGGCAGATCCCTCAGAAGGTCGCACCCAAGAAGCCGCACAGGCCGAGAAAGATATCTGAGGGGGGCTGAGAGCCATCCCTGGGTGGGGTTCCTGGGCAGGGCTTCTAAGTGACTCAGCATGTAGGGCCCAGCAGCGAGCTGGGGAGGCCATGTTTTGAACACGAAGGACGTCCCTAGATGAGTCTGGTGGCCTCCCAGAGTGTTGCCCAGGCTGGCGGTGGGGACAGAAGGGACAGCTCTTCAGTTCCTCAAGGAAATTCGAGCTCTGGAGAGGCTTTGGCTTGGAGGGGTGGGAGACACAGACCCCAGAGTTCCATTCCTCTCAGAAGAAGAGGCCCCAGCTTCCTGCCTCCCCAGCTCACACCCTGGCCAGCCGACTCCCTCAGAACCTAAACGCCCTCACTGTCCCCTCAGGGCCTGTCTCCATCCCCACACCCGGGCTGTGAGGACCCCTCAGGCCCCCTGCTCCCCCAGGGTGAGCCAGAACCTCCACAGACCACTTGGACTTAATGGCTCACACCTTCCAAGCCAGGACGTGGTGTTAACAAAGCCCCATGCCCTCACCCAGGCGGCACTCCAGATGACCCCAGCCAGCGCTTGCCCCTCCACCGCCTGCTGAGCCACCCTCCCGAGGCTGCCAGGCCTGGTCCCGCAGGCATCACCTGCTGAGTGTGGAGCCGTAAGTGGAGTGCAGACTCCAGGGCTAGGGTGCTGGGCTCACAATCCCCGGCTGTTACTAACCTCTGGGGCCTCAGCTTCCCCATCTGTGAAATGGGGACAACGTGCTCTGTATCTGCACACACGGATGCTTTAAACATGTTACCTAAGGTCATGTCTTCTGCCTCTTTCTCTGGCCTCACTGCTTCCAGTCCAGACTCCAGGCTTCTGATCACAAGCCCCGTGCCTGGAGGGTCCCTTTCTCTACATGGCTACCTGCTCTCCTGCCTGAGGACGCCAAGGTGGCTACCCTCCTGGGGTACAGATCAGGGCCTCCCCCGCCCCGAATGGGGAACTTCTCCTCCCAGTAATTATCTGTTTTCCTCAGAGAACTGGGGTGGCTCTGAGGCAGGATGTGCTTCCCCAAGGGGCCTGTGGCTCAAACACATCCTACGGTTGGCCCCTCAGATGGGGGTGTCCCGGGTGGGACCCCGCAGGTCCAAGGGTGGCCCCTCACCCCTTGTGCCCTGGAGGTCTCCTGTTTCTCCCTCTCTCCCCCCTGCCTTCCTGCTGGCCCGGGAAACCGGGATCCACTGCCCCTCCGAGGACTGCTTCTGCTGAGGACCGGCCCTCAGAGCCGCCGGAGGGTAACAGGGGTCCCCGGGCTGGCGAGGAGCAGAGGGGAGGGGGCCCGGCCTTGCAGGGAGCTAGACTGCTGGGTTCACGTCTTCCCCACCAAGTCTCACAACTCTGCTTTTCACCGTTCAGGTCTTTATTATTATTATTACTTTGCTTATTTAGATGAGTACTTTTAAATTTTTTTTAAATTGAGGTATATTTCACATACAAGATTATATTAGTTTCAGGTGTACAACATAATGTTTCAATATTTGTACCTATTGTAAAATGATCACCACAATAAGTCTAGTTAACATCCGTCACGTTCAGGGTTTTAAATACTGGATCAGGGCACCCATTCCCGATTCCGATAGAAAAACCGGCCCTTGGAGCAGTCTCGGCTCCCGCTTTTCAAGTGCCAGTTAAAGCCCAAGTCCAGGTCAAGTCCTCCTCTCCCTCCAAAAAGCTCTACGTTCTCTGACACCCCGCGCCCCCCCGCACCCAAAGGTGTAACTTTTTTTTTTTTTTTTTTTTTTTTTTTTATGATTGGCAGTTGAACAGAATTTCCATTGTTGGCATTTGTACTTCTTTATACGACACCACCCGCTTCGCTGTCCTAATATTTGTTTAAGGTTGTTCAATGATTGTTCCTCTCCTCTCGGACTTTGAGAGTCACAGTCATTCTGATCTTTATGAATGGCAGAGTCGATAATAATAAAACAGCAGTGTGAGTTTCTGTTCATACCCATCAATGCCTAGATCATTTCATTTTTGCCCAACGGCAGGCGGACTCTCAACCACTGCGCCGCCAGGGAAGCCCCAAAGGTGTAACTTTTAAAAGCCAGAGGGTCCAACCCCTCATTTTACAAGCGAGGAAACCGAGACCCGAGAACGGAGACGGGGATGGTGGGGGGTGGCTTTAGGGAGGATGCAGATGAGAGAGCCTCGACGTGCAAGCGGCCTTGCTCAAAGCTGGATGGTTAGTTTTGTCACTAATGGGCGGAGTGATGATTTCCTTGAGTGTCGGTTTTCTCATCTGTAAAATGGGCGTGCGCCGTCTTTCGTTATCGCGCAAGGCTGGGGGAAGCAGCAAATTCGGGGGGGAAGCAGCAAATTCGGAGGGGAAGTGAGAGGCCCGCGCTTTCGACTCCGCTTCCCCCGCCCCTACTGTATTAGAGTCGAGGGTCTCCCGCGCTCCCGTCGGCTCCAGATGGCCCCGGCCTTACCCAGCCAGCTCCAGAAGTAGGCTCGGGAGGCTGATGCCCCGCGCGCTGCGCGCCCCCAGCACGGCGAAGATCTGCGGCAGCTTGAGCGTCGCGCACACGCCCAGCACGCTCCAGTTGCAGAACCACAGCAGCCGCGTCTCCATGGCGCCGGAGAGGCTGGGACTCCCAGACTGAGGATCCGGCCGCCGCGCGAAGGGGAGCCGCTCAGCACTCAGCCGCCGGGCTCGCCCGGTCCTTCCGCCTTCCCTTGTCCGCTCTCCGGGCCGCCCAGTCGGGGTCCGCCCCCCCGCCCCGATCTCCGCCCAGAACCCCGCCCAGGGCCCCTTCTCCCGCCCCTTTGTCCGCGCGGCGCCGGTCTCGCCCCGAAGCCTCTCCAGGTCCGCCCCGTCCCCGCAGTCGCTCCGCCCCTCCCCGCTAGCCCGGCCCATCCCCGGGAGCGCTCCGCCTGGAGCCGCCCCTCTCGGGTCCAGACGGTCGGGGTCCGCTCCTCTTCCCTCCCAGTCGTCTGTCCCCCACGTCGCCCCGACCCCTCCCCAGGCCTTCTCCCTCCGCCCCGGGGTCCGCCTCTTGCCCAAGAGGCAGGTCAACGCTGGCCTTTGCGTGATCTGACCGCTGCTGATTCACTTTTCCGTGTTAAACCAAGTCGTGCAGTTCTGAGCCTGCGGGCGACGTCTCTCGCTTTCCCACGGGTTGGATGGGCAGAAATTGAACCGCAGGAGGGCAAAGGGACACCCCTCACGGGGGAATGGACCATTTGGTTGGGATTTTTCACTCCTGAAAAGTGTTTTCCTTTGTTTTCCTCACTAAGCATTTCAGAGGTAAAAACTTAAAACGACGCAACTTAGTTTCTGTGCGTCCTCCTGGATTTACATACGGAGAAACAGTCCTTGCGGGGCCGCGCTTTCCTCCAGCCGAGAGTGGGGACGTGTCCTCCCCAAGGGCAGGAGGCTTCCTTCCTGAGGGCTTGGTCCTTAACCCTGAACACTCCGCTCCAGAGACTTGCACTTGAGAGTGAAATTTTTTCTTAAGGAGGTAAAAGTAGATTTCTATTGACAAAAGAAGGTAACTTAGACTGAGGGGCTGGGGGTGCATTTTCAGGCTCAAAATGGTATAGGTACTGAGTCAAGGTTACAACGAAACAGAAAAGTCACAAAAATGCAATGCCAGAAACCACTGTAAAGAAAAAAGTGCTGCCTGCTGTTCCAGTTCTATAGGGTCAAGCCTGTTAGCCACTGCACTTGCCCACCACCAGTGTGCCCTGAGGGGAATTCAGGGTGGAGAAAACCAGGAAGCATTCTGTGCGTTGGATTTACTGACCTTTTAGCTAGTTAAGATGCATATTTAAGGAAAAACGTCTAATGACCCCAGATTCTTGCATCTTCTTGTACAGAGAAAAGCCCTAAAAATCATTAACTTGAGATGTCTGTTCTTTGTGCTTAGCAGTAATCTTTTGATGCTTGACTACATGTTTTTCCCAGCAAAAAAGTTCATGTATATCCTGGCTCTGCCTTATCTCTTCTGAGCAGTTCCTTAGAGCTATCTGAGAAGTTGTCTCCCAGGCTATGGTCCTCAATAAGGTCCCCAAATAAAACTTTACTCACGTCTCTTTTTGAATTACGGTTTTCTCAGAATATATGCCCAGTAGTGGGACTGCTGTGTCATATGGTAATTCTATTTTTAGATTTTTAAGGAACCTCCATACTGTTCTCCATAGTGGTTGTATCATTTTGCATTCCCACCAACAGTGCAGGAGGGTTCCCTTTTCACCACACCCTCTCCAGCATTTACTGTTTCTGGATTTTTCGATAATGGCCATTCTGACTGGTGTGAGGTGATACCTCATTGTAGTTTTGATTTGCATTTCTCTAATGATTAGTGATGTTGAGCATCTTTTCATGTGCCTCTTGGCCATCTGTATGTCATCTTTGGTGAAATGTCTATTTAGGTCTTCTGCCTATTTTGGGATTGGGTTGTTTGTTTTTTTGATATTGAGATGAACCTAGTGGCAGGGCAGGGATAAAGACATAGACATAGAGAATGGACTTGAGGACATGGGGAGGGGGAAGGGTAAGCTGGGACGAAGTGAGAGAGTGGCATGGACATATGTACACTACCAAATGTAAAATAGATAGCTAGTAGGAAGCGGCCGCATAGCACAGGGAGATCCGCTGGTGCTTTGTGACCACCTAGAGGGGTGGGACAGGGAGGGTGGGAGGGAGACGCAAGAGGGAGGGGATATGGGGATATATGTATGCATACGGCTGATTCACTTTGTTGTACAGCAGAAACTAACACAGTATTGTGAAGCAATTATACTCCAATAAAGATCTATTTAAAAAAATAAAATCATTTCAAAAACCAAGAAAGAAAAAAAACTTAACTCACAACTTTTACCATGTGTGTTTTTCTTTCAGTGGACACCATGATTGCGGTTTTGTGCTGTGAACCTCAGCAGGGCATTTGAGGCTTTCCCTCTGTCTGCCCCACCTTCCGTCCCTGATCCTCCAGCCTGCACTTGGCCGTCATCCCCACCCGCTGGGAAAACCCAGAAGGTACTGAGTTCTTCCTCCATGTCTAAGGGAGAATGGGATGCATAGAAAGAAATCTTTCAGAGGAAAACAAAGAGTGTGTGTGTCGGTGGGTCTAGTCCTTGCCTTCTAGAGATCTTGAAATATTTATAGATGAAATAATATGTCTGGAACTTGCTTCAAAGTATCGGGGTTTTGGGTGGTAGGGTGGGGATGTAGATGAAACGAGAAGAGCCATGAGCTGATAATTTTTGAAGTTGGTGATGGGTATATGGGGGATTATTATACTAGACTCTCTATTTCTGCATGGGTTTAATATGTTCCATATTAAAAAGTTTAAAAACAAAAGAGAGGATGTGCATGAAGTGCTGTGACTCTGAATGTGCGGACTCTGAGCTCCAGAAAGTTGAAGGAGCCCGAGCTACGGGACTAGATCTAGTCCTGGTGTTACTGGTCTGGGTTCTGGGACTCTTGAAGCGATAGAAATCAACAAGAAGCCAGACAAGAAATTCAGGCGAGGCTTTACTGGGACATAGGTCCCAGCAGATTGGTGGGTCGAACCGGAAGGGTGGCTTAGGGTGGTGTGCCCACCCCCTTGGCGGTGCTGTGTGCAGGGGTCATGCGTGAAACCCTGCTTTTGCCCCCAGCACCTCAGAAGTGGCAGTTGAATTTTGGCCTTTTTGTATCTTATTGTTCATACTCTGCCCCAACTGCACAAGCGTGCAGTTATTTTTGGTCCCTTAAAGTGTCTTTGTATTTTGTTGCTCAAGGAGATGTTTGTCCAGGTGCAAGCTCTTCAGTAAAGGGTCCCAGGTCCCAGCCTGTCTCACTGGGACTGGATGTGCTTATTGTTCTTGAGATGACATTGCTTTTGCCCTCTCAGGACACTTGTGTGTGTGTGTGTGTGTGTGTGTGTGTGTGTGTGTGTGTGTGTGTGTGTATTATATTTGTCTGCTTGGGCTGCCTTAACAAAATACCACAGACTGGGTGAGTTAAACAACAGGGATTTATTTTCTCACAGTTCTGGAGGCTGGAAGTCCAAGATGAAGGTGCCAGCAGGATTGGTTTCTGATGAGACCTGTCTCCTCGGTTTGTAGATGGCTGTCTTCTCGCTGTGGCCTCACGTGGGCTTTCCTCTGTGTGTACAGCCCTGGTGTCTCTCTCTCTTCTCATAAGGACACCAATCCTATTGGCTTAGGGCTCCACACTTATGGCCTCACTTAACCTTAATTACCTCTTTAAAGGCCTTGTCTCCAAATTTTATCACATTGTGGGTTAAGGCTTCAACATGTGAGTTTGGGGGGAACACAATTCAGTCCATAATGGACATATATATATATATATTCATATGCACTCTGTACATACCCACATACCCACATACATTTATATATATATATAAAATGCACACCGAGCTGAGAAGCAGTGGCTGGAGCACCGAGGATGGTGACTGCCCTCCCTGTAGGACTCCGTCGTAAACATTGATTACTTGGCCAAACTTCTGCTACGTGCGTAATGGACCCAGTGACTTCAAAATGCCACTCCCTGACATCCATTTATTTTTCGAATTTTTGAATTTTATTTTATTTTATTTTTTATACAGCAGGTTATTATTAGCTATCCATTTTATACATATTAGTGTCTACATGTCAATCCCAATCTCCCAGTTCATCCCTCCACCAGCTCCCCCCACTTTCCCCCCTTGGTGTCCATACGTTTGTTCTCTACATCTATGTCTCTGTATTACTCAGCCATGAAAAGGAACGAAATTGGGTCATTTGTAGAGACGTGGATGGATCTAGAGACTGTCATAAAGAGTGAAGTAAGTCAGAAAGAGAAAAACAAATATCGTATATTAACGCATATACGCATAACGCATATATGTGGTGTTATTAACGCATAACGCATATATGTGGAACCTAGAAAAATGGTCCAGATGGACTGGTTTGCAGGCCTGACATCCATTTAAAGTGCAGCTCATCTTCAAAGACAGCCAAGTGACTCAGGGCAGGAGCGGCTTCCTTACAGTTGGCTGCATGGAAGATCCTGTTGCACCATCTTATAAAAATCAAGTAACCTTGAGAGCAGCCCACCCCGCTCTCACCACAGCCTTTGGGAACGAAAGAGTGAACATCACTCTTCTCTGAGTCACAGATTTGCGTGCCTGGGAGCTCACTGTGGCAAATTCAAAATGAGTCCCATGAGCCACCCAGACAGAGTCCCGGGAGATGACAGAATGTTCTGGAACTTTGAGGGGTCCAGAAGGGGTCTCTGTCAAGAAGAGTGTGTCAATGAGGGTTCGACTACAGACTACAGAATCTTCCTCCTTAGGCAGCTAATCATGATTTCGAGGCGCTAAGCGGAGTGCGGGATCACTGGAAGGACGAGGAACAGGTAGGAGGAAGAGTCTCTCAGGAACAGCTTCCAGAACCTTCTCCCGCCCTTTCCCCTTTGGGAACCATAAGTTTGTTTTCTATGTCTGTGAGTCTGTCTCTGTTTTGTAAATAAGTTCATGTGTATTAGTTTTTAGATTCCACATATAAGTGATATCATATACTGTTTGTCTTTGTCTGACTTAATTCACTTAGTATGATCATGTCTAGGTCCATCCCTGTTGCTGCAAATGGCATTATTTCATTCTTTTTTATGGCCAAGTAGTATTCCATCATATATATATACGCATGCAACATCTCCTTTATCCATTCATCTGCCGACGGACACTTAGGTTCCTTCTGTGTGTTGGCTATTATAAATAGTGCTGCTATGAACACTGGGGTGCATTTATCTTTTCGAATTAGAGTTTTCATCTTTTCCGGATACATGCCCAGGAGTAGGGCTGCTGGATCATATGGCAACTCTATTTTTAGTTTTTTTAAGGAACCGCCATACTGTTTTCTACAGTGGCTGCACCAACTTACATTCTTACCAACAGTGTAGGAGGGTTCCCTTTTCTCCACACCCTCTCCAGCATTTATTATTTGTAGACCTTTTGATGATGACCATTCTGACCGGTGGGAGGTGATACCTCATTGTAGTTTTGGTTTGCATTTCTCCAGTAATTAGCAATGTTGAGCATCTTTTCATGTGCTTTTTGGCCATCTGTATGTCTCCTTTGGAGAAATGTCTATTTAGGTCTTCTGTCCATTTTTTTGATTGGGTTGTTTGCTGTTTTGATATTGAGTTGTATGAGCTGTTTGTACATTTTGGAAATTAAGCCCTTGTCAGTTGCATCGTTTGCAAATATTTTCTCCCAATCAGAAGGCTGTCTTGTCGTTCTGTTTATGGTTTCCTTTGCCGTGCAAAAAAGCCTATAAGTTTGATTAGGTCCCATTTGTTTATTTTGAAGCAAAGAGCTTTCTTACAAGCATCAGAGGCTTACCAACAGCAGCAGTGACAGCTATAGATGTGCCTAGAATCTGCTGAGTGCCTGCTCTGTGCCAGGTGTTTGACTTTTGTTACGCTGTCCCACTGGCCTGTTGACGCAAGGAGGCTCTTCCCATCTCGAGACGGTCCTGGCTGCGAGTTCCCAGTCCTGCCGCGCGGCTGTGGCTCCTTCCTCTCTCCCCCGCCACACCCCCCCCCCCCCGGGGAGAAAAGGTGCTGGAGGAGAAACCTTACCCAGGCACCACCTGGGTAGCTGGCCATTTCTTGGGCGAACCGGCCGGGGGAGCCCTGCTTCAGCCTGGGGCCCAGCCCACCCCTGCTGTTCTGGGAGTGCTGGCTGCCCGAGGGATGTCTCTGAAACCCGGGACGTGGGGTGTAGGACTTGGGTGCCGCGTAAACCTCTGCTGCCCTCCCAGCATGGCCCTTACAGGCTGTATGATCTTGGGCAAGCCCTTGACTCTCCTTGGCCTCATTTTCTTCATTTTAAAATGGGGGTAACCATACCCACCTCGTAAGGTTATTGAGAGAAACACAATTGGTGCTCAAAATATGGTAGTTCCCTACCACGTGCAAACTAGCAAAACGTTTTGGAGATTTGTGGGCACTGGCTTTGCTCCTGAAGCAGTGCGGGAGAGTGGCCCGAGGTGGAGTCAGGTGTGGGCCCCGTAGGAAGGTGTGCGGGTCCCAGCCCCCACGTCCCAGCTGGGACATCTCACTAGCATGATGGCGGATCTCCAGGGCTTCTCTGTATCCTCAGGAAGGTGGGGAGTGCTAGGATGGGTGGTGGTGGGGGGGGTTCTTCAGTGCATGCCCACTGGGATATCTCTACAGCCCGTAATAAGTGTCCTCATCTGAAAGAAACGCTGTCTCTTCCCCTCTACACGGTTACATGGACACAGCCTGTCACATGAACCTGACCCCATTCCCGGGGCCACAGCTGACTGGAGCAGGGCAGCTCCCTGACTGAAGTAAGTCTGGAAATACCTCCCCAGGGACCTTGGCATCAAGCACGGACTGACTGTCCCATTCGGGACCACTGTCCCAGTGGTCCGTTCTCACCCCGGCTCTTCAATAGGGAAGCCGTCAACTCAGGGGCCATTGGTCATGGCCATTCCCCTCACCCCCGCTTTGATTTGAAGATCCCCAAACCCATAGAAAGGTTACAAGAATAGTTCAATGAACACCTATACGCTCTTCACTTAAGTTTATCAATTGCTAAAATTTTTATCCACCTTGGCTTTACCTGTCTTTCGACTTACACACCACCCACATTTTGTTGTCGTTCAACCACATTCGAGTTAGTAACAGACATTATGTGGCTTTACCCATGAAGACTTCAGCATACATCTTGCAGGAACGAGGGTGTTCTGCCTAACCCAGATATAATTATCGCCCTGTGCAAACTGAACGCGGATACCGTGCTATTATCGAATACTTAGCTCGTTATCTGATATTTAGTCCATTATCTGATATTTAGTCTCAAAGTGCCCTTTAGAGCTGGTCACAACCTTAAACGCAGGTCGCCTTTGATCTGGATCACGTCCTCAGTCGTCCTTTGTCTTTTATGACATTGATGTCTTGAGGGGAACCTGGTGTTTCCTCAGTCGCCCTCAGGTTGTGCGAGGTGTCTGGGAGCTCTCCCTGGGCGAGTCTCTGCCCCTGTGCGTCCCATCAGGAGACTCATGATGTCAGCAGCCTATGATGGGGAGGTTACATTTAATAAGTATTTGGTTAAGGTGGAATCTCCCAGATTTCACCACCTGCCGCTCCCTGAGACTCTCTGACCCAGTGGTTACAGCGTCTTTTATGGATTCTTGCTTAAATCAATTAGTTATAAAATGGTAACTTTCTGTTTATATCATTTCTCCTGTATTCTTCAGTTGAGAAGAGCTTTTCTTCCTCTACTTAAAATTTTAAAAATTATTGGTATGAACTTGTGGATTCTTTATTAGTAGCATTGTTCTCGGGTGGGATGTGTGGGCACTGGCTTTGCTCTCACAGGTGCAGTCAGGGATGAACGTCATTTAGATGCTCAAATTATCCCAAATTTAGCCCGTGGGAGCCCATTCAGGTGGGCACTTATGTCCCTTTGACATTTCTCCCCGCTGTTTTGAACACTTCCTTACTTTCTGGCACAGGAAGGCGCCCTGGGCTGGTGTTCCCTGGACAGTGGTCATTTTTTAATCACATGGAAGCAGGGATGTTGGTTTGGCCATGGAGAGGAGGGTGAGGCAGGTGTGCTCAGAGAAGCAGTGAGAAAAATGGACGAAAGAAGCCTTCAGGCTTCACTATGGCTCATCAGCCCCGATTCCCGTCCTTCCTAGAACCTGCGGCTTCCTAGCCCCTGGGTTCTGAGATGCCCCCATTTACCTGCTGATAAAGCCCCTTCTTGCCTTGGCTGGGGCTGACCCTGCAGGCTTGGTGCATCCAGCCTCCTTTCTCTGGCCCAAACGAGGCATGAGGCTGGCGTCGGGGCCGCAGACAGACATCAGTCTGCACCTGGTGTCTAAGCTCCCACAGGCCAAGAGGTCCAGGGTCCCCAGCCCCAGGGTGGGGTCAGGCATAAGCTGGAGCAGAAGCAGGAGCAGGTGCTTGGCTCTAGAAGGGCTCGTCCAAGTCTGGACAGACCAGGTCTGGGATCCTTTCAGTCCAAAGACTTTGCACGCAGCCGGAGACCCAGGGCTCTATTTCAGATGTTGTTTTAAGTGTCTTACAGAAAACTCTTGTCCAGAGCTTGTGGAATCGGTCAGGTGTTTGCCCTCTGACCCTCCTGCTGGGGGTGAAGTGTGCTTTCTTGCCCTAGTGAGGCTGGGGCTGGCCACGTGACTTCTTTGGCCAATAAACGTTATCGGATGGGGTGTACGGAAGCCTTGCCTGGTCTGGCTCTTGGGCTGTAGTGACGTGCCATGAGAAGCGCGTGCCCAGGAAGCTGTTGGTCCAAGAGCACGAGAGACGCGTGCACAGACGTGAACCCGGTCCGAAGCTTGGAGCCAAGTCCGGCTGAGCCCCAGCTCCCTGTGGACCTTTGAGCAAGAAATGGGTTGGTGTGTCCCACTGCATGACTGTACCAACTGTCTAAAAGAGTCCCCAGAGCTGTGTGATTCAGGGCTCACCGAATGCTCAGAGCACGGAGCCCTGAGCTGGGGGATGTCCTAGGAATCTGTCTCCCCTCCCCCGTCGATGTAGAGACTGAGGCCTGGAGAGGAGACGGTGTGAGATGGGATCCCAACTCTTTGCAAGCTGTGGGACCCGGACCAGATTGAATGAAGTCTTCGGCTTAGTTTCCAAATCTCTCAGACGGTGACAATAATACTTAGCAAGGAGGCGATTTGGATGATGCGCCAGGCACAGCGTCTGTGCGCAGTACACCGCACCGTCTCTGGGTGGCCGTGCTCCAGGAAGTGTGAGCCAGCTGGCCTCCTGCCTTCCCTCCTGGGGCAGGCATATGCACCCATGTTTAACCTCGATTTCTCTCACTTCCTGGGAGTTCCCAGAATACCTCTTGCTTTGACCCTGTCTCTCTAATGGAAATAACTTTATTGTGCTGTTTTTTATTTTCTGGGCATAAACATAAAATGGAGCATCCTTATGGCAAAAATGCAGTTAGAGTCTTTAAGGAGCCACCAGCAGCTGTCTTTGACCCAGTCCAAGGGGGGACAGTTGTCCGTCCTGTGATGCTGCCACGATGTGACCTTGACCCTGACTGTACTGACCACTGACTTTTGCCCAGGCATGTGATCTCAGATTGGACAGGGAACCCAGCTTCCGTCTCAGACTCTGAAAAAGAAGGCTGCAGCCTCCAGGTCCAAGTGCAAAGGGCTGTGTCCTGTTGTGGGTGACCTTGTCTCTTCCCAGCTGGGTCAGAATCAGGCCTGGTTTGTTCCATTACACTTTGCAGGAGTCAAGGGTTGGCAGTGAAGTGGGGTGGGCTTTATGTTGTGTGGAAATAGTGCGTCCTGAGTAACTCCTGATAACATTGAGGACCTATTCTTGGTGGCGATCAAGGATTCTGCAGATTGGAAAGCAGTTCCTTCGTGAAGTTTACTCGGGCTGCTAACACGACCCTTGGGAGGGGAAGGAGACCAGCACTTAGCAAGTGTCCCCTTCCTTCCAGGCCCTGGGCCAGCACTGCTCACGTGAGCGTCACCTGGACCCCAGGCTCCCCGCTTCCCTTTCTGGCCCGAGCCCAGATCCAGGTGCCTCTCTGCCTGCCGCACAGCACAGAGGATGTGGATGGATCCAGGAAACCTGTGACAGCGGCCAGCACCACCTCGACTCAGGTCCCCTGTAGGCAGGCTCCCCCATCTTGGCTCTAGCTTTGCTCTGACCACCCTGACCATTACACGGGTAACAAAGGAGATGGAGCCCCTCACCGGAGAGCCGACCCTCTCAGCAGCGCCTGTCCGAGGACCCGCATCCTCCCCGGGTGACTGCACCAGGATGGAGCTCTCCTTCTTGAGAGAGGACCGTCCTCTGCAAACACATCCTCATACCGTGTTGCAGGCACTGCTCTAAACAATTACCCAGGGTAACTCACGCAATCCTCACAACAACCTTACAAAATGTAACTTTTTTTTTTTTTTTTTTTTTGCGGTACTCGGGCCTCTCACTGTTGTGGCCTCTCCCGTTGCGGAGCACAGGCTCCAGACGCGCAGGCCCAGCGGCCATGGCTCACGGGCCCAGCCGCTCCGCGGCATGTGGGATCTTCCCGGGCCAGGGCACGAACCCGCGTCCCCTGCATCGGCAGGCGGACTCTCAACCACTGCGCCACCAGGGAAGCCCCAAAATGTACCATTTTATCCCTATACGTGGTAGGCAGAAAAGTGGCTCCCCAAAGATGTCCATGGGACCACGCATATGTCACCTTGCATGCAAAAGGGACTTTGCAGATGTGATTAAATTAAGGACCATGAGCTGGAGAGATTGCCTTGGATGATCAGGGTGAGTCAGTGTAATCACAGGGTCCTTAAAGGTGGGGGAGGGAGAGAGGAAGAGAGATTTGAAGATACCACGCTACTGCCCTTGAGGATGAAGGAGCCACGGGCCAAGGGATGTGAGCAGCTTCCCGAAGTTGGAAAAGGTGAGGAATCAGATTCCTCCAGCCTCCAGAAAGGAATGCAGCGCTGCCAGCGCCTTAAGTTTAGTCCAGTGGGACCCACTTTGGATTTCTGACTTCCAGGACCACAAGATAACATGTATGTGTTGTTTTGAGCCTCTCAGTTTGTGGTCACTGGTTACAGCAGCGACAGGAAGCGAACACACCATGCTACAGGTGGGGAAACGGTGGCGCAGAGGCCCCAGCAACGCGCCCAAGGCTGCAGCTGCTGAGTCAGCAGGATCCGAGCCCAGTGGACGGCGCTCCTGACCCCTCATGGGGCCCTGACCCTTAGGGAAGCCCCACTGTTGCCGGCTATATGGCCTCGGGCAGGTCCTTGGGTCCTCCATGTCGGGTGCGCAGATGAGCCAGGAGGCCTCTTAAGGCTCGCGTGGGGCTCAGCGATGACGACCCCCGGCTGTATGCAGGGGTGCTGTCCGGGGCACAGGTGCCAGACCCACAGCAGCGTCCCCGCTGCCCCACACCCGCCGGAGGCAGGCCCGCCCGGCCCTCCTCCTGGATGGGCCGCAGCTCGTCTTCCAGCTCCATCTTCCGGATTCCTTCCACAAAGGCGAAGTCCAGGCTGATGTGGGCTTTCCCCAGGGGCGTGTCCACCCTGCTGCCCACAGCCTGGTTCGTGGAATTGGGGACTGTGTCAGAGAAGAGAGGCACGCACTCCAGCAACTTCACGGGGCTCCTTCTTGTTGCCCTGCGGAGAGGGGACAGTTAGGGTCACCGGCTGCGGGAAAACAGGAGAGGCCTGAGCGGGGAAGAGAAGGGAGCCGCGAGAAGATGGCCTCTGCAGGAAGCATCCTCTGGGTGATCCGACCCCAGATTCCGCTCTGGACCCGGGACTCAGCTCTCCAGCCGAGAGATGCACACTTCCTCCTCCTTGTGCCCAGGGCTCCCTACACAGGCGCTTCCAGGACCCCTTCACCGTGATGCTTGGCCAGCCGAGGGAGGGACCACGCCCTAACCCCACCTCCACCCCACCCCCAGGCCTAAGACGCCGCCTCACACGTGGTGGGGACGCCATGGTTTTGGGTTGAGTTTTACTTGAAATCTAACACACACACACAGAAAAGTGCACCAGTCACAACTGTACAGCTCAACCAGCACCCACGCGGTGAGTGCCGTGCAGCCCCACCTGGACCAGGAAATAGAACGCGACCCACCTCAGATGCCTCCTTTTAACCCCTCAGTCACTGCCCCGACCTCCAGGGCGACCTGGTCTTGACTTATTTTGCCTGGTGTTGAACTCTACCTAACGGGTCCCGGTCTCTTCCCTCTGGCTCCTTTCTCTCAAAGGATGTGTTCCCGTGTGTGGTGGCAGCCCCTTGGTTCTCAGTGCTAAACGGTATTCTGCCGTGTGATTTGGGTGAATACTCCACAAGTTATTTATCTGTTCTGCCACGGGGGCATTTGGGTTTGTTTCCAGTTTTGGGGTCTTAGGAGCGGTGCTGCCCTGGACATGCTTTCTGGTGACTCCTGTAACTGATGGATGGAGGAGTGAGTAAATGTCTGAGTTATGACTAATCTGATGAGCCTTCCCTGCCCTTGTTTAGAGTTAACTTTGTGCTGCCCTGTGTCAAACATAAGAGACAGGACCAGTCTTAAGAAATAGGATCCGGGCTCTTAGCTGGCAAAGTCCATGCCGAAGTGGCCCCGTCGTCTGGGCGGGCCGAGGGTTTCAGGGGTCAGGTTGCTCATACACAGCCCGGGGCAGGGAGAGGCTCTGTAGCCTGAGAGCCTGGGCCAGGGTCTCAGGGTAGGAACTCAGGCCCCATGAATTCAATCTTTGATCACAGGGCAGACGGCAACCCCTCAAGGCCACCCATACAGATGTCAAACCTTCCCTAAACCCCACAAGGGCCATGCCAGTGTGGCCACCACCTTGGTTGACTTGTTGCACTGCTTGGTTTCCAACTGGTCTCTAACCATGCTTTATACAGCCAGATTCCTTCTCCCATTTGTTCATTCCTCCAACATGAACTGAGTGCTCAATAGTTATTGGGTGCTGGGGGTGTTTGTGCAGTAATGAAGCCATCTTTATTCTTTCGCCAAGGGAGCCCACGGCCAGGTGAGATTGCTCGTTGCACAATTACACAATGTTCCCAAGAAACGGGTTACATGTGCCAGTGGGTGAAGACCACAGTGGTCTGGTCATGCTTGCTCAGGAAGGGGAGATTTCTCAGAAGGAGCCACTCGGGCGGGGTCTTGAAGGATGAATAGGGGGCCATCAGGCTGACAAAGTGGGAAGGGAATTTCAGGCAGGGGAACAGCATGCACAGAGGCATGGATAAAGGAGAGCCTCTGTGGGCTTCCCTGGTGGTGCAGTGGTTGAGAGTCCGCCTGCCGATGCAGGGGACACGGGTTCGTGCCCCCGTCCGGGAAGATCCCACATGCCGCGGAGCGGCTGGGCCCGTGAGCCACGGCCACTGAGCCTGCGCGTCCGGAGCCTGTGCTCCGCAGCGGGAGAGGCCACAACAGTGAGAGGCCCGCGTACCGCA
>NW_006784503.1:2563779-2582288 GCF_000442215.2 Lipotes vexillifer
CCTGCGCGTCCGGAGCCTGTGCTCCGCAACGGGAGAGGCCACAACAGTGAGAGGCCCGGGTACCGCAAAAAAAAAAAAAAAAAAAAAAAAAAGAGCCTGTGGGTCACTGTGGGGTAAGCAAGGAGGCTGGGGAGGGAGGCAAGGTTGGATCATGGGAAGTGTTGTAAACCATCCTGAAAAATGCAGATTTACTGAAGGATTCTAAGCCAGGGAGAGATGTAGTCAGTTTTGCAGTTTAGGAAAATCACTCTGGTGGAGGATGGACTGGCAGTGGTGATATTAGAGACAGGGAATTAGTCTACAAAGCGTGTTCACCCAAACTCATTCTCTTTGTGGCGCCAACCCCACCTCACTCTACACTGCGGACATCCTCAGGCAAAGGAAAACATTTCAGCAGCTGATGCCTGTCGTTTCCAACGGGTTCGTCTTACTAAAATCAAGAAACATTGGGGAAAAGTAATTTCTAAATACTCTGCGTACGTCTTTTCTTTCCCAGCAGACCCCGCGTTTCTCGACACAAGGTTGTATTTTATTGGTCTCTGTACATTTCAGCATCAAGCACACAGTAGGTCCTCAATAAACATTAGATGAATAAATAAACATTCTAATAAGTGCAAGTATGTCGGGCAGGAACGTGGTTTGTCTTACCATGGGGTCATAGTCTTAATTTAGGAAACTCCAATTCTGACCCCTGGATAGAAAACACGGTGGCAGTGTGAGCCCTCCCTGTGACATTTTGACCATGTTTGTCCCTGGGTCACAGGAATCAGTTGCTGCCACGGATGCATGGATTACATCATGGAGGAACTAAAATCAGTGAGTGGAACAGATGCCAAGGATCAACAAGTGTTTATGGTGGAGCCTGTAAAATGAACACACATTTCAATGGAGTGGAAACTCTGATGCCAGAGGGTGTAGCAGGTGCGTCAGGAACCCGGATGCCATCTCACCCTGTGCCGGGGTCTGCTGGGGTATCTGCCAGTATTTCGCGAAGAAAAACCAGTTTTCACTTCCCCAAAGCCTGGCAACCTTCCAGCGCGTGTGGCAGGGGAAGGTAGGGCCGGGGAGGGAAAGTGACAATGAGAAAAATGGTGTCAGCTGTGCTGGTAGTTTAATTTTTAATCTGTTTTTTAAAAGTCAAACAATTCTCTAAGACTTGGAAGAAAAGCAGGTTTCTCTGCCCCAGTCCTCAGAGCCCGCAAGACCCACAACCTAGAGTCAGTTTCTTAGCTGTTTCTTCAAGCCTTTCACCTCCATATCCTGAAAGAATAAACCTGCACTGCCACTTCTTGAGGTCCTAAAAATGTGAGCTTACCTACTGGCTTTCTACTATGGGAGATTATGAATTAGCATTCTTCACCCTTTCCTCTTCCCCATTTCTTCCAAAATCATTGCATTATGGATTTTGGTTCACTTGATATGTATTGTTTATATCCTTCTAATTATATAAATACTATTCATGGATGAACTAATTATACTACTTATTGCATAATATGATCCCAGTTCCTTTCTTTGTACAGCTTAGAATTTTTCCTAGCGTTAATAATGACATTTTCCCGATTATCTTAGGTTTCTATGTACTGATCATTGATTCCAAACTCTCCAGATAAATTGTAAGGCTCCCTCTCGATATTATTTTCCACACAATCAAATGCATCAGGTCATAAACAATTTCTTTTAAATGTTTTCTCCAGGGAATTCCCTGGCAGTCCCACGGCTGGAACTTGGCGCTCTCACTGCCGGGACCCTGGGTTCGATCCCTGGTCTGGGAACTAGGCCACGCAGCACGGCCAAAAAAAGGAAAAAAAGTTTTCTCCAGAGCCTGAACCCTGGGACCCTGGGTCCTCTCCCTCCCTGGGGCTGGCTTCTCTCCAGGACCACCATGCTGGGATTCCCCTCTTTCTGGACCCTGTGCCTTCCTTGCTTGTTTTCCCTCCTGTGGTTGTGGAGCACATCCTCCGGTATCCGTGCATTCACGTATTTCTGTGGTTCTGGAAAATTCTCATTTTCTCTTCAAGTAGTTCATGTTCCCTATTCTCTCCTTGAGGAGCTCAGTTTGAAGGTATGTTGGATCTTCTTGCCCTGTTCTCTAGGATTTTAGCTCTTCTTTCATGGTTTCCATTGTACTGTTCTTCTGAGTAATTTATTTTTCTTTTTCCTTTTTTCAAAAAGAAAACTTCCTTTATTCTATTATTAGTTGGAAAAATTAAATGGCACTAGACGGTCCTGTCTTTGTAAATGTCCCCTATACCCCAACACACACACAAACACACACACACACACACACACACACTCTCTCTCTCTCTCTCTCTCTCTCTCTCTCTCTCTCTCTCTCTCCAATCCATCAGCAATTCTCGTAATTCTACCACCAAAACATTCCTTGCATTCTTCCACAGATCTCCAGCTACTCTTCCTCAACCCCGAGCTCAGGCCACCACAGACTCGCCCTGCTGTCCCCAGTTTCTTAAACGTCATCACCCCTGCCCACCATTTCAATTCTTTCTAAGCATAGCGGCCAGACTGGTCATTTAAACTGTAAATTGGTCACATCAGCCTCTTGCTTAAGACCCTCCAGGGCGTCTCATGACATTTGAAAAAAGTACCTAGACTTTAGTAAGTGCGTAGGTGTTTCCTCCTACTTCTCATCCTGAGGCTCTTGTCCCCTCACTGACCGCCTTGGCCACATGCACGTTCTTTATGTGGTGTTGTTTTGTTTTTTTAAAATACACCAGACTCTTCCGTGGCCCCTTCTCATACTTCAGGTCTCAGCCTGAATGCCACCTGCTCAGAGAGGCCTCTGTGAGCTCCTGGAAAAACGAGGCATGCACTCTGCCCAGTCCGTTTCCTCCTGACACCAGCCACACTTTGCTCCTTGTGCCTCTGTTGCTTTTTGGCTGCCTTGTCCTGAGCGTGAGGGCTCCGTGCAGCCAGGACCAGGCCCGTCTTGCCCGCCACGGCAGCCTGACAGGGCAGGTCTCCTAGGAACTTCTGCACTGAGTGATGCTTGCAGGCATGTCCTTTGCTGGGTCAGAGGGCCAGCATCCCTCCCCAGACTGCAGCCACGGCATCATGGCTGCCCCCTACCCACCGGTTCACTTTATCCCGTGAGCTCCAGCTGGAGAGCTTATTGCAAAGGGCTGATGGGCTCCCCGGATGCACCAGGTGCGGCTGCCCCGCCCCCCTTGCCGAGCCCTGCTGTTCACTCTGTTGAGTCCGGCCAAGGCTGGGCTCCCTCACCTTCCCCCCTCAGCCCAAGCGCTTTTCCACCACCGCCCTTTGCCTGGCTTACTCCCTCTCGCCCCTGTCTCTCGTCTCTCTTTCTCCAGAAGCTTCCTAGACCCTGAGTTAGGTGCGGGGTGCCTCTGCGGGGTGGGGCAGGGCACGCACCAGCACCTCTGGCTCCTCGTCCGGCCTCTAGACCCTCCACAGCTGGCTCCGCTGCACACCGTGAGCTCCCAGGGCCGCCCGCGCGGCCGTCGGGGCCTGGGGAGCGCCAGCAGGGCTCCTGCCCACCAGAGGCCTGTCCCGGGCAGAGGAGGAAAAAAGGCTGTCGGTACCTGTAGCTGATGTGGTTCTCTGGAGCCCAGGGGTGGGGCGGCTCCCCATGGGTGCAGGGGTATGCGCGTGTGTGTGTGGGCGCGTGACCTCTCCCAGGCCTCTCTTGCTCGGACCTCCTCAGACACCGCCCCCCGTGGCTTCTGCCCCGGGCACGCCACACTTCTGCGGCTCTCAGCTCCTTCTTAGCCCCTGTGTGTTGGCAGAGTCATGGTTCTTCCCATGAAACTTTTCGGTGGGCTGACCCAGCCGGGCATGGTGCTCCCACCTCTGCATGACTGGGAAGCAGACACTGGGGCGGATGGCCACACACACACACACACACACACACACACACACACACACACAGCCCTGCTACGTGGAGGTTGCATGAAGCGCACCAGTGTGCGGGCACAGTTGCAGCCAACATACCAACCGTCCTCTGTGTGCCCCGCCCTGGGCACCTCTTCTGGATTCTGCTCTCATGAAGGAGGTGCCAAGGGGTTGGGTCTTCATGGGTGAAAAGGATTTACCAGGTGGAAAAACGGGGGCAACAAATGCAAAAGCTTGGATGCAAGAGAGAACATTGGGATCTGAGCAGTGGCACTGGGGCTGGAGGGGGCCCGGGCCCCAGGCTGTTTGGAGCCCTGTCGAAAGCTCGTGTACAATGGGGACATTGCTGCCTTCAAGCCGCAGGGCAAAGAAGATCAGGAAAGGACGAGCAGGTGAGGTGACGTGGCCGTGGTCCAGGTGAGAGGAGGTGGTGGAGCCCACTCTGGCCTTGGTGGAGGGCTGCAGCGGAGGAGCCGGGGTGAGAGGCGCCAGGCCACAAAGAGCTGCCAGCACTTGTATGAGGAAGGAACTGAGTGGGTGTGACCTGCTGGGACATCAGAATAAAAGCAGAGGCTGTGGGGCTGGGACCCTGTCTCTCCTCCTCCCTCTGTGCTTCCTCCAGAGCTGGGATGAGAATGGCTGGCATTTGGTGACTTTGAAGTTTGTCTCCAAAAAAGATGAACTGAAAACCCCTGGAGCCCAGAAGCAGGCTTCCCTGGTGGTTGCTCTCTCTTGGGTGTTTGTGACCCCAGCACAGCCAGGACAGGTCCCTGCTGTGCCTGAAGAGTGGCGGCTCTGACCTCCTGGAACCTCTGGAAAGGGTCCCGTGAGTGCATTTTGAGAGCACAGTGCCTGCTATGTGGAAAACCACCCATAAGGCTGACTGCGGACTGTGGTACAGAGTAGCTTGGAACAGCCTGGAACAGCCTGGAACAGCCGTGCAGTTTGCTCAGATACCTTGGCCCGGGTCCCCTGGCCTCATGCTCCAGAGACAAGGAACAGGACCAAGAAGGCCAGCAGGGGGTGTCCAGGATGACCAAGTGCCTGATGCATGGGGAGGCTGAATATTTCCATGGGGCTTGGTTTTAAAAAATTAAAATTTATTTAGAAACTATTTCGGACTGATCGATGGTAGAGGGATGGATCGATATCAACAAAGCAAATACAATAAGGTGTTAATTGTAAATCTAGGGGATGGTTATATGGATGTTCACTGTACCAGTCTTTCAACCTTTTTTCTTTTTTTTTTAATAAACTTATTTATTTATTTATTTTTGGCGGGACTGGGTCTTTGTTGCCGCGCACCGGCTTCCTCAAGTTGCTGCGAGCGGGGGCTGCTCTTCGTTGCGTTGCGCGGGCTTCTCATTGCGGTGGCTTCTCCTTGTTGGGGAGCACGGGCTTTAGGCTCACGGGCTTCAGTAGTTGTGGCTCGCGGGATCTAGAGCGCAGCCTCAGGAGTTGTGGCACATGGGCTTAGTTGCTCTGCGGCATGTGGGATCTTCCCGGACCGGGGCTCGAACCCGTGTCCCCTGCATTGGCAGGCGGATTCTTAACCACTGCGCCACCAGGGAAGCCCTCAACTTTTTTATGTGTTTAGAAGTTTCCAAAATAAAATGTTGATGGGAAAAAAGATTGCACCTGCCAGTCCAGCTTGAACACATTTTCTTTCCACAGTCACTGACCTCGAAAAGCATCCAGATTCACTCTGGGCGGGTCTCACTGAGCCCCAGCCCGGGACGACCCTCCACCCAACCTCCCCAGCCCCATGGAATCAGGACACGGGGTTCCAGTCCCAGCTCTGCCAGTGACTTGCTAGGTGTCCCAGAGAAAGTCATTGCCCCTTGCACACCTCACGACTTGTGATATAACTTTATATATGACTTTCTGAGAGAGGACAAAAATCCCTGGATTTGGGGGGTTGCTGGAGCTGTATTTTATCGGGTTTATCTCAACCCCAAGAAGGACCTTAACCGCAGTGCTGGTAGATCTGTACAGCCTGGGCTCAGGTGTGCAGTGACAGGCACTGTAGGCTAGGCCAGGTGGGAGCAACACCTGGGGAGGTCCCCAAAGCTGGGGGAGGCCCCGCTGGGCTGGGCAGGTGGGGGCGGGGCTTGCTCGAGGAGCCCCGCCCGCTTCGTGTAGACTCCACCCCTTCCGTGTTGGCCGTCTAGAGAGAGTCCTTAACTGTAGGTCCCCACTGCGGGGTAGGGCAGAGGGGCCCGAGAGCCTCGCGGGGAGCCCTTGGAGCAGGTTTAAAGAGCTGAGCAAGCGTCGGGAGGGAGCAGAAATGAGGGTGCCGGAAGAAGCGGGGCTCGGGGAAGGCAGGGGCGCTGCCAGGAAATGTTTGTCTGCATCTTTCAGGCCTCCTTCTCTGCACCTCCCTTACCCGGATAAACATTTTGGCTCAACACTAACCCCCTTTTCCCTGCGTGCACACACCTTGAAGGCTTTATAAAAGGCGGTGAAAATAAAGAAAGGATTCAGGACCACGGTTCACATCGTTCCAACTGCTCCTACCAAGTCCCCAGAAAGTTTCTTAGTTTACTAGGACAGCGTCATGAAAGGTAATTTAGCTGCAGCTAAATCGACACCCCTTTGTCATCCAACCCAGCCCAACCACTTTCACTTTTGAAAACTCACTTTCCATCTTACTGCTTGTTATATACTTGCTGTCAATGTCCCCACCATTTTGTATGCAGCTTAAAAAAAAAAAAAAAGTTAGCCCATTCGAAACATCTTTTCATGTTTCTCTTTTCATACCTCTCACTTTAATCCGTTTCTTAGAGTTGATATACCTTAATTCACTTAGCCATTTTCTTCTGTTCTTGGGCATTTATTTTGTTTTCAGGTGTGGCATTAGCTGTGATGAATATCTTCCTGCCTCTGTTTTTTTCTGTTGAATTGTTTCAACAGGACACATTCCCAGAATGGGATTGTGGGTCAAAGCACACAGACATTTTAATGACTTTCAGTGTATAGATTCAGTGTATAGATTCAGTGTTGCTCTCCAGCAAGGCCTGAATGTGTCAGCTTTACTGGTCTTGCCAGAACTGAGAGCTGGGTGGTGTGTCGGGGTCTCCAAGACCACCCCAGGTTGATGATCCGCTACAGGGCTCACAGGACTCAGCCTATGGTGATACTCACGGCTGTGATTTATTATGGCAAAAGGAAACAAAGCAAAATCAGCAAAGGGAAACGGCACGTGATTTGAAGTCCAGAGGAAACCAGGCACAAGCTTCCAGAACCCTCATCCGGTGGAGCCACACGGATGCGCTCAATTCCCCAGCAGCGAGTCGTGACAACACATGTGAAACGTTGTCCACCAGAGAGGCCCCTTGGAGACTCAGCTCCCAGGGGTCTGGTCACGTAGGCACCCTCTGCCTAGCACATACCAAAATCCCAGACTCCCGGGAGGAAAGCAAGGGCTCAGCTTAAATCATATTGGGGCACAAACTGGTTACGCACAGTGAGCCGTTCTTTTCAGGGGATGGAGGGAACCCTCCCGAAATCCAGGGTCCCAGACACCAGTGAAGGGTCAGTTTTATGAGCAGGCTTTCTGAGGACAGCAGTCTCAGGCCTGCTGTATCAAGTCTTCTGTGCTTGTGCCACGTGGCTGCCTAACACTTAACTACGCCCGTTTTCCCCAGGAGAGTCCTTGAAAATTTCCAGCAATTAGGCGCTACATTTTCAATACCAATCTAGGCTCCGGGATATAATTTAAATATTCCCTGATAGATAATTACATTAAAAATAGCATATGTATAGCACTTCAGGACTGAGAGTGTGCTCACCTGCATTTCTCCCTGACGCATCATGACAGCCTTGTGTGGAGGGCTGATCACGTCTGGATTTGGGTGCAGAGCCTGGGGGCTCAGAAAAATCACCACCCTCACTGCTTACACGGGCAGGAGATGCGGTGCCAGGACCAGAGCCCCTGCTGACTGCCATTTTTGGTCTCTTCTTAAATTCTTATTTGCAAAGGAACAGCATCCCTCATAAACAGTCTTACTTTGGCTATGCAAAAAAGAAAGTCAGTGGTTGATATTCTGGAGGCTCTGGATTCCTGGAAGTTGGGAGCATTGGAAAAAATATTCTGGGCCATTGTCTTTATTTTCTTTATTGTTTTCTATATTCTGTAACTTCCCACTAATAGGCAGCTGAGTGCGTCTCAGGAGAAAGAAGTCGAATTGGGGATGGTTGCAATACTTGTCTGGGGCAGCAGGGGGCAGTCTGTAGCTTTGCATCCTCTGCCGGGCCTAGACACACCAGGTACCTCTCCAACAGTCTTCCCAGGGCTCCCGAAAGAAGCCAGGCGTCTTTCAGGTTCGAGGCACTGTGAGAATGAGTGTGATGTCCAGATAAGGGGTCCGTGATGGAACCCAGCAGCGGGCCTGAGGGGAAGACGTGCCAGGCACAGAGCCCTCAGTGAACAGTGGCTCAGGGCTGGGGTGAGGCCCTGGCCCGGCCAGTCGGCAAGGAACGGAGCCCTCCCGCATGCAGGTGTGCAGAGGTGAGGGCTGGAGAAGGGGCAGCTCTTTTCCTGTTGCTCTGGGCGGATATCAGTATTTTAACAACCGCACCAGTACTTACAGTCTGAATATTAGCCCGGGTGCCTTCCAGCCCGTGCCGTGGTGTCAGTGGCTCATAGGACTGGTTTTTTTTCCCCAAGACAAGGGGACAAACTACACTATGATAGTGGACCAGACCGCCTTGGCTTTGGCCTTCCAAGCCCCCATCTGAGTCCTCACGCTTTATCCCCCTGCCCCCCACTGACTCACGCAGGTCCGTGTCCCCAGGAGCCCGGGCTGGCAGACCTCACACCTGCTCCAGGCTTGGCTCGCACGTGGTCTCTGACCTGGGCTGTGCTGGAGCTGGGAGCGGTTGGGCAGGTTGGGGGAGGGGCTGTGGAAGAGAGCACCTGGCCAGGTACAGAGCGCAGGATTTGTGTCAGGCCGACTCCATCCTGGCTCCGGCCTCACCCTCAGTGTGACCCTGGCTGAGCCACTTCACTGTCTGCCTCCCCTGTAGTCCCTGTGCTGGGTGGCTTCATGCTGGTGTCTGATTTGTCTTCACCGCAACTTACAGATGAAGAAACGGAGGCTCCGAGAGCTTGCCTGCGCTCCTGAAGCCAGAAAGATGTGCAGCTTGGGATCAACCCCGCATCAGCTCCTCCCAGGACCCGTGTTCCCTGACCTCTCTTTACTCCCTCTCCAAGAGGGAATCTTCTGTCCTTTTCTAAAGGAAGGAGTCAGGGAAGCCTTGTTAGAGGAAAACATCTGACAGTGATTTTTGAGGACGAAGGAATATTTGAAGCAAATGCTGGGGGATACAAGAGTTAGCTTTCGGGCTGCACAACCAAATTGGGTGGAAAAATATTTTGTTTACTGATGGGACTTTCACGATTATCCTGCTTATTATTTTGCCAACATTAGCCTTGTTTTAATTACTGCAAAGGCCAACAGCTGCCTCAGACGCATTGGTTCTACAAATTAGCGGGAAATCTGTAAATCACAAGGGGTCCCCGGAAGACTTCACAAACTCAGCCCGGGGCCTGGGAAAGCCCCTTAAAATGCTGCAGCTGCTTGTGGAAGAAAGGTGCTTTGCTCCAGGTTATCAACTCTCATGACGTCTGAATTACGGGTGATTAGTGCCTCTGGGGAGAGAGGATGTGTTTGCATTTGCATCTTGTAAATTCTCCCGGGAGCAAGGGCACTAGAATGGGATGCCTCCTGCATTCTGCATCAGGTCTGAAATTCGCTTAGTGACTTAACCTGCAGAAAGGTGGTAAAGTAATGGTGGTTATGAGCAAGCACTTAGGGGTCAGACCTGGATACGAGCGCTAACTCCTGACCTCTCTAGCACTCAGAATACTGAGAGCAGCTTTGCTCGTGAAGGCCCTGGTTTGCAGATAGCTGTCGGACAAGCTTCTTTATGGGGCAGACTCTGTCTCAATCCCCTTTGTGCTACTTATAGTTTTCCTGTCTCAATCCCGGTCTTACCCCCTCAGAGGAAGGTGGTAATAACAGCAGTCACCCCAGAGGGTCACGGCAACATGCAATGTCCCAAAGTATGTGTAAAGCTCTTAGCAAACTGCCTGGCAGCTGTTAAGAGTAATGCTGGCTAATATTGTCGTGATTCCATGGCAGCCTCCACGTAGAGTAGCCCCAAGAACATTCCTGCAGCCCCAATGCTGGGCTTACGGGGCTTGCTGCAGCCAGGAACCCAAGGCCATCTTGGAAAAAAGTCTCGTGATTGGCCTTGTGCTGGGGGATTCTAGGGAGAGTGTTTGTCATTTTGCAGCTGCAGGATGGCCTTGCCTAGGTTTCTTTGTTTTGTTGTTCTGTTAGCTTCATCCATGTCCTGTTGGAAACCTCCTTTACCTCAGTTTGCCTGCCGGCAGGGTGAATTTTCACTTTCTCAATGATTATACGGATCTTAGCTATCAACGCCTTGGGTCTCACTGAAGCTAACACGTGATCATTCTTCCCAATAGAAAGTGGAACGAAACCTTCCCACAGCCTTATGACTGCACCTGGGCTCCAGCTGCACCAGGCTGGCCCTACCCTACATCTCCATGCTTCTTGCACCCTGGGACTCTCTCTGTGGTCGGCTCTTACTTGACATTCAGGTCTCAGCTCAAACCCCATCCCTTTCATGACTTCCTAATAACGAGCTCCCATCCGGCTCTCTGCCAGTCTGTCTCATCACTATTTTCTTCTTAGCATTATTATCTCAAATTATTTTGCTCACTCTCTGTTTCCTTCACTAGAGACAAAACACCATAAATGCATCTCTAGCTAGAATGGTGCCTGGCATGTAGTAGGTACTCAGTAAACAGTTGTGGAAGGAAGGGAGGGAGAAGGAATATCCCTATGCATGATCCTTCCCTGTTTGATCCATAGGATTCTAAGGGGTTGGAAGAGGGGCTTGACATCTTGGGTCTGGCATCCCTCTCAAGCCAGTGGTCCCTTTTGCAGCGTCCTTCCTGTGCCTCTGTTGAACCATATCCATTGCAGAGAGCTCTCCATTATGACATGCCTGGTGCTCTCCCGTTAGAAATGGCTTTCTTAGAGAGGGTCTGAACTTCTCCATTCTGCCCCTAGACCTGCTGAGAACAAGATTCAAGATGGCCTTCTAAGTAACTGAGGATGTCTCTCAGACCTCCAGTGGGTCAGCTATTCTCCAAGCCAAGCCCCCAGTCTCTTTAAACATTCGTCCTATGACATGGGTGCTTCTAAGTGCTTCAGCATCATCTCTATCAGGGACCCTGAAAAATTTGAATTTTGCTCAAAACCGGTCAGTCTTGCTAGTTTGTCCTTCAAAGGTACAATAATAAGGAAAATACCTACCATCAAAAGGATGTTGTGAGCATTAAGTGGGATAATACACGTAAAGGATTTAAGTACAAGGTAAGTACTCAATAAAGGTTAATCTTATGACACATGGCTGGGAGTTATCTTGGAAATCCCATATACTTTGGGCTGAGGGCATGTCACTCCAAAGAGAATTTTCTCTTGTTTCTGCACGTGGGGAACCATCAACACAAGGCCACTCATAGATACTTTCTTGACTTTGGTTTCCAGGCCAAACAGTGTCAATTCAAACCCCAAACCCAAGGAGGGCAGGTAAGTAGATAAGGATCTCATGGGGGCCTCTCTTTCCCCCTTAGCAAGTGGGAGTTGAGACATAGGTTTCCTTGTCATCTCGTTTTGTTAATTGTTTCATTACACCTTGTCACTGAGGGTATGGCCTCCAAAGATCCTGCATTTCTAAGGAGTCTCATTTCCAAGTCCCTACCTCGTGCAGGTCCACCGTTTTGTTCTGGTTTCTAAACAGCGTGAACATCAAGCCTCCTTGTTTCCGAACTTGGCAAATGTCCCCAAAGGGCAGGAGCTTGAGTTCTCAGCTTTGCCTCTGTTTTTGGTTCCTGGGGATTTCTTTTACTTGATTGCATGCATGGCTATGCGTTTAAGAGGATGTTTATCATATATTACCCAGGATTTGTAGGTGTTTTGTGGCAATAGGCTTTTCAGATAATGGAGATTTCCATGTTGCTGGAGATAAAAAGATCTAGATAGATTTTATGACTAACTCAAACCCACGCAGCCTGAACAGAGCCAGACCGCACCCCACCCCCCCTCTGTTACACCCTGCTAACATGCAGGCTGACCTGTGGGTAAAAGCATGCTTCCCATTAGGCCTTTGGAGATACCACATCTGGCTCAGAGACCCTAACAGCACCTTCATGGGCCTGTAGGTATGTGGACAACTTGGGCTGGGAAGTGTGGTTTGGTGACACCAGCCTCCCTTATTGTCACACTGAGGCCACCAATTGCCATCTGTCATTGTTCATCTCTAGATTCTGCTGCTGCTTCTTTTGTTTTTACAAAGAATTGTGGAACGAGGTGGACAATTTTTCTTGCTAAAATAAAGATGAGTTAGCTCCTTGCCTTCCCCAGGGCTGTCATCCTAACAACCTCATTAAAGTGAAATGAGATTGGTTCCCAGTGACTGTTCACCAGCTCCCAGCAATTAGCTCTTTTTTTCCCACTAATCACTTAAAAAGTGCACAATTCTGCAGGAAGAAATATTTGCAAATGATGCAACAGTCAAGGGCTTAATCTCCAAAATATACAAACAGCTCATACAACTCAACAACAAAAAAATGAACAACCCAATCGAAAACTGGGCAGAAGACCTTAACAGACATTTCTCCAAAGAAGACATACAAATAGCCAGCAGGCACAAGAAAAGATGCTGAACATCACTATTAGAGGAATGCAACAATGAGGTACCACCCACACCAGTCAGAATGGCCATCATTAAAAAGTCTACAAATAACAAACGCTGGAGAGGGTGTGGAGAAAAGGGAACCCTCCTACACTGTCGGTGGGAATGTAAGTTGGTGCAGCCACTGTGGAAAACAGTATGGAGGTTCCTTAGAAAACTAAAAGTAGAATTACCATATGACCCAGCAATCCCACTCCTGAGCATATATATATCCAGAAAAACTATAATTCAGAAAGATAAAAGCACCCCTATGTTCATAGCAGCACTATTCACAATAGCCAAGACATGGAAGCAACCTAAATGTCCATTGACAGATGAATGGATAAAGAAGATGTGGTACATATATACAAAGGAATATTACTCAGCCATAAAAAAGAACAAAATAATGCCATTTACAGCAACATGGATGCAACTAGAGATTATCATACTAAGTGAAGTAAGTCAGAAAGAGAAAGACAAATACCGTATGATATCACTTATATGTGGAACCTATGATATGGCGCAAATGAACCTATCTACAAAACAGGAACAGACTCACAGACATAGAGAACAGACCTGTGGTTATCAAGGCGGGGGAGGGAGAGGGAAGGATTGGGAGTTTGGGGTGAGTAGATGCAAACTATTACATTTAGAATGGATAGACAACAAGGTCCTACTGTATAGCACAGGGAACTATATTCAATATCCTGGGATAAACCATAATGGAAAAGAATATTAAAAAGGAAAGTTTATATGTGTATAACTCAGTCACTTTGCTGTAGAGCAGAAATTAGCACAACGTTGTAAATGAACTAAACTTCAATAAAAAAACTAAAACTGAAAAAAATTTTTTAAAAACTACATCATTCTGGAATTTTGCTCAAAACTGGTCAGTCTTGCTAGTTTGTTTCTAGACTGCACCGTTTCTCCATTCTTGAAAACTGGATCACATTTTCCTGTCCTCAGTCTAGCGCCCCCTTTCTTCCTCTCTTGATTTGTCATGTGTTCTTGCATTTGATCTGTAACGAGGGCTCAAGCTCTTTCACTTTCCTGCTACGAATTGTCTAGTTCTGAAACTGCGAAATTAGTTAATGTGACCAGAAACATTTCTTTTTTTGACCATCTCTCTCTTATCTGGAATGATGATAATTCAATGCCTACGATGTGAGAAGTCTGGTAACAGAGCGTGTGGATCAGAGTTGAAGTTGCCAGATTAAGGACGAAGCTATTAAAAAAAAAAAGCCCACCACGTGGAACGGGTAGGATTCAGGTTAAACCTCAGGACCGGAAAGGGAAGGGGGTGGGGACTAACAGTTATTATTTAACTCCTTTCTTTCCCAGGCCACATGCCAGACCCTTCCACAAATCCTACAGCCACCGGAAGCCTCAGACATTGCAGTGTGGCCTGACTAGGATGGTGGAGAGCTGCCTACAGCTGGTTTTGTAACCTGTGGAATTTAATTATTTGTTCATTGTACATTCATATATGAACCCATCAATCTTTTAAATATATTTTATTTTATTTTTATTTCTTGGTATATACAAAGTAACTGCCCCCTCTAGTTCAGTTTTCCAATCTGTGCCGAGGTGAAGGGGGGGGCTAAATAGTATCTTGGGGACCTTCTAACTCCAAGTTTTAACTCCAGCTACCGCAATGTGGAAAAACTAAGGTCGGACAGAAAGGGGGCCCAGGTCAGCAAGGGGTCTGACTTCTGTCCTCAGTGGAGACAGGGCAAGCACTGGTGCTGATTTTCCACACTGTCATGTCTGTGTTGGGCTCATGTGCACTTTTTCTTTTAAACTGGGAAGGTGATTTTAGGATGGCAGAGTTGAGTGGACAGGTAGCTTGGTTGTTGGTGTGTAAATCAGCAGTGCTGCCCTGGTCCTTCCCTACCCTCTCTTTCTGTGCTGTTCCTTAGCCTTCCAAGGAGCCCAGAAAATCATTACAAATGTACAGCAAGATTCTAGCAAAGCAGAGAAGTTCTGTTAGCAAAAATATTTCTTTTAATATTTTAGCTGGGAGTGCAGGCAGCTGTTAGAGGCTCTGAAGCTGAATTCCAAAAGTAAGGCAGAGTGACTGACAATCTGGGCACATTTTGACATGGAAGTTCCCTTTACTTTTCACAGATGGGCATTGGCTCAGGGGCGGGGTGGTGACCGTGAAACAATGTGATGCATCGGAGGGTCCCCGTAAAGCAGCGTGGTCCTCCCAGGAACTCACACCCAGGCTGTTCTTCCCTGCAAGGGACACGAGGGCTGCACGAGGACCATCCTCAGAGCTGGGCCAAGTTTGGAGGCACATCTTCTTCTGCGTGACCCCATAATGTCCATTACTATCTGCATCCCGTTCATCCACTCCCTGCCCGCTGCGCCCAGCGAGCCGCCCAGCTGCTGCCAACCTGAGCCACGCACTCAGCTTCTAAGAGTCACTCCTCTGGCCCGTCCTTCAAGCCCCGTCGAGGCTTGGCCCCTGCCCTCCCTCCCCACCCCCTACTGCTCCTCCGTCGTCCTCCCTTTGCTCCAGACACACTAAAGCACTTGTCATTCCCAAGATGTGTCAGGAACACCTGCAGTGTCATCTTCCCGGAAGAGCATCCTCCCACAGGACTCACCGTCTGGTACGCCAGCCTCAATGTGGGTCCCATCCTCTCTTCTGGACAGTCCCTCTCCCCCACAGACTGGGACTTGCCCTGTCACACGCCCCGCTGTATTGCAGGCACTTGCTTCTCTCTCTCCCCACCTGGGTTTGAGCAGCTTGAGGGCAGGGAGCTGCAATCCTGAGTTCCTGGGTGTCCCCGGCCCGTAGCATGAGCCTGGCCTATAGCAGAGGCCCAACGAATCTCTCTCAAGTGGAGGAATGAATCAAAACTGAAAATAGCTAAAAGTCACCCAGGCCAAGGCTTGTACACCAGGAGATCACCAAAGCGGCATGAAGTGTCAATGGGAGGAAGTTCCCACATCTGCTCATAAAAGGAATCGGGGCCGTTTCTGGAAGCTTCTGAGCAAGGGCATCACCCTTGGAGCAAGTGTGTCCTTTCACTATGCGACTGTAGGGGGGACCCTCCTTTGGCTGCCGTGTGTGGTGTGTTGGGGGCCCATCTCCCCACGCGGGGTGAGTCCCCCAGGAATCTCGTCCTGAGACGGAGAATGAGTTCAGGCAGGTTAGTGAGGGCAGTGCTCTGGGATCACCGTCTGTGGGAGGAAAGAGGGCTGCCCTGCTGGCCAGACGATGCCTAACAGTGGGCACGGGGGATCTCAGCTACTCCCAGGGATGCTCTGCAGCCCTTCCAAGTTCCCTAAGTTGGAGCAGGGGGCCAGTCCTTTACGCCCCCATGATGACCATCATGGGATGCAGGCTGCCCCCACCCCCAAGGAGGGGCCTGTTATGGGTTCAGCTGTGTCCCTCCAAAAAGATGTGTTGAATTCCTAAGGCTCCGGCACCTCTGAATATGCAAGAATCTGCTACAGAAAAATAGAGCTCACAGGGATCTTATGACTGTGGGGCAGTGTAGGTAAGAGACGTGCTGTCAGAAATGAAATCCAAAGTAGGCTGAGTGTTTTTCATTCATTAATTCATTTATTCACACAGTTCCGTCATTTTACAAATATTTATTGAGCACCTGCTATTTGCTGTATTAGCGGCACACCAGGGGCACACAAATGAGGTGTCATGAGCCCCTCAGCCAGTCGCTAAATGGCTTTTCTGGGGTTACCAGCCAGTCAACACAGGGCAAGGACCAGAACTGGGGTCTCCCAGCTCCTGCCTTTCTATGCTTCTATGGATGAACCTGATTTCTTTTCCCATGGGATCTAGACTAGCAGCTTCATTCCCCACCTGCCTGCCATGGCCCTGGTCACATGCACTAGATGTAATGTGATGGCATAATTATAGAAATGGATAACACCCCAAGCTTCCTTAACCCCCCTGCTCTAATCATACACAACCCCAGAACACATTGTAATAATTTGTCATCCATTTTCCAAGGTAGAAGGCACTAACTCTTAATTATAAGCCAAGGCTAGAGATGAGTAAATAAATATGCATGCCAGTCTGAATGCTATAATTAGAACTACCATTTGACTAAAGACAAATGGAGACGTTTTAATTCCAGGCCTCTGCCTGAATGTTGAGTTGCTGCTAGGGAATAGCCCATGTGTGTTAACACTTTAAGTTCTGAGCAGGTGGTAGCACAGTAAAAAGGCAGCTTTTTGTAAGTGGGGCTGGGATGTACCCTACATGGCACTAGATATTTCACTTCCGTGTTTATTTCCCAAAGCCAAGTTAACATGATGATTAGTATTTTTCAGACATTTCTGACAGATATTTTGAATGATAATTTTGCATAAAAGTGCCTAACACTATTTTATAACAGGTTGGCATCATTCACTGGCAACAATGAGTTGGATGAGAACAGGGTGGACATACAAAATCTATTCATTTAATATTTTTTCTCAAGTACCCACTCTATGCCAGACACTGTTCTAGGCAGTGATGAACACAAATGACTTGGACCTAGAGATTGTCATACTGAGTGAAGTAAGTCAGACAGAGAAAGACAAATAACCTATGATATCACTTATATGTAGAATCTGAAAAAATGGTACAAATGAACCTATTTACAAAACAGAAATTTAGTCACAGATGTAGAAAACAAACTTATGGTTACCAAGGGATAAGGGGGGGAGGGATAAATTGGGAGACTGGGATTGACGTATACACACTACTATATATAAAATAGATAACTAATAAGAACCTACTGCACAGCTCAGGGAACTCTACTCAGTACTCTGTAATGACCTATATGGGAAAAGAATCTAAAAAAGAGTGGCTACATGTATATGTATAACTGATTCACTTTGCTGTACAGCAGAAACTAACAAAACATTGTAAATCAACTATACTCCAATAAAAACTGATTTAAAAAAAGCACAAACAACTTGCTTTCATGGAGCTTACTTTTTAGTGAATGGAGACATACAAGAAAACAATAAACAAGTATGTAGCTAAGTACATAATACATATAAAATGTTGCCTTGTGATGAGTCCTACAAAGAAATATAGGTCAGGAGCAGGGGATAGAGAGCGAAGGAGGTGGGTGCTGTCTTAGGTAGAGTGACTGGGGAAGATTCGGATGAAGTGACATGGCAGCGGAGACCCGAATGAAATGAGAGACCGATGGGGATACACGGAGAAAAAAGAGTGTTCAAGCAGAGGAGACAGCAAGTGCAAAGGCCCTGAGGCAGCTGAGGCAGGAGTCTGCCCGGTGTGTCCCAAGACCAGCAAGAAGACCAGTGTGCCTGGAGAAGAGAGAACCAGGGGAGGAGGTCAGAAAATAAGGTCAGAGAGGAAGCAGGGGACAGATGAGTAGCCTGAGGGCCACAGGGCGGACGTGGATTTTACTGTGAGCACGATGGGAGACATCGAAGGGTTTTGGGCAAAGGAGTGATGTGATTCAACTTCGGTTTGAAAAGAATCCTTCTGGCTTTGTGTGGAGAATGGATTGAGGCAGGGAGGCAGGTAAGGAGACAGCCGCCAGGGGAGGCTGCTGCACCTCTTCTTTTTTCTTTTCTTTTTTTTTGCGGTACGTGGGCCTCTCACTGTTGTGGCCTCTCCCATTGCGGAGCACAGGCTCCGCACACGCAGGCTCAGTGGCCATGGCTCACGGGTCCAGCCGCTCCGCGGCATGTGGGGTCCTCCCGGACCGGGGCGCGAACCCACGTCCCCTGCATTGGCAGGCAGGCCCTCAACCACTGCGCCACCAGGGAAGCCCTGCACCTCTTCTTGTTGGGGTGCTTCAGCACGTGGTTCATGAGCAGGTCAGGAGCCAGGCTGTCAGCCCCAGTCACGGCTGTTTGGTCCTGGACAAGCTGCT
>NW_006784503.1:2582298-2595977 GCF_000442215.2 Lipotes vexillifer
CTGTAAAATGGGGATAGTACTGTCACCTTCCTCGGTGGTTCTCAAAGTGTGGCCCTCAGGCCAACCACATCATATTTACCCAGGAAATTACCGGAAGTGCAAATTATCAAGCCCCACCCTGGACCTGTTGCTTCAGAAACCCGGGGAGGTGGGATTGTCGAATAAATTACAGGGCATCCAGGTAGACTTGAATTTTAGATAGACGATGGGTATTACCCATGCAATATTTGGGGCACACTTACCTACGTCTGGGGGGACCCAGCATCAGTGTTTGAAGAGGTCCTCAGGTGATTCTGATGGACCCTGACACCGAACACTGATGCCTCTCACGGTGGTTCTGGAGGTTTCTGGAAGCTTAGCACAGTGCCTGGCACCGGGCTGGTGTGCGGTAGCTGTCACCATGAGCCCCGAGCACTGGCTGATGCCAGGGACTTTGGAGCCTCGAGATGGAGTGACTTGGCTGAGGGCACGGCAGGTGGGATCTCTTCCCTAGGAGGACTGTTCCGTGGCTCGGGCGCTGGAACGCGTGGAGACGTGCCAAGTGCCCCAAGCCGGGTGCCTGAAACCTTTCTTCTCCCTCCCTCTGCCGGGCTGATGATGGGATCTGAAGGGGGTGCACGCCCGCCCCCTAGGCTCAGGGGTATGGAACTTATTTTGCAATGACAATTTCTCTGATTCAGTGACCAAAACGTACACAGTCTAAAAGTCAGCTTGCTAATGACACCGCGGGTGAGAATAGCTTTCTCTTTCTAGATTGTTTTGGTCAGCTCTGCCCAGCTCTTAGACTGAGGAGTCAGTGCGGGGGGCTTGAAACAATTACCCTCATAAATGTTTACTTAAGTGGGTCAGAAAATAGGGGTGACGTTTGTTCCCGAAGACAGTGAAGAATATGCACTTCTTGGTCTCGCTGGGAATAACAGACACGTACATCCTGATTAGGTTCTGGGAGCAGATGGCAGCTGATGTGTCCAGTATGCGATTGATAAATTCCAATTAGGTGGGTTTGGAAAGAAAGATTTCGGTTACGAGGGATAATCACCTGTTAGTGGAACTGAATTTTCTTTTCTCCTGGCTCCTCAGTGGCTAAGTGCACCGTTAGACCCGGTGAGTGCCGCTATTTGTTTGCGGACTTGCAGCCATCTGAAAATCTGGTGCCATAGCGGCCTGCACAGAGGGTTTGTATGGGGAAATCATTAATCTGGACAGCCGTTCATTTGAGAATTGCTTTTCTCTATAGTGGAAAGAATGGATGCTAGGTTACTGCCTGTGAAGACCTTGTGTTGCCCAGAAGCATTGCTTGTGGTAATACAACACTATGCATTGGAATAAATGGGAAATTAAGGCTCTCTTTTAAATTGCAGGAATATATATGTTTAAGCTTCTCAAACTTTAATGTCCATAGGAATCAGCAGATCTCAGTGGGGCTTGAGATTCTGCATTTCTAACAAGGTCCAGATGATGCTGGGGCTTCTAGTCTGGACCCACACTTCGAGATGGGGAGATGTCCGGCTACCAGCATCACAAGGGCATGACTGGTGTTAGTACAGCAGTGCGCTCTGGAGGGCAAGGCCTATCTGAAACGTCGTATGCTCTGGGGTGATGGGGGTGATGGATATGAAGTGACAGGATGAACAAGCTTGATGTCTGGCACTCAGTGTGCAATTAATAATTGTTCATTACTTTACATGACTAAACCAGGAGGAACCGGGTATACCTTAAACCCTATAATAAAAATTTAGTTTTATCCAACAGAAAGATCATAGTTGACTCTGATTTATAACCCAGCCTCTTCCACGGTAGGATTCCCTTTAAGTAGTCAGCTCTTCTAAACACATTTCAAGCAGGATGCACTGATTGATTTTTCAGATTTTAGGAATCCACTCATCGCTTCCGTGTGCGTGCACCTCGGTGGGCTCAGGAGCGTGTCCTGGTGTTTCCCCCGGGCGTGGGCTCATCAGCTCTGCCGACGCAGGTGCTGCTTATGTCAGGACGACTTGTTCTCTCTCATTTCCCAGGCCCCACGGGTACCTGTCTGCCTGGGCCCCTCCCGTGTTCTGATCCTTTCTCTCAGAGACACTGCTTTGAGGCAATTGCCTGCAGTTTGATGCGCAGCGCTTTCCTGTTCTCTCCTCCTTGGCTCCTCTTTGCCAGGACAGCTCTCCCCAGCCTGTGTGAGCAGGCGTGGGGCTGAGGGAGGCAGAAACGGCTGCCTTTTTAAAAAAAATTTAGCTATAATGTACGTACCGTAACATTCACACATTCACCCGTTTCAAGTATACAGTTCAGTGGTTTTAAGGGTATTGATCAAGTTGGGCAACCATCACCACTGTCTACTTTCAGGACATTTTCTTCGCCTCCAAAAGAACCCTATCCTTATTAGCAGTCATTCCCCATCTTCCCTCCCCGCAGCGCCCAGCACCCCCTAATCTTTCTGTCTGTATGCATTGCCTAGTTTGATCATTTCTTATAACTGGACTTCATACAATATGTGGCTTTTTGTTTCTGGCTTCTCTCCCTTAGCATAATGTTTACAAGGCTCATCCACGTTGCAGCCTATGTCAATACTTCATTATCTGTTAAAAAATAAATAAATTTATTTATTTATTTTTGGCCGCGTTGGGTCTTGGTTGCTGCGCGCGGGCTTTCTCTAGTTGCGGCGAGCGTGGGCTACTCTTCGTTGCGGTGCACGGGCTTCTCATTGCGGTGGCTTCTCTTGTTGTGGAGCACGGGTTCTAGGCGCACGGGCTTCAGTAGTTGTGGCTCACGGGCTCAGTAGTTGTGGTGCACGGGCTTAGTTGCTCTGTGGCATGTGGGATCTTCCTGGACTAGGGCTCGAACCTGTGTCCCCTGCACTGGCAGGTGGATTCTTAACCACTCTGCCACCAGGGAAGCCCCCAGTAATTCACTGCTTTTTATGGATGAAAACTTCCCATTATATGGATCTACACCCACGCTCGTAGCAGCATTATTCACAATAGCTAAAACGTGGACGCAATCCAAGTATCCACTGACAGATGAACAGGTAAACAAAATATGGTCTATACATACAGTGGGATATTATTCAGCCATAAAAGTGAAGGAAATTCTGCCGTATGCTACAACATGGATGAACCTTGAGGACGTGATGCTACATGAAACGTCAGTCACAAAAAGACAAACAACTAATGATTTCATTTATCTGAGGTACTTAAGGTAGTCAAATCATAGCGACACAAAGTAGAATGGTGGTTGCCAGGGACCACAGGGTGAGAGATGGAGAGTTATTGTTAAATAGAGACAGAGTTTCAGTTTTACAAGACAAAAATCTGGAGATGGATGGTGGTGATGGCTGCACAACATTATGAATGTACTTAGTACTGCTGAGCTGTACACTTAAAAATGGCTAAGATGGTAAAATTTGTGTTATGTGTATTTTACCACAATAAAAAAATTTTGAAAAAAAAAATTGAGGGGGGAAGTTGGCAGAGTTTCCAGGAGTCAAGCAAGGATGATAATGTTGAACTTGTTGGAATTTGCAGTATTACTTTTTTGGCCAAAGTATAGACAACGGGTGTTTTAAGGAAGAAAGACAGGGAGGAATGGTGAAATCTTGTTTTCTGCATAATTTCTGTTATGGAAACTGAAATGAATCTGCAGAGCTTATCTGTTACCAGTGCAATTTTGCAATCTTTTTCTAAGGGAGAGATTCACACTGTAGTTATACTGGGGGAAATGTGCTTTAAAATTCATTATTATTAATCCTTTGGAATTCACTCTTGCTCCCCTCAAAAGCCAGCATCCTGTTTGCTCTGGCACACCCAGTGCTTTTGTTTTTGTTTTTGTTTTTGCGGTACGTGGGCCTCTCCCTGCTGTGGCCTCTCCCGTTGCCAAGCACAGGCTCACGGACGCGCAGGCTCGGCGGCCATGGCTCACGGGCCCAGCCGCTCCGCGGCATGTGGGATCTTCCCGGACCGGGTCACGAACCCGCGTCCCCTGCATCGGCAGGCGGACTCTCAACCACTGCGCCACCAGGGAAGCCCCATACCCAGTGCTTTTGTACCAGGGATTCTGTGCTGTTTGAAAAGCAGCTGTCTCTTTCTTATATGTCCAGCTCCAAAGAAAGCTGGACTCATGGTAAATTGAACTCATTTCTTTGGTAATTGTGGAAGCAAGCCCTGGGAATATTGAGTTTATTAGCATGCTGCCTTATATGTGTACAGATCTGAAAAACCATTACTGAAAAAATACAAGCTTGTAGTTTCCCTAATTACCCATCTGAGAGGCTCTTCTGCACCTGGACACTTTTATTTTATTTATTTATTTTTTTTCTTGCGTTATGCGGGCCTCTCACTGTCGTGGCCTCTCCCATTTGCGGAGCACAGGCTCCGGACGCGCAGGCTCAGTGGCCATGGCTCACGGGCCCAGCCGCTCCGCGGCATGTGGGATCTTCCCGAAACGGGGCACGAACCCGCGTCTCCTGCATCGGCAGGCGGACTCTCAAGCACTGCGCCACCAGGGAAGCCCACCTGGACACTTTTAAAAGATACTGGTAGGGAAATGGTGAGCGAGGTGCTGATGTATTACTAAGGTGAGTTATAATGATCCAGAGATAAACGGAGAGGTAATAAAGGAGAAGTGAAACAAATGTGGCAGATCCATTGGGCTAACAGCTAACATCTACCCAGCCCATTCTGGGGACCCACTGTGTACTAAGATATGTTTTTAAGATTGTGTAATCCATAAATTTCTACAGAGCAATTGGGAAAAAAAAAGGAAACAGAGAGGAACCTTTGGGTTTGGCCAACACCAAAATGCCTCTCTGTTCATCATGCATTTCAAGAGTTGCCCATATAGAGACAATCTAGTTTGATATCTGTACCTTTTTTTCTTAAACCATGAGCCCTCTCTCTTGCACAAAGTTCTGGATTTTAAGCAGGCCAACTGAAACTGTGAACATTTTGCAACTTCATTAGCAAGTTTTTAAAAGGGTCTTGAGGAAATAAAATCGTAGTCAATAAATGTAGACAATGTTTTTTTGCCTAGGCGTGATGTGACAGATCTCAGAAACCTTGGGAGGATTTTTAGGGATTAAACGAGGATCCAACTTACACATGAGAGTATGCGCTTAGCAAAAATGATTCAAAAGCCCAGTGACTTTATAGACTGAAAGTTTATGTCCCCTTAGATTCAGATGTTGAAATCCTAAGCCCAAGTGTGATGGTATTGGGAGGTGGGGCCTTTGGGAGGTGATTAGGTTGTACCATGGGTTTAATCTTCTGTGTAAGACCAACATCCAAGCTGTATGGAGTCTATTACACTTTCTCATCACAGAGCTGGGGGGTTCCTGAGCCCCTGCCTGTAATTCCAGATTTGTGTACGATGAGTGCTGTACTTGTCTGCTCTCCCCACCCCCAGGCGACTCCCCAGCTACATCTGTCAGCACTATTTTAATGACCGAGTGCTTTTAGCTTTAGCATCTCAGAACCTTTTCAGTTAAGGTTCCAGAACTGACTGTCTTAATGGAAATAGCAAGTTTGCATCCCAGTAAAAATGGAGAACAGAAGATGACAGGGCTAGGCAAAGGGAGGGACTTCAGGAGCTAGACCCCAACTCCTCCTATAGAAAAACCCTGATCCTTGTCTGGCCCTGTCTCCTGGCAGGGGGTCCTGGGGGAAGGGTGGTGGATCCACTAAGCCTCTGACTGCTTGGTGGAGCAGGGTTGCTGAAGGAAGTGGCAGCTCACAGGGATGTGGGGTTTGGAAACCACGAAGATGTGAAACTAAGAGAGCAGGTGTCAGGGAGCGGGGAGGATGGAGGTCTCTGGGCCAGGAAGTTGGTGGATGCTGTAGAAACTCCTAGTTGCCGATCTTGAAAGCTCTCTCCCCTTCTTCCTTAACACCTGAAGGCTTATTTTAGGGGACGAGGTGTAACCGAACTCAGGTTTGGCCGCTCACCCCTCAGAAGCCAATAATTGAGAGGCAAATGTTGGTAGAAAGGAAAGTTGCTTTCATCAGAAAGCCGGCGATCTGGGGTGAAGTTGAACTCGTGTCCAGAGACCGACTCTGGAGATTCTGCTCAGCCATGACAGTTTTTAAAGGGGAAACAATCTCAGTTAATCATTAAGGTAGGAGGTCAGATTCCTTGTCATTTTCCCATCGTGCGCAGACCTGCTGAGTTCCCCCGATCTTCCTTTGAATATGTTATCTTGCCTGCATGGTCCACTTGCAAATTTGCTAAGGGGGAAGCCAGGGGTAGAGAGGCAATCATTCTTTTTCTTTTTTCTTAACATTTTTATTGGAGTATAATTGCTTTACAATGGTGTGTTAATTTCTGTTTTATAACAAAGTGAATCAGTTACACATATACATATATCTCCATATCTCCTCCTTCTTGCATCTCCCTTCCTCCCACCCCTCTAGCTGGTCACAAAGCACTGAGCTGACCTCCCTGTGCTATGTGACTGCTTCCCACTAGCTATCTATTTCACATTTGGTAGTGTGTATATGTCCATGTATACACTACCACTCTCTCACTTTGTCGCAGCTTACCCTTCCCCCTCCCCGTGTCCTCAAGTCCATTCTCTAGTAGGTCTGCGTCTTTATTCCCGTCTTGCCCCTAGATTCTTCATGACCATTTTTTTTTTTTTTAGATTCCATATATATGTGTTAGGATACGGTATTTGTTTTTCTCTTTCTGACTTACTTCACTCTGTAGGACAGACTCTAGGTCCATCCACCTCACTACAAATAACTCAGTTTCGTTTCTTTTTATGGCGAGTAATATTCCATTGTATATATGTGCCACATCTTCCTTATCCATTCATCTGTTGATGGACAGTTAGGTTGCTTCCATGTCCCGGCTATTGTAAATAGAGCTGCAATGAACATTGTGGTACATGACTCTTTTTGAATTATGGTTTTCTCAGGGTATATGCCCAGTAGTGGGAGGCAATCATTCTTTAACTACTTAATTCTTCATTCTTACTCCTTTTGACCCAGGAAAGGAACAAACAGGTTAGGCAAGGCATTGCATACATTTAGTAGAGCAGATGTCAGGAGTTAGGTTAAATGTTACCTCGTGATTTCATTTTTATAATTAAGGTTTAAGGGCAACAGAAAAAGACAAGCAGGAAAAGGGCAAAAGAGCTGCTTACGGCTCTTCTGGGTTGAGTCTAGCACAGAGAGGGTACTTCCCAGGCTCATTTGTGGATGGGGTGGCTGTGGACGGAGTTATGGTGGTGTCTAGGTGGTATGTAGTGGGAGTTTTGGGGTGGGACTTCAGGTAAAGCTTCAGGTGACGAGGGGGTTGACTCTGCTGGCTGACACCATTTGTGATCCATGCCTCCCTTTTTCTACCTGCAATACAGACAAGATGCTTGAGTGGCAGCAGCCACCTCTCCTGGGACTCCTTGAGGATAGTTGAATGATGATAAGCCCCTAAGAGAGAAGGGCTCTAGGGAATTGATGACCTTGGGCACTCACTGTGCCGGCCTTGGGCTGCCCATCACTGGACTTTTCATGAGAGGAAAAGAAAACAGTATTTTGCTTGAGCCACTGTTATCTGGGCTTTTCTGAGAGTGAAGAGAACCAGTGATCTGAGAGCTCCTTGTATCTCTTGGGCTCTCAAATGCCAGGGGAGTCAAGTGGGAAGGCCAGAGGGTAGTTGGCTCTGATACCAGAGTTGGGGTGTTATCACATCCTGCATCATAAGTATGGGAGGGACCTCGGAAAGGACGGAACAGAGGCAGATGTTGTTTCTAATGTGGGTGGATGCTTACTAAACAGCTGTACTGTCTATTCCTCCTTCCAACTGATATGTGATTTTACAAAGATAATCTCTCTTTGTCACCTGGCCACATGCCCTACTAAGCCAGTTACTCTGCTGTCACCTCCTTACAGCAATGGGTTAGGGATGGGCCCATGGTGAACTCCTTCCCAATGCACTATGGGAGAGGTTGCCTCCCACGGGCCTCAGTGGAAGTCTTACTCATCAAAAGAAATGTATAGAAAGACGCACTCTTCTTGCCCTGTTCCACGGGACTTGATGGTGTGTCCTTGAGGTACCAGCACTGCGTCAGCTGTCTTGTCACTTTGAGGGGAGCCGAGCCAATGTGGTGAGTGAGCTGCACACAGCAGAGAGCAGAGCAGGAAGCTGGGGAGAAGCTGTGTTAGCCAGCGCTGGAGCGGTCCTATCCTGTATTTATCATTATGTTAGGTCATAAGTCTCCCTTACTGCTTAAGCCAGTGGAGTCAGGGTTTTCTATCACTTGTAGTCAAAAATTCCCTGATGAGTGTTTTGGGTTTTTTTTATTGAGGTATAGTTGATTTACAGTATTATATTAGTTTCAGGTGTACAATATAGTGATTCAATATTTTTACAGTTTATACGTTTTTGTGTGTGTGGTACGCGGGCCTCTCACTGCTGTGGCCTCTCCCGTTGCGGGGCACAGGCTCCGGACGTGCAGGCTCAGCGGCCATGGCTCACGGGCCCAGCTGCTCCGCGGCATGTGGGATCTTCCCGGACCGGGGCACGAACCCGTGTCCCCTGCTTCGGCAGGCGGACTCTCAACCACTGCGCCACCAGGGAAGCCCCCTATACTTCTTTTAAATTTATAATATTACAAAACAATAGTTATATTTCACTGTGCTGTATAATATATCCTGTTGCTTATCTATTTTACACATAGTGGTTTGAATCGCTTAATCCCATACCCCTAACCTGCCCCTCCCTCCTTCCCTCTCCCCACTGGTAACCACTAGTGTGTTCTCTATATTTGTGAGTCTGTTTCTGTTTTGTTATATTCATTCGTTTTCTCTTTTAGAGTCCACATATAAGTGATAACATAGAGTATTTGTCTTTGTCTGACTTGTTTCACTAAGCGTAATGCTCTCTAAATCCATCCACGTTGTTGCAAATGGCAGAATTTCATTCTTTTTTTTTATGGCTAATAGTCCACTGTGTGTATGTATATATATATATATACACGTATATCACATCTTCTTTATTCGTTCATCTGTTGATGGGCACTTAGATTGCTTCCATCCCTTGGCTATTGTAAATACCGCTACAGTGAACATCGGGATACACTGATATGTGTTTTAAAAGAGGGTATGAGAGCTTCCCTGGTGGCGCAGTGGTTGGGAGTCCGCCTGCCGATGCAGGCGACATGGGTTTGTGCCCCGGTCCGGGAAGATCCCACATGCCGCGGAGCGGCTGGGCCCGTGAGCCATGGCCGCTGAGCCTGCGCATCCGGAGACTGTGCTCCGCAACGGGAAAGGCCACAACAGCGAGAGACCCGCGTACCGCCAAATAAATAAAAATTAAAAAAATAAAAGAGTGTATGATAATAACTGCCATAGACATGTGAAATAAACTTATGTCAAAGATTTTACTTAATTCATTTATTAATGGGGGAATCAGCAAGACGTTACAATAGTTCAAAGGAAAATTCATCGACAAACACAAACAAGTAATGCTAAAAAAGAATTTATAGGTAAATTCAAACTTGCCTTTTTACAGGAAAGGGAGGGGGGAAAGCCATTGTCCTCTAGATAGAGTTAATTTGCATATCTGTGGACGAGAAACATTTGGATTGCTAGTGTTAGTTATAATTCACAGAACTGTAAAACAGCTTAAATGAAATGAATATTAAGTTCTTGTCAAACTAAATGTCTGAGAAAATCCACAGAACGAGAAAATCCAGGATAGACAATGCTTACTTTTCCCTTGAAGACACCCAGTAATCATTTTGGTCTATTTCAAAGTTTTTCACATATGAGTCATATCTGTCAAATCTAAAAGATGAATTACCCGCGTTCCCCAATCCTTTTTCTTAGTCTGAATGCCCTGATGATTTTAGTTACTTCTCAGGCTGTTTTATGATTTATCTTTTTGTGGCTCTTAGCCTCCAAGAAAGCACTACTGCTGTCAATTCCTCTTTTAAGCACAGTTGCATGCCAGTGTCTGAGCTTTACAAGCAGGGGCTGTAAATAAGTCATGATGGACAGTCCTTCCTTCCTCCTTGACGGAGAAGATGTTTATGGATTAAAGATGGATTTCTACTTGGCTTCTGTGTTCTGTGTTGGATGCATTTTTGACCATAGATCGATCATTTCTGTTTCTAATATTTTCAAGTAATCACCCAGGCCAATGATTTCCCAATTCTTGCTTGATGTGATACTGAATCATAGATTTAATTTGACAAGAACTTTCTACCTTATGTCCACACTGCCTCTAATAAAAGTTATGAACAACATCTATCTTTAAAGTGGCTTAAGATCAGTTTTGCCTCTTTGCAAACATTCCTAATGGCGATGGAGGCCCCTCACAGACCCCCCGAGTGCAGCGATCAGTGGCAGAGAGACTGAATAATCCTGCTACAGCTCCCAGACGGCACTGATTTCCTCTTGGCCTTGACTCCTTGTCCAGACAGACCCAACTATTACTCCCCTCCACTGACAGATAAGTATTTATTCTTCCCCAGTCAGGTTTTCAATTCAACAGAGATTTAGGGAGCACCTACTATGTGACAGGCCAAGTCCCAGGTCTTTATTCACCATGGTGAGTGAGAGAATCATGGCTCCTGTCTTTGTGAAACCCACATTTTATTATAAAAAGAGAAGAAGCTGGGCAGATGATTGAGAGGAGCCTGTCAGGAAGCTGTTTAGGTACAGGAAAGAGGGTTAGGATGGGCTTTTGCCTGGGGAGACACAGCGGGATTGGAGACAAAGGGAAAGACGAGGGTATTTAGAAAGTAGAACTGATAGAATTTTTTATAGCCTTTTTCTAGGAAATTCCATAATTAATCTTTAGAAAAGATGCTGACATCATGTATTTGTTGGTCTGTAAAGGATTACATGGGCGTGGAGGAAAATATGAATTTGTACATGCTAAATTCTTAATTTGGGTTTTGTGGGTATAATATTAGCCTGGGTTCTCAAATCTGTATTAGTCTGGTTTTTCCGGAGAAACAGACCAATAGGATAAAGTTGTGGGGGGAGAGGGGAGCCAAAAGCCAAAAAGAGGCCAGTAAAACAACAATGTGGTTCATAGATTGATATGATCCCACTTAAGCATTTTTGTAAAAATTTGATGTGTATATATGCAAAAGAAAAAGTTAAAAAATAGGTTTAAAAGGACTTTGGGACCACTTGTCTCATCTCGTGATTAGTTTATGTCATTGCTTAGACAAATGGGCGATGGCTTGATAAAGGCTGGAAATGGCTAACTGGATATCTAGGATGAGTATTTGATTCCCTACTGGTAGGAGTTCAAGAGTACTTAGTCTTCCTGTGTCTGCTCACTTATACCTGTTTTATTCCTGATAAGAACCACGTTTGTGTCCCTCCCTGCACCCCCATTCCCATTATTCTAATAATGGGACCTGCCAATTACTCCTTGGACAAGTAGCACTGGGACTTAAATTAGACTAAAGTGTAAATGACTACTATCAGATCTGTGTATGATTTTGGGTGGAGGGGTGGAAAGAGCACCAGGAATGAAAGGCTTAGAAGAGAGTCTGTCATGCAGTGGGTTGAAGGGTCAAGAAGAGAGGTTATAGAGAAACTCGCAAAGCTTTGCTAAGGGAGGCAGCTGCGTGCAGTAAGGAAAACAAGTACCGACGGGGGTTCAAGTCTCACTGCATCACTTATTTGCTGAGTAACCTTGAGCAGGTGACTTAACCTCTCTGGAGATAAAGGTGCCTACCTCACATGGCCATTTAGAGTTAAATGTGATAACATATGTCGTTCAACCACAGAGGAGGTGTTTGGTTGGTGTCATGCAGGAGTTTTTCCTGTTCCTCCTGTTCAGGTGCTCTGAGAGTTGATGGCAGCTTCCTCTTTCTCGTTATAGATGAACCCGCAGCCAGACAGGGGTGACTGTGGTCGCACAGTCCTCAGCCTGCAGGAGCCTGATGGGGACCTGTCTGGTGCTGTTTCTGCCTCGGACACCCCAAGCAGCTGGGAGAGGGCGAGCAGAGCTGAGTATCAGAGTGTGTGTGTATGTGTGTGTGTGTGTGTGTGTGTGTGTGTGTGTGTGTGTGTGTGTTTGTGAGAGAGAGAGAGAGAGAGAGAGAGAGAGTGCTTGTGAAGCCCTCACCACAGTGCTTAGCCCTGGTAGGTGTTCAGTGAGTGGTAACTGATAATCGTAACGGTGATGATGCTGGAAGGGGTCTGGGAGTGGGGAGTGAATGTGGATCATCCCTTTGACCCACCACCTGTCTGGAGAGGTGCTCAGCAGGCTTTCCTCTATAGGCAGGTCCTCTGCAGAGCTTCGGGACCCTGCGTAATCAGCCTGCCTCTCTCAGCGACCAGGCTCCCAGCAGCGCCTCTGGTCTGGCCCCGGGTCCCCTCCCAGTCCCAGGGCCAGGCCACGGTTCTTGCCTGGTCCCTGTTCCCCGGGTCTGGACCGACCTTCCGGCTCCCAGCACTCCGCGCGGTCCTTCCCAGCCCCCGCCAGCACCACTGCCTCCCCTCGTCCGGCATCGCCTATGCTCCTTCCTCCCTCGCAGCTCTATCCTGCCTTCCACGCGTCGCAGGAGATGCTCTGCTCCAGATGAGGATGACCACGAGCCTGCAAACAGGAGGCAGGGAAACAACTCTGCTTCTGAACGGTGGCTCCGTGTCGTTATGATGAAGGACCAACAGTTTAGTGTTGACCTCGCCTGCCATTGTGTCCCTGTGGTTGGAGCTGACGGTAGCGGCGAACGCAACACAGACTCGTGGTTTCATCTGATTTCGAGGAAGAGGAGGGGCGAGGGCGGTCAGCTCCGAGAGCCTCGCTGCGGTTTGTTGACTGTTTTCAATATTTATTGCCTAATGAAATGACAAACTGCATTGGAGGCAGCTGTCTTGTCAAGGAGGAAGCAAAGTAATTAAGTGTTAAAATTATATTGCTTCAATCCCGCAGGCTGGGCTCGCTCCTTGTAAATTGAATTGACGGTAAAAGATCCCAGAGCCGGCCTGATAAACGGCCCGTCACATCGTACAGGAAGGGAACTCCACGGTCACCGAGACCTTCTGGGCTTCTAACGTCAAAAGTGACAAAGAGACCATGCTTTCCTCCTTAATAATAATCACTTGTCACCCACTGGTGGCAGAGGGTCCGGGTGGGGCTGCTCATTTGCCTAATCTGCTAAAGATGCCTGGGTCAGGGTGGCCTTAAGCTCCTGTGAGGCAGGGGCCCCTGGAGGCCAGGTTTGGGAAACGGCAAAACCCAGGGCACAGCCTCTCCAGGTCTTCTCCAGACCATGGCCCAGCCCAGGTGTCTGCGCCCTGTTGTGCGACAGGCCAGACTTGACCTTCCCATGCCGGCACCCCTCCCCCAGCACACCCACCCTTCTCCTCATTTCTGACGCCAAAACCCAGTCCATTCCTGGCTCATTAGGTCAGTTTTAGTTCTTGTTTTTGAATGTGGTACAATACACATAACATGATAGTTATCAGTCTAACCATTTGTCAAGGGCACGATTCAGTGGCATTGAATATATTCACAGTGTTATGCAACCATCAACATTATCTATACCCCAAACTTTATCATCCCAACACGAACCCTGTGCCCAACAAACAATAACTCTCCCTTCCCCTTCCTCCCAGCCTCTGGCAACCACCATTCGACTCTCTGTCTCTATGATTTGACTGCTCCGAGGACCTCTTATAAGTGGAATCATCTGTCTTTCGGTGACTCATTTATTTCACTTA
>NW_006784503.1:2596041-2605320 GCF_000442215.2 Lipotes vexillifer
GCGTCGTGTCCTCAAGGTTCGTCCATGTTGTAGCATGGGTCAGAATTTCCTTCCTTTTTAAGGCTGACTAATGTCCCACTGTATGTATAGATCACATTTTGCTTGTCTATCCACCCGTCGCTCAGGCTGTGGGGAGTGGCGCCCTGGCCCGGTGAAGGGGGCTGCAGGGTGGGCTTTGTTTCTTGCCTTTGGGCAGCTGCTCCAGGCACTTAGCCCCCTGCATTGGTTTCCCCTCCTGCCCTTCGTGTCCCCACCTGCTCCAGCTTTCCCTTCAATGCTTCTCCCTTCCTCTGTCTTCCATGTTCGGCCCAGGACTTGCCTGCCCCATCGTTTCCTCTGGAGCTCTCACCTGGCCACCTCTGACGCCATTTCTCACCAACCCTCACAGGCTTTCTTCTTCTGGCTGCGTGACCCTGCCCACACCAGCTCAGTCCCTCGGAGAAGGGAGGTGGATCCTCGAACACATTATCCTGAGTCACCCTGCCGGCAGCTGTTCTGGGACTCCAGGCCCAGTCGCTGTGGGCCTCTTACAGGTGAGAAGTCTTACAGGTGAGGCCGCGAGGGGCTGAGTGACCAAGCAGGGCCATGGGCCAGCTCGAGGCAGAGAGGTGGCCATGGCACCTCTGTTCCTGGATAAGACAGCGGGAATTCTTCCCCCGGCTCCATGTGCTGTCTCCAAACTATATACTTCCAGGGGCACGATCACCCCTTATTGCTGCCATTTTAAATTTTACACCGGTTCAGAGCAAGACGAATGGACAGGAAGGCAGCTGGGCTATTTATTAGAAAAGAGAGCGTGCCAGCTGCAGACAAATGCCGAGAGCGATGGCGGCCTCTGAATAAAAACCAGCCTCACCTCACACTTCCACTGGCTTGAAGAGCACAGTGGGTGACATAATTAAACCTGCCTGCATCTGACTAGGCTTCTTTTGCTCTGGTTTCTTCTTTGTTTTTCGTTTTGGGAAGGGGTGCTGGGGGGAGTGCTGTCTGAGCTGAACAGCCGTGCAGAGAAAGTCGCAAGACGATCAAACGGGTCTCTTGTCGAACGTGCTTGGGCTTCTCTCCACGTGGCGTCTGAAGGAGAAGCAAAGCAGGCCTGAGACTTATCCTTTCTTCCTTTTATTTCTTTTGGCTTTTGAGTCATTGCTAAGAAAGTTCTTCCCACTCCCAGAGTATGGGGAGTTTCCCCATATTTTCCATTTGGTGTCTATCCTGGTGTTGATGAATGAGAAAGGGACCCAGTTTTATCATGTTTTCTTGTTTACCCAGTTATTCCTCTTGTTAAAAAGTTCATCTTTTCCCCACTGACTTGGGAGGCTGCCTTTATTTTATACCATGTTTGGATCTATAATTTAATTTTTCTATTCTGTTCCATGGGTCCATCTTCATTCACTAATATCATACTATTTGGGTTGAAGAGATTATAAATGGTACATATATAGTGACCCTTGAACAACTTGGAGGTTAAAGGCACTGACTTTTCCCAAAGTCAAAACTCCAAGTCCTGCTTTTTCTGCCTCAAAAACAGAGGGATTGACAAATGACTCACCCAAGGGCAGGAAGCTGAAACGGTTTGGATAGAATCAAGATTCAAACTCCAGTTCTTTTGATTCCACTTATTGCAATCTCTAATCGAGCACAAAGTTTTCTCCCCACACGTAATTTAAAGATGTGTCTAATGAAAATATGGGCACTATATTGAAAAAAATCCACGCATAAAGTGGATCCACACAGTTCAAACTGTGTTGTTCAAGATCAGGTGTGACTCTTTTTTGTTGTTGTTCTTTTAAAAAAATTTTCCTGGCTGCTCTCACTTACTTCTTCCAAATGGACTTCAGAATCAAGTCGTGCATTTACATCTATAACTTAATTTAGGGAGAACTGACATCTTTATGAAGCTGGGTTTCCCTGTCAAAGGACATAGGATGTCCTTCTGTTTGTTTATGTTTCCCTTTGTTTTCTCAACGGTACATTCTAGTCTTTTGCTCGTACGGGTTTTGGACTTGGTGAAGACAGAGAAACTGCTGCTCAGATAGATCTTCAGTTAGGAACAGGTGGTTAGTCGACAGCCTCCAGCAGGTAGCTTTGCCCAGGGTAAGAGTCTGTACCCAATTCCAATGTGTGTGTGAGTCTTCCCACACCACTGGGCAGTTCTCCGACACCAGCTGGGTGTCCTATAATTCAACCCAGTTCTGACACTACCTTCCTGGAGAGAGCATCCCATCCCATAGATTGAGGGCTCAGTCCTACAGACTGCTCCCCCATCTTCAACATGGACACAGATGCCAGGCGAGAGTCCAGTTTATCACCTGTGCTTTTGAATGGCTATAGATCGGAGGTTCCAACAACCTTCTCCTAGGGTTGGATTCATTTGCTAGACCAGGTCATAGAACTAAGAGACACATTCTACTTACTAGATTACCAGTTTATTATAAAAGGAAATAACTCAGGAACAGCCAGATGGAAGAGATGCACGGGGTGAGGGGAAGGGCCCAGAAGTTCTATGCCCTCTCCAGGCACACCGTTCTTCCTGCATCTCTGTATTCACCAACCCGGAAGCTCTTTGAACCCAGTTCTTTCGGAATTTTATGGAGCCTTCATTAAAAAGGCATGACTGATCCAATTATTGGCCACTGGCAATTGATTCAACCTTGAGTCCCTTTCCTCTCCCTGGGGGGCGGGTCATGGGAAGTGGTGTAGGACTGGAAGTCCAGACCCTCTAATGACAGATTCGTTCTCCTGGCAATCAGCCCCATCCTTGGGTGTTTTCCAAAATTGCCTTCGTTGACATAACAAAAGACACCTTTGTTGCTCTTATCACTTAGGAAATTCCAAGGGTTTTAGGAGCTCTTCCTGGAAGGGGAACTGATGAGACAAAAAACATAGTTCTTATTATAAATCACAAAATAGCACAGAGGATCCATCTCAGCTTTTGTGCCAGCTACAGTGTTCTCAGGACACCCCGAGGCAATCAACTGAGCAAAGCCAGTGTAAGAGCCTGGCCATTTCTGCCCAACACAGGACAACTCTAACTCCGGGTCTGTGGGTTTTCCCTATCCCGTCCTGCCTCGTCTGCTTTCAGCTTTTTCTCTTGACTCTATCTTGGCATCTGCTTTCCAGAGAACCCACACTGCAATGAACATTTATTTTTAAATGTTCAAGTTTACACTTGAATATATCTTCTTTCCTTTTTTATCATGTGAATGGAATACCATTTAAAGTGGACTTTGTTTTAACATATGGAAGTTACTGATTTTTCTCTACAGTATTCATTTTATAACCTACTTTTTCTAAATTCTTATTGTTTGTAGTTTTCCCATTGGTGTTTTGGGGTTTTCCACACACACACACACACACACACACACACACACACACACACACACACACATCATTAGTGGGCAGTGAGAGTTTTACCTCTTTCTTTTCCAAATCTTATATCTCTTCTTGTTTCCTCTTGCCTGATTGCATTGGCTAATACTCCAACACAATGCTAGATAGTAATGGTAGTAAAAGGCATCCTTGTCTTATTCTTAACTTTAGCGAAAATCTTCTAGCATTTTCCATTTAATGTAATGTTGGGTTTTACCTATATATTTTTTTTCCATATATATGTATATATGAAATCATATTAAGAAAATATTCTTGAATTCCTATTTTACTGATTATTTAACACGAATGAGTTTTGGATTTTGCCAACTGCCTCTTCAGTAATTTTGCTTCTTAGCACTATTAATATTATGGATTACATTAGTGAATTTCCTAATATTGAATCAGCCTTGCATTTCTGGGATAAACTGCATTTGATCATAATGTATCATTTTTTAATAAGCTGTTGGGTTCTGTCTGCTAATATTCTAGTTAAGATTTTTACACTGATGTTCATGAGCGAGATGGGTCTGTATGGGGTTTTTTTAAAACAAGTGCATCAGGTGTATGGCTTAATGTTATGCTCATTTTATATCATTTGGAATAATCCCTTCTTTTTCTATATTCTAGAGTAATGTAAGTAACATTGGGATTATCTGAGCGTAAGAGGTTTGGTAGAATTTGCCCATGAAACCATCTGGGCCTGGTTTGTTTTGAGGGAAAGGGGAGGTGGTGTGGGGCTCATGAACTACTTTGTATTTTCGGAATTGTCTCCACTCCCATCAATTTTGGTAAATTGTAATTTTTGTAGACTATTATCCATTTCATAAAAGTTTTCAAATTTATTTGCATAGAATTTTGCAAAGTAGTCTCACCTTTTGTATCTGTTGTAATGTTTACATCCTTCTTGTCATTTCTGATTTTTCGTATTTGTGTTTTCTTTCCTGATTATGTTACCCAGTGCTTTGTCTATTTTCTTGTCTATTTTTCCCTAAAATACCAGGTTTTTGATTATTATAACTACTGCTTTATTCTAACTCTTTAAATCATGTTTTCTCTTTAAGCAATTTCTCCTGTTTTCTTTTAGTTTACTCTGTTTTCAAGCCTTTTGAATTTGTATTTAATTCATTGTCTTTATTTTCCCCATTTATATTATTATTATTATTATTTAATATATACCTTTTTTCTGACAATTGCTTTTGCAATATCCCATTGATTCTGATATATCATGTTTTCATTCCATTATTTTCAAGATATTGTGTAAACTCCTTTTGTAGTTCCCATTAGTCCTAAGAATTGTTTAATAGTATGTGTTTTAATTCCAGGTAGCAGGGCTTTTTTGTTTATTTTATTACTAATGTTACAACTCCTATTGGGTTATGATCAGAGGACGCTGTTTGTACAATTTCCATTCTGAGAGATTCACTAAGATTTTCTTTGTGGCCTAAGAGAGTTAATTTATATAAATGTGCTGCCATGTTATTATTTATCATTGTTGGATAGCTGATGCCAATTAGACGAGAAAGAAAAATGAAGCATACAGATTAGAAAGGCAGCAGTTAAACTATCATTATTGGGAGATGTTATCATTATTTAGCTGAAAAAACCAAAAGAACCAACCAAAAAACTATATAAACCAATACCCTTCAAATATATATATATATATATATAAAGATAGTGTAGGACTAGTTATATAGTTTGTAAACATTTGTGTATAAAAAATATCCATCTACCGGATATGTTTAGCCATGCAAAGATTCTCTCTGGAGGGACACCCAAAAAGGGGAACCACTGGTTGCTTCTGGGGGTAGAAATGGGAGACCCAAAGATGGGGTTTGATTTAGAGCAGGGGTCCCAGCCCCCAGGCCGTGGACTGGTACCGGTTGGTGTCCTGTTAGGAACCGGGCCACACAGCAGGAGGTGAGAGCCTGGCGAGCGAGCGAAGCTTTGTCTGTATTTACAGCCGCTCCCCATCTCGAATTACCGCCTGAGCTCTGCCTCCTGTCAGATCAGCAGTGTCATTAGATTCTCATAAGAGCGCGAACCCTACTGTGAACTGCGCATGTGAGGGATCTAGGTTGCAGGCTCCTTATGAGAATCTAATGCCTGATGATCTGAGGTGGAGCAGAGGTGGTGATGCGAGTGCTGGGGAGTGGCTTCAAATACAGATTATCATTAGCAGAGAGGTGTGACTTCACAGAGACCATCATAAATCAATTGCTTGCAGACTCATATCAAAACCCTACCAGTGAGTGGCCAGTGACAATTAAGCTGCAACTAGCGGCAGGCTTTATAGTGGCAAGTGAGCGGACACACTTCAACTGTACAGCTGCATCTGGTGGCAGGCTTTAAGTCAGAATCCGACACTTATTTTATTTTATTTTATTATTTTTGTGTGTGTGGTACGCGGGCCTCTCACTGTTGTGGCCTCTCCCGTTGCGGAGCACAGGCTCCGGACGCGCAGGCGCAGCGGCCACGGCTCACGGGCCCAGCCGCTCGGCGGCATGTGGGATCTTCCCGGACCGGGGCACGAACCCGTGTTCCGAGCATCGGCAGGCGGACTCTCAACCACTGTGCCACCAGGGAAGCCCCCGACACTTATTTTAGTCCCCGTGTGGCCCGTCCATTATTTTATTCACCACTTCCATCCGTGCCTCTTTCCCGCACTGCACACTTGTCTCAGTCACAGTTTTGGGAAGCCCACAAACTAACCCTAGCAAAATGAGTAAAACATGAACGTTGCTGGAGAGCTTCTGTGAAAAGGGGGAAAGACCCAATGATGAGACAGCAGAGGACCCTAAGACTGCCAACAAAAGAAAGCTGCATTTAAAAGAAAATACCAAGAGTCCTACTTAAATTATGGGTTCATTGCAACAGGTGATTCACATTCTCCAAGCCCGCTTTGTATAATATGTGGCGACCGGCTATCCAAGGAAGCCGTGAAACCTTCAAAACTGCTTTGCCACATGGCGACCAAGCAGCCTGCATTAAAAGACAAGCCTTTGGAGTTTTTCAAAAGAAAAAAAACGTGAACACGAAGAACAGAAGCAATTACTGAAGGCCACAACTTCATCAAATGTGTCTGCACTGAGAGCATCGTTCTTAGTGGCTAACCGCATTGCTAAAGCTAAGAAACCCCTTACTATTGGTGAAGAGTCGATCCCGTCTGCTGCTAAGGACATGTGTTGTGAAATTTTAGGAGAGGCTGCTGTTCAAAAGGTGGCACGTGTTCCTCTTTCGGCTAGCACCATAACTAGAGGAACTGATGAAATAGCAGGGGATATTAAGGCACAATTGTTAGAGAGGATTAATGAGTCACCGCGGTACGCAATCCAGGGTGACAAGTCTACTGATGTTGACAACAAGGCAACAATGCTTGTTTTTGTTCGATATATTTTTCAGGAGGATGTGCATGAGGATATGTTATGTGCACTTTTGTTGCCAGCCAACACCACAGCTGCAGAACTATTCAAGTCTTTGAATGATTACATATCAGGAAAACTGAATTGGTCACTTTGTGTCAGTATATGCACAGACGGAGCAGCTGCTGTGACTGGACGGCTTTCTGGTTTCACTACTTGGGTCAAAGAGGTCGCTTCTGAATGTGAGTCTATGCCCTGTGACATCTATAGAGAAATGCTGGCTAGCCAAAAAACGTCACCTGAACTTAACAACATTTTGCAGGATGTGATTAAAATTATCAACCACATTAAACTACATGACCTTAACTTACATCTGTTTGCGCAGCTCTGTGAGATGGACGCAGAGCCCACACGTCTTCTCTTTTACACAGAAGTGAGACGGCTTCTAGAGGTAGATCACTGGCCAGAGTTTCTGAGTTACGAGAGTCGCTCCAGAGATTTCTTTTAGAAGAACAGTCACCAGGGGATTTCCTTGGTGGCTCAGTGGTTAAGAACCTGCCTGCCAATGCAGGGGACACGGGTTCGAGCCCTGGTCCAGGAAGATCCCACATGCCGCGGAGCAACGAAGCCCGTGGGTCACAACTACTGAGCCTGCGCTCTAGAGCCCGCGAGCCACAACTACTGAGCCCACGTGTCTAGAGCCTGTGCTCCCTAACAAGAGAAGCCACCGCAATGAGAAGCCCACGCACCGCAACAAAGACCCAACACAGCCAAAACTTAAAAAAAATAAATTTATAAAAAAAAAAAAAGATAAGAACAGTCACCACTGGCAGCACATTTCAGTGACACAGAATGGTCACAAAACTTGCTCACTGGTGTGACATATTCAACCTGCTGAAGGAACTCAACCTGTCACTTCAGGGGAGAACGACAACTGTATTCAAGTCGGCAGAGAAAGTGGCTGCATTCAAAGCCGAACTGGAATTATGGGGGTGACGAGTGAACTTTGGGATTTTTGTCATGTTTCAAACATTAGCAGAGATTTTGAAAGAGACTGAGCCAGGGCCTTCTTTCTCCCGGCTGGTGCATGATCATCCATCTCAGCTTTCAAAGGAGTTTGAACATTACTTCCCAACCACAAAAGACCCCCGAACTGGGAAGGAATGGATCCACGACCCATTTGTGAATAAGCCAGGAGAATCGACTTTGTATTGAAAGAGGATCAACTGCCTGAGGTCGCAAATGACAGTGCCCTCAAAAGTACGTTTGAGACAACTTCAAATCTCCATACATTCTGGATTAAGGCGGAGCATCCTGAGATTGCCACAAAGGTACTGAAAAGCCTGCTTCCGTTGCCAACATCCTATCTTTGTGAGGCAGGGTTTTCTGCAGTGACAGCGACCAAAACGAGATTACAGAGTAGACGGGGCATAAGCAACACACTTCGGGTGTCACTGTCTCCCATCATCCCCAGATGGGACCATCTAGTTGCAGGAAAACAAGCTCAGGGCTCCCACTGGTTCTGCATTATGGTGAGCTGTATAATTATTTCATTATATATTACCATGTAATAATAATAGAAATAAAGTGCACAATAAATGTAATGTGCTTGAATCATCCCGAAACCATGCCCCCGCCGGTCCGTGGAAAAATTGTCTCCCATGAAACCAGTCCCTGATGCCAAAAAGGTTGGGGACCTCTGCTTTAGAGCTAAAACCTAGTCATGGTAGCCTTTCCCTGTGGTCCACAGAAATATTAGTGTGACCAGGAAATCCAGGCAACTAGGAAGAAAAGAGGTCCAAGAAAAATTGTGAAGAACAGGAAGACAGGTGCTCTGTGCTTAGGCTGCAGAACAGGGGGCTCTCAGGGTGGGAGGGGAGGCTTCAGGCTCCTGCCCAGGAGAGGAAACCAGGAGATGAGACGGAAGTGGGGTGAGTCCTGAGTTCCTTCTGCTGAAAAGAAGAGGCGACTTGAGATTGGATGATAGCAAAATCCCTCATAGCAGATTTCATCTCTCCAGTTGTCTTTGAACAGACAGTGTTTGCTCACTTGTTTTCCTGAAGGAACTGTGGAAAACAAGCCGATGTGTTTATGACTGCGGACTTAATCGCAAAAAAAAACCCCACATCATTTGGGGACCATTCTAAGGGCAGAGCTTTTGTCTGGGAACTTTTTAAAGAAAGTCAGGTGTTTGCTCTTGAAGCTTTGAAAGCTTTTTTATGCTCTTGCTTTAAACAGTGTTGTTAATGGAATGAGGGCTTTTTTTCCCTCCAATAATGGTCTATTATTGCTTCAGAAACCCACGTCTTTAGAAATGCCATGGTTTCTGTTTGCCAGCCCCGATTCCATCATTGATGGGGCCACCTGAATTTCTGAGCGCTATTGCCAGACTTTCTCTTAAATGTTGAAAATGCACAGCCGCTTGGAACTATCCTGACAAATTATCCTTTCTTTGAAGAGAAAGCTAAGCCATAAGCATTTCTGGTAACACTGTGAGAGCTGAAATAATTCCTCAGGCCTGCCATAGGCTGGGGGTCTTGTAGAGGGCCCC
>NW_006784503.1:2605687-2634647 GCF_000442215.2 Lipotes vexillifer
TCTCACCGTTGTGGCCTCTCCCGTTGCGGAGCACAGGCCCCGGACGTGCAGGCTCAGCGGCCACGGCTCACGGGCCCAGCCGCTCCGCGGCCCGGGGGATCTTCCCTGACCGGGGCACGAACCCGTGTCCCCTGCATCGGCAGGCAGACCCTCAACCACTGCGCCACCAGGGAAGCCCCCAGAAGTCTTTTTATCACGCCCTGGATTCACCATTAGCTTGTTCTGTGAACCTGAGTGAATCACCCGACCCTCTCTTCTTAGTTTGTTCATCTGTTGAAGAGGAGGATACACATCCTGTCGCGTAGGACTGCTGGGAAGTTTGAAAACAAAATTACACGTACAATTAAATGGTAGAGTGCTTGGCAGGTGATAAAGGTCCTGTGTCCATTTCTAGTTTAAGGCAAAGGTGTCCACACAAAGACCCGTGGAATCATCTTGGAAACTCAAAACAGAACAAAAACACACAAAATCCTGACCAGCACAGGTCCCTCAGCCTGCCCCGCACTGACTCTCGTGCTTCTGTGCAGTCTCTCCTTGCACTGGCGTTTGAGATCCATGGGCGCAGAGTGTTTAAAGTTACAGAACTGTGACCACCAGACAGGTCTCCAGCTGTGCACATTCCCCACGCCAATATTCAGCCCCTAGCCACAGCACTGCCAGAAAAGCCTCCTTGGAACTTATCATGGCAGAATAAATTTCCTCAAAAAGGAGTATAATCTCGAAAATGGAAACATCGGTATTCCTAGGAGGTAAAATTCAAACAGGAACAATGTATGTTAAACACCAGACGGGCTGCAACTCACGCTTTGTAATACCTTGTCAGCACCTGAAAAAGTTCTCCAGAAAAGCTTCCTGGGGACGCTTGGTGTCCCTACTCTGACGGTCCCCACGAGGTAATGGTTACCCCGGCCAGTGCCCCGAAGCCTGGAGGGGGACCCACACTAACTCCACTCCGGGACACCAGACACCACGCACCACGCACACGACTGGACCGTCCCCAGACCTGCGCCTAAGCCTGAGCCTGAGTGGAGGCCCACAGTCCCTGGCCTAGTACCAACTGCTCAATACAACATACCCTAGCCTCCTTCCTTGACACCTGTGCCTGGAAGGCAAGGTTTGCTTTTATATTTCTTGGGCAATTCTCACGGGTTTCATGAGAAAAAGTGGCTGTGCTATGACTGCTGGCCCCAGGCCTCACTCCCCTCTGATGTCTGCCCTTCTCTCCTCTCCCCGCATCAGGAGAGACCAGAGCCTGTGAATGAGAGGCCCCAGCTGTCACAGCCTCCCAGGGGCCACCACTAAGCTTCCCCTGGGCCTGGCAGTGTGCACGCCCAGTGCCCCCTTTGCAAGGGTGGGCCTGCAGCTGACTTGGGGTCATTTGGGTGGGAATTCCTGGACCCTGGGCACCTGGCACCTGGTCTGGGAAAGGGGAGGCACGGGTTCCAGGTGGGCATAGCATTGACTTGAGCCACGGTGAAGGTCAGAGCGGCACCTCTGAAACATGGGGCCAAGGGCAGCATCCACAGGCAAAGCTCACCTGACTTCAGGTGCAATAAGGGGTCATCCAGGACGTGGCGGGGTTGTCAAGTGCCCCCAACACACAGTCGATGGTGGGGGGGTGGGGCGGGAATTAGGGACCTGTTCTTGGCAGGTAAGAAGCAGGATTTGAAAGAGGGCTTCAAGGATGAGTCAAGATCATCCAGGCCAAGAGGGAGTGTTGATGGGGAGGGTATTTTAGACAGAGGGAAAACCTCCTTCAAAGGAACGGAGGTGTGAGAAAATATACAATGTTCAGAGAAACCACATCTGATTCTTGTGAACAAGATGTGTGCTGGGGTGGGCCGTTGAGGGGAGGGGGAGTGATCGCTTCGCGGACATCACCACGAAGGGGACGGGGAACCACTGAATTAAAAGCAACACTGAGAAATAGGAGAAGAGGTCAGAGCATCCCTGGGTAATGTATATTTTCACACACACACAAAGTGCTCTTACAACGTGGGCAGTTGTCACTGTATTTGCAAATTCTGTGAAGCAACATCTTAAGCCCGAGCATGGATACTAAAACCATCTGATGCTTAAAGTTTAGATACCACGTTAATTTTTATGTTAGTGTTTTTTTTTTTTTAAGCTACAGAATAACAAAGAAACAGTTCCTGCAAGAATTTTGTTTTCAAGAACTGCGTTTATTAGAAGATTTTATAGCACTGGGAGTTTTCACAGGCTTCATAAGTCACAATGTTGTTCCAAATAAGTAAATCCAAGCCCTGCCCCAGGATATTAAGAGCAAATAGCACAGAAATCTTTCTTGTTCTCATTTTCATTTATATTATTCAACAGGCTTTTAGGAGTGCTTATTGGTGGAATGAATCTGAATAGAGGAGGCCACTGGAGGGGAGGAAAATGTGAGTTGTGAATATGACTTTTCTACTAAACAAAATGAAATGGAATTTAAATCCCATATAATAAACTCCGCAGGGCACACCTATTGTCTTGGTGCAGCAGAATTCCTCTGTAATAGCTGTGCTGTTGGCATTCACACTCCTTGCTTATAGTGACTAAAAATGAAATGGTACAGAAGGCCAAAAGAGGTGCTTGGAACCCAGTAGGGGTAAGTGGGCAGCTGGCTCCTGATTCAAAATCCATCTCTCCTTCATCTTGGCTGATTTTGTCTAGATATCCACTTCACCCCGTGGGATTCAGGGAAGGTCATTCTCCTTTTCTGTGACTGGTTTAGGTATGCGATTGAGAAACAACTCTTCTTCTAGCCCTTGTTAGATTTGGATGTGATGGCTAGACAGCTGCAGCCACCTTGCAGCCATGAGGAGAACTAGCCCAGAGATAGGTCAACAAAGGAGAAGGTACAAAGAACTGGTGTCTTTGAAGATGTTACCGAGTCACTGAATTAAACAATCCTGGACCCACCTTGCCTTGGAAAGCTTTATTAGGTAAGATAATACATTTTTTCTGCCTGCAACTGACAGCATCCTCACCAACAGAGAAGGAAATGAACTTTTCTAATCTCCCTACATCTCTCTTCTTGTACCTTTATGCAGGTAGTAAGTTCAAAAGATTAACGTGAAAGTTCTGGTGGGATCTTTGGAGACTGGTGGAGGTTTTTGCCTTAGAGAGGATGAGGGGAATTCTGTAACTAGTGACAACCAAAAAAAGCAAGAGAGGTCAGCTCAGATAGCTTATCATCTCACCCAATATAATGTTTATGTACATACATATATTCTTCATACCAGGAGCTAGAGTGGTCATATAAAAAGAGCACTGGACTTTAAGTCCAAAGACTAAATTCTAGATTCTGCTTTTCACTAGCGCTATGAGTGATCTTGTGAAGGGTGTTTTGCCTTCTCTGGGTCTCTCTTCTCTTCCTAGAAAGAGAGGCTTGTATAACACTATCTCTGGGGTCCCTTCTGGCTCTCACAGTCAGTGACTCTAGAACCATTTACCCACTTGTGTCTTCTGAGAGTGTGACAGCATCACCTGCCCCCTCTAGAGCAGGGGACAGGTTTCTCCCCTCTATTTGTTGCTGTGCTAATGGAGGCACATGACCTAGAATATTTGGACCAGGATTAAGTCCTAATGATATTCATCCCTTGAATTTTATTTTATTTAAAATTTTTAAAAAATTTTTGGCTGCACTGGGTCTTTGTTGCTGCGCTTGGGCTTTCTCTAGTTGTGGCGAGTGGGGGCTACTCTTCTTTGCGGTGCATGGGCTTCTCATTGCGGTGGCTTCTCTTGTGGAGCACAGGCTCTAGGCACGCAGGCTTCAGTAGTTGCAGCACGCAGGCTCAGTAGGCTAGCGGGCTCTAGAGCACAAGCTCAGTAATTGTGCCACGCGGGCTTCAGTAGTTGTGGTGTGCAGGCTCTAGAGCGCAGGCTCAGTAGTTGTGGCACACAGACTTCAGTAGTTATGGCTCACAGACTCTAGAGCACAGGCTTAGTCGTTGTGGCACACCACGGCAAGTGGGATCTTCCCAGACCAGGGATCGAACCCGTGTCCCCTGCATTGGCAGGTGGATTCTTAACAACTGCGCCACCAGGGAAGTCCCTTCCCTTGGATTTTAAATCTGTGTCTTTCTGGGGATTTGAGGTAATGCTGACTTGAGAAACTCAAGAGGGCTGAGATGTGCTGTATAAGTAATGGCAGGTATATAGAGCGGTGCTCAAAACTATCATTAGTATTAGTCTTTCTCGTTTATCTGTGCAAACATTCTGCCTGGTACCTTTACACAGGAATTTCCTACTTCCTGAGCTTTTTGAATAAAGGCAGCAAAACCCTTGCGGGCAGGCCCAAATTGATTGATCTCTGTTCATATCTAGCACCTGTACTATAAGAATTAAATATGTGATAGTGGAACTGATCAAAATGAGGGGAACTGAATGGGTTCACTGTCACTTCTTGGTTCTGGAAATGAGAAAAGAGCCTGATGCCCTGAGGCCTTCCTCACCTCATCTCCCCTATCATCTGCACTTTGCTCTCTGCCTACCAGCCACGCTGAGCTTTCTTCCTTAGCTCAAAATAGTCATTCTCCCTTCTGCCTCAGGACATTTGCATAAGCCTTTGCCTCTTCCTGGACCACTCATCTCCCTGCCCCACATACCCCAGCCCAGTTAACTCCCACTTGTGTTTCAGGACTCAGATCTGATATCCATCCATTCAATATTTATTGTCTTGGTCAGTTTGAGCTGTTATAACAAAGTACCATAGACTGGAGCTTAAACAACAAACACTTTTTTCACACAGTTCTGGAGGCTGGGAGGTCCAAGATCAAGGTATTGGCAAATTAGGTGTCTGGTGAGGACCTGCTTGCTGGTTCATAGATGGTTGTCTTTTTACCCTGGCCTCACATGATGGAAAGAGAGGGTGAGAGAGCTCTCTGGGTTCCCTTTTATAAGGACACTAATCCCATTCATGAGGGTGGAAACTCCCAAAGGCCCCGCCTCCTAATAGCATCACACCGGGGTTAGGATTTCAACACATGAATTTTTTTGAGGGGGGCACAAACATTCAGTCCTTTGTGTTTATTGAGCACGTACTATGTGCAAGGCCCAGGGTTCGTGGCCATGAATTCTCCCTTGCCATCCTCACCTTCATCCTCATGCGAGTCCTGGTCCCTTCCTTCACTGACTCCATCATACTTTGCAATAATAACATTTGTGTGATTATTTGATTTGTGTCTGAGTCTGGCAGGCTGGACCGTCACATCTCTGCTGGCAGCACCCTGTCCCTGTGTTCTGCACTGGGCTGTTGGCACATGCACACATCATAGGTACTCGACACTTTTTCTGAATGAATAAATTTTTGAAGAGATTTTGTCGTAACCTAGTCAATGCACAGGACATGAATGGGCTTGCCTTCCTCAGAACCTCTTTCCACAGGGACTTCTGAGGGTAGAGGGAACCCACCCCGTGTACAGATGTGTGTCTGAGGACTTGTATGTTCTTTCGTGGTCCGGGGCAGAGATCCTGATCTAAAATATCAGGGATCTGTATGTTTTAAATGCAAATTTCTTCAATCTTTCCTCAGTGTTTTGACCTTCAAAAAAGCACCGGCACAAATGTCAGGCTTTTGTTTGTTGGAGAGACTGTGGGTGGTCCAGGTTTGAGACTGAGCCTGTGTAGTCCCTGCGTGGGAAGAAGCATGCCGGTTGGCTTTGTTCTCCGCAGGTAGATTGTTCTGGAACCTGAAGAGGAGACAGACAGGTATTCGATAGAATAATCACAAAAACGTCTCTGTCACAAAGTTTCTTCCTGTGATTGTTCACAGGAATCTTCCCTGTTTGAGAAGGATGAGTGAAAGAAGACATTCATGTTATTTGATTGAATGGAAGCTGTTGGAGCTTCCTGGGTAAAGCAGTTATTGATAACTTTTTTAGATTTTAGGGGGAAAATGAGGACGTATTTCAATGAAACGGTGATGATCAACAAACTTCCTGGCCAAAGTTACACTGGAGACACCATTTCTCTTTACCTCGCTCAGCCAGGACCATGTGGCTGCCTTTCTCTGTGTGGCTCTTTCTTCCTTTCATATTGCCAAGGATGAGTACCTATTTTACAGATGAGGCAATGGAGGTAGAAGGACAAGAGGTGACTTGTCTGAAGTCCCACACCTGCAAAGTGGTACAGCTAAGAATCTAAGCCTTAGGCCTCTTTCCGCTACCTCCAGATGCTTTTCACTTGAGACCAGCGTGAGTCACCATGAGAGAGCTGGCAGGAGGGATGGGATGGATAAACCTAGGAGGATAGCTCAGCTCAGGTCGCAGGAGACCAGCGCCTGGGAGAGCAGCTGTTGAGAGCAAACTTCAGGTGATCGGACCCTGCCTTTTGGGAAAACAAAACCACCAGCCCCTTGGACATCTATACACGGTTCAGAGCAGGAGGTGGGGTTAACATGGGGACAAAGATGTTTGCGACTCATCCAGCAGGGGTCAGAGCCTTGCTTTAAATGTGCTTTTGATTGTGAAAGTGTTTCTACAGATTTCAATTTTAACAATTCTTATAGCACAGGGAACTATATCCTATATCCTGTAATAAACCATAATGGAAAAGAATATGAAACAGAATAGAAATATGTATAACTGAATCACTTTGCTGTACAGGAGAAATTAACATTGTAAATCAACTATACTTGAATAAAAATAAATGTGAAAAATTAAAATAAAAAGTCTTCTTCTAAAAGCTTTGCATCCTGTCCAGGTGGGCTTTTAGGTATATAATTCACATCCATCCATTCATTTGGCAAAACTGATGTTCTACTATACTCACTCTGCCTTGGTAAACCCTATAGGACTGAGCCCTGTAGTTAATCTGTATCCCTACTCGACTTCTCCCCAGATGGATACCTCCTCTGCCCATTCCACCCAGGAAAGGTCAGCTTTTGGTTTGCAGACTCCATTTAAAATTTTAAGAATAAAACTTACAGTGAATGACATATTCCATGCACTTTAATGTATCTTGCTTCATTGCCTCCCTTAATTTCATTCTTACAACCCTGCGATTTTCTCTTATTCCCATTCACAGATAAGGAAATCAACACTCGAAAAGACGAAGCCGTTCGCACAAGGTCTCAGGGTCCTCTTAGGGCAGAGGCGGATCCAGAATGCGGGTCAGGTCTGCTTTTTTCCAAGCCTCTGCTCTTAACCACCACACTATACAGGCAGACCTCATTTTATTGCACTTTGAAGATACTGTGCTTTTTGCAAATTGAAAGTTTGTGGCAACCCTGCATCGAACAAGTCTATGGGTGCCATTTTTCCAAAAGCATTTGCTCACTTCCTGCCTCTCTGTCACATTTTGGTAATTTTTGAAATATTTCAAACCCTCCATCAGCAAAAAGATTATGACTTGCTGAAGGCTCAGGTGTTGGTTAGAATTTTCTTAGCAATAAAGTAGTTTTTAATTACTGCATGTACATTGTTATTTCAGACATAATGCTATCGTACACTTAATAGACTACAGTATAGTGTAAACATAAATTTTCTATGCACTGGGAAACCAAAAAATTCGTGTGACTACTTTTTTTTTCTTTTTTTTGCGGTACGCGGGCCTCTCACTGTTGTGGCCTCTCCCGTTGCGGAGCACAGGCTCCGGACGCGCAGGCTCAGCGGCCATGGCTCACGGGCCCAGCCGCTCCGCGGCATGTGGGATCTTCCCGGACCGGGGCACGAACCCGCGTCCCCTGCATCGGCAGGCGGACTCTCAACCACCGCGCGCCACCAGGAGCGTCACCAGGGAAGCCCCTTGGCACTTTTAGTGCTTTCCCCCAAAGAACACCTCTAACCAAGCAGAAGCAGTCTGATCCCCCAGCTGGAATGATCTAAGTGGAATTAAATATTTTTAAATGATGTCTTGATAGTTGTCAAAATTCCTGGGCTTCTGCTGTGACTTGACAGCTTGGTAATTGCTAATTCGCTTTTATGCTAATTTAACTCGATCCTATTGGATGGTTTTCCTGTTAAACGCTAAGATTCGTTGATTGAGTCAGGGCTCCTCCTCCAGCCTGACCGGATGGAGGGTGTGGAGGTCAGCGGCTCCTGCAGCACCTGCAGCCCTGGCTCCTCACACAGGAAGATGCTCAGTACATATGCATTTTGTGGGTAAAGGCTGTAAAAGCGTGTGTGATTTTCCAAAAGGGAAATCGGTGATTCTTCAGCCCTGCAAGCATTCATTTACACAGGCAGATGATCTAATTGAAGGAATAAAAGTTTTAGAGTAAGACAGAGCTGGGTTCAAATCACTTCTCTGCCATTTTACTAGCTGAGTGACTTTGGGAAAATTACTTAACCTCCCTGGGTGTGTTTCCTCATCTACGATATGCAAATAATGTATCTACCTTAGGGTGTGGTGTGTATTTAAAGAATTAAGATCTTTTGGGACTTCCCTGGTGGTGTAGTGGTTGGGAATCCGCCTGCCAATGCAGGGGACACGGGTTCCAGCCCCGGTCCAGGAAGATCCCACATGCCGTGGAGCAACTCAGCCCGCGAGCCACAACTACTGAGCCCGCGAGCCACAACTAGTGAAGCCCACGCGCCTAGAGCCCGTGCTCCGCAACAAGAGAAGTCACTGCAATGAAAGCCCGTACACTGCGGTGAAGAATAGTCCCCGCTCGTTGCAACTAAAGAAAACCCACGTGCAGCAGCAAAGACCCAATGCAGCCCAAATTAAATAATTTATAAAGAATTAATACGCTTAAATACCCATGGCAGTGTAACTATGGCACGTGGTATTCAAGAAACACTGGCTTCGTTTTTCTTTTCTCCTTTTAAGCAGTTGGGATGCTGTTTTCTGCTGTTTTGTTACATTCCTGCCTTTTCCCCAAAGCACAAAGAGATGAACAAGCACAGCCTCCATCCTCAAAGGTCTAATGGGCGATGGGGGCACAGAGGTCGCACGGGGGCTCCAGGGGGCGGCGAGGTTGAGTCCAGACTTCCTGCAGAGCCCTTGGCACTTGGGTGGCATGTAGGAGGAGACCAGAAAGCATCAGTGGACCTCCCACCCAACGTGCACCCCTCTTTTATTCTAGAAACAATTCCTCTCCTTAGCTCCAACTCTCAATTCTGGATCCATGAGTGAGGATCTATGTCACCTTCCTTTCTTCCAAGTGTACAGTGAAAACAGTAGGACCTTAGAATAAAAATCTGTTGCATGAAGTGAAGCGTAGCAGAAAATGGTATACAAGAAATAAAGACTTCCTTCTTATTCTGATATTCATGATTTTTATTTAGAGTTGCCATTCTCCTAAGGTGGTAGAAACTTAATTTTGGTCAACAGGGGTCTCCTCTTTCTCCTTGGGTAGCATCTAGGTACCGAGGGGCTTATGTCAGGTCAAAGCACCATGTGTCCACATGGACGCCTGCTGTCCACTGCTCCTGCAGCTGCTGCCGTGTCCTCCATCCCTCCCAAGTGTCAGAGCCCATAGGTCTGTGTCACTCTGCTCGTCCACGCTCGCTCAGGCCATGCCTGCCCGGTAATTGCCCCCCTCCCCCTGCAGGCTCCCCCCATCAACCGCAGGGCCACGCTACTTTTTGGGGTCATCTATGACTGTGCCATTCTTCACGGCCAGGCAGCTGCCCTTCTCTGGGTCTTCCTGCCTCCTGGACACCCTTGAGGAACCAGCCTCAGGCTTCCTTTGCTTGGGGTCCCGCCTCTCTATCTGGGATTTTGCTCAGATCCTTGCCTCTTTGATTATGCGAACTGGGTTGCACTTTGGATGTCTCCTAACTCGGGACAAAAACAGACTCTACCCCTCTCTGCAAAGGCAGGCTGGAGAATTACTTCGAGACAAAATGTAGAAAACACAGGTCTTCTCTTCAGACCCTCCTCCTTTCACAGCTGGTTCCACCAGCAATACGTGTGTTCTAAATACAAGAGGAGGGCTTTCTGGCCAGTCCCCGAGCTCAAGGTGGGTGTTCTTTGTAGACAGGTATGAGCATTGTATCTTGGGTGTGTGGGCTTGGGGCAGGATGAAGGGGAGTCACCAGAACTTGCTTCCAACCCTCCCTCTGTTCTAAAGCAGGACACACACTGGTTTCACATTTTTACTTCTCCGGCCACTTGTTTCTTCTCGTTTTCTATTTTTAACAGGTTTTAAAAATGCCTGGGATGGTTCTTTTTTTAAGATGGAAATACAAATCTTCTTGACATGACGTGGAATTTTAACCACAGAAAAGAGCACAAGGTCTTCCCAGAACATATTTTGAGAAGGTGCCTTTGGCTTTTCAATCACCATATTCCTGGGGAGCTCTTCCCTCCAGTCCTTCCTGACCCCCGCCTCTCAGCTAAGGCTCTCCTCCTCCAGGGAGCTCTCCCTGGTTGCCCGGTCGGCAGCTGGGGCTCGCGGGTGTGAGTCTGTGCAGCACCCCCTCTATATCACTGTCTTAGTCTGATCAGGCTGCCGTAACAAAATACCACAGGCTGGGTGGGTGGCTTACACAGCAGACATTTATTTCTCCCGGTTCTGGAGGCTGAAGTTCAGGATCGAGGTGCTGGTGGATTCTGCCTTTGGTGAGCACGTTCTTCCTGGCTTTGCAGATGGCGACCTTGTTCCTGCATCTTCACCTGGTCTTTCTTTGGTGCGCGCACAGTGGCAGAAAGAGAGAGAAAGAGAGAGAGGGAGCGGGAGAGGGAGAGGGAGAGAGAGGGCAATCTCTCTCCCTCCCTCTTATAAAGCCATCAGTCCTTTCGGATTGGGACTCCACCCTTACGACCTCATTTCACCTTAATTACCTCCTAAAAGCCCAATCTCTGAATATAATCACTTTGGGGGTTAGAGCTGCGACACACGAATTTGGGGGGGACACATCTTGGTCCATAGCAGTGGCTCTCACATCTCCGCTGCCTTGCGGATCAGCTCCTTAGCAATACACAGGCCTTTCCTGTGAGCTCAGTGGTGTTGGAGGGCCCAGCAGACAAGTGTCTGGCTTGGCCATCTTGACCTCCGTCCCGTGTCTGGCCTCTCTGGGGTCTGCCCTCAGTGCTGACCCAGGCTCTTGGGTTGGGCTCAGTCCTCTGGCCCTGGCACCTCTTCCTGTCTTTGGTAAGGATCCCCCGCATCTCCCCATCAATTGGCTGCGGGTGATAAAGCCCATTCTCCTTCCAAACAGCTGGACTCCCCTCTCCTCCAGCCCCCTTCCCCGCAGGTGGCATTTAGGGCATGGAGGGGGTTCTCACAACCTAGCATCTCAATTAGCACCGTGGGCTTGGGAGGCCAGCAGGCCTTCCCCCAGGGCCCGACTGTGAAGCCACTGGCTCAGCACACACCCCACCTGCCCATTCAAGCTGGGTCTCCTCTTCAGAAAGTGGGTGATGCCCCCAGCTCACAAGGTCTGGGGGCACCGAACGTGAGGATACACAGCACATACTCTGGGTGAGGTAACTTTTAACTACCCGTGTACATGTGCTTGCAGAAATCCATGTCCCACTGCTGAGTCTCCACGGTAGCGGTCTGTCTCTGTCACCTCCTTGCAGGCTCTCCTAAAACGCCCGTTTCCTGCAGGCCTTTCATTTTAAGCCTTGGTGAGCAGGGAGGTAATCCCATCATCTCTTGACCCCTTTCTGTACTCTCACTGTTTTTACATATTATCTGCAAACAATCTGGAAATGGTTCCAAGTTTATCCATCAGGAGAGGGACGAGATGGCTGCTGGTCCACCTGCAGTGGCGCTGTTAACGTCACACCTGGTCTTACAGTTTCTGGGCTGCTGTGTTTCCTGCTTGAGCAGGTAACCAGGTCAGGCCCAGCTGCTCGCCTTGCTCCAGGGATTTAATGGAGGCTAAGAAAGAATGTCAGGTTTCCCCAGTCTCTTGTCACTGGAAGCAAGAACAATACTGGGGTTTCCATCCTGGAGATTTTCCTTGGGAGGTGTGTTCATTTGTGCAGGGCTGAGGATTTACAGACACCTGTTTTTAATTTTTTTTTTTACAAACTTTGTTTTGGAATAATCTGGGGATTTACAGGAGAGTTGCCAAGATACAGCACAGAGAGTTTCTGTATACCCCTCCCTGGTTCCCCTATGAATATCTTACACGACCATGGTTCCTGTGTCGCAGCTAAGAAACTGACATTGGTACATTACTGTTAATGAACCCCTACCTTTATTTGGATTGCGCCAATTTTTCTATTGAAGTTCTCTTTCTGTTCCAGGATCCAATCCCAGACACATGTTGCAGTTTGTTGCCACTCTGTCCCTGTCTTTTCTGGTCTGTGACAATTTCTCAGTCTTTCCTTCTCACTGCCCCCCTCCTCGCTTTCCTTTCTTTTTTCTTTTTTTAACTTTAGTAAAATATATATAGCATAAAATTTATCGTTTCAAGTATTTTAAGCACACAATTCACTGCCATTAATACATTCACAGTGTTGTGCAAACATCACCGTTGTCTATTTCCTGAACTTTTTTTTTTAATCATCCTGAATAGAAACCCTGTACCCACTAAACAATAACACCAGTTCTCTTCCCCCCACCCTATAACCTCTATTCCACTTTCTGTCTCTGTGAATCTGTCTCTAGGCACCTCATATAAGTGGAATCATAGAACAGTTCTCTTTCTGTGTCTGGCTTATTTCCCTTATCATAATGTTTTTAAGGTTCATTTACATTGTATTTACATTGATTTACATTACACCTAACAAAAGAAATGTTTAGAGCTGAACAGTATTCCATTGTACGCATATAGCACATTTTGTTTATCCATTCTTCTGTTGATGGACACCTGGGCTATTGTGAATAATGCTACTATGGACATGGGTGCACAAGCATCCATTTTAGTCCCTGCCCTCAATTCTTTTGGGTTTATACCCAGGAATGGGATTGCTGGATCTTATGATAATTCTACGTTTAACTTTTTGAGGAACCGCCATACTGCTTTCCACACTTTCCTTCTTTTCTAGGACCTTGATCACCTTGAGTAACTGGCTAGGTATTCTGTAACACGTCCCCCCAATCTAGGTTTGTGTAATGTTTTCCTCATGATTGGACTGGGGTTCTGTTATTTTGGAAAGAATATACAGAGGTGAAGTCCCTTTCTCCGCACAGCACATCTGGGGCTGCATGAGATGCACATGACGTCACTGGTGCTATTAGCCTTCATCACGTGGTTGAGATGGTGTCTGCCAGGTTTCTCCACTGTAAAGGTACCATTTTCCTTCCCTTGATCTGTTCTTTAAGGGGGGTCACTAAGTCCAGAGGCTCTCAAGGGGAGGAGGGTAAGTTCCACCTCTTAGATGGGTAGTTTGTACTTATATTACTTGGAATTCTTCCATATGGGAGATTTGTCTCTTCTCCCATTTATTTACTAACTCACGTTGTTATTTTTAATACCAGTATGGACCCATGCCTATTTATTTTATTTTATTTTATTTATTGATTTATTTATTTTTTGCGGTACGCCGGCCTCTCACTGTTGTGGCCTCTCCCGCTGCGGAGCACAGGCTCCGGACGCGCAGGCTCAGCGGCCATGGCTCACGGGCCCAGCCGCTCCGCGGCATGTGGGATCTTCCCGGACCGGGGCACGAACCCGCGTCCCCTGCATCGGCAGGCAGACTCTCAACCACTGCACCACCAGGGAAGCCCCATGCCTATTTATTTTATACTTTGGATTGTAATTCAGGACTACGTTATAAATTTTGTTGCTCAAATGGTTCCAGCTTTTGGCGTTTTAAAGTTGCCTCTGTGTTCCTTGGACATGCGCCATTCTTTTTTTTGTTGTTTTTCATTTTTGAACACTGCATTATTTTCTGATACTATAGGATACTTCAGGCTTATCTTGTGTTTTCCCCTGCTTCATCTCTAGAATCAGTGATTCTCCAAGGAACACAGTTTCCTTTTTTTTTGGAGAATTTTATTTAGAAATGAGGCTCTTGGCTCTGGGTGAGAGACACCTGTATTTTGAACAAAGTTTAGTTAATATTTATCGACTGCCCTTATCACCAGCAGATGTAGCCTGAGGCCCCCCAAAACAGAGGTCAGCAATGATGAGCATGGACCAAAACTGTTATTACCTAAAGGAATAGGTGCTGGGTGCAAGGCTTGTCTCATTTGGGGGGATAGGTATCTAAAAACCCCACTTTTCAAAGCTGTCTTTGTGGGTCAGGGACAGGATGAGGGCTTGGATGTCAGAGCCCACATTGTAGAGATCTACTGCCAGTTAAGCTGAGTTCTTTCAGCCCATGTAGGTAGGTCACAAACACCCAAAGTTAAGCCATCCTGAGATGTGGGCAGCAGGAAGGTGGAACTTCCCGTAACATGTCAGGTCAGGGCTGAGAGTACAGAAAGGTAGACAGGCTGGAAGGAGAGATGACCAAACTCAAATCCCAAGCAATGACCCTTCAGTGAGCCTCCTTATAGGACTGTGGGTCACACAGAACTGGAAACTGGGATCTTCTCCAAAGATCTAGGCTGTTGGGTGTCAGGTACAAGTGGGACCTGGCAGGTAGGTGGTAGATCAGACCTGGTGTGTCAGCTCAGGAAGAAAGGTGTGCCATCTGCTATCACTCGTGTTTTCTGTCAGGTGTGGACTGAGGCAGGTGATGCTGCATGAAACGGTGGATCCATGTCCTGCAGGGAAAGTCCTGCAGGAAACGCGTTCCAGATCTCCCGGCAGCTCCAATTTCCCCTCTGAGGAGCTACCCCCTCTTAGAAGATAGGATCTAGAGCATACGCCATCCCCAACACATCATAATATAAAACTCATGGAGGTGCCCACATACATCAATGGCAGGAACGGGGGGGAGGTTTGCTTTATGACTTGGTAAATCTGGATCATTTATTTTGATTCGCCTTACATCTAACTCTACCCAATTTTAGTATATGTGATGCCGAAGCGAGCACTAACTTTACCCAATAATGAGAGATGTGTATGCATAAATTTGGCCGTCTTAAGCCCTAGGTATTTTCTAGTGCAATTGTAAAAGTTTCTTATTACTTCCCTAGAGTCACTGCCTTTATTTCATAAGTCTTTATTTCATAAGTTTTCTTATTTCATAAGAAAATCTTTGATATTTGAAAGATTTTTTTCTTGGCCTGAAAAACAGCTTTCAGGCACAGCTTCCGGAAGGGTCTGTCAATTATTTCTCAGCAGGGCTGGCTGGAGCTTGTGCCGACTGCGCTGTGGGACTGAGATAAGAAAAAAACCCAATTTTTCATAATTAAAAATATTCCCTCCTTGATTTTTAAATGAGGAAGAAAAAGCAAGTCTTTTGTCCAATACATTTACAGATGCATTCTTAACATCTGACTGTAAGGTTAATATTAACCCATTTGTTCAGTCATTCAACAAATATTCCTTTACAGAAAGCCATCCCTCCCTTTTGCAGAACAGCTGCTGGAGGCCATGCCCTGTGCTTGGCACTGGGAAAAGAGAACGTGGTTCCTGCCTTCACTGGCTGAGAGCCTCGTGGGGCAGGTGCTACCGAGAGGGAGAGAAGAGAGGAAAGAGGGATGCAGCATGAAAGAAGGGAGACCCATGATGCTATCTCCAGTGGGCTCCTTGGATGACTTACTAGACGTTAACAGTACGGTTGGGTTCTGATTCAAAACGGTAAACCTAGCATATATATTCATCTCTCCTGCCTCCAAAATCACCACTGGAATAATATTAAAGAAATGTAAACTTAACAACAAAGGGGAGAGTGTGTGCAGAAAAACTACCAGAAGGCAAGAGATTTTTATGGGTTTCAAGAAAATGGATAGCAGACGGCACTGGGTAAAGCAGAGTGGAGAAAGTTGCTCTCGGAATAGCCCAGGAGAGGGCTGCAGTGGAAATGGCAGCCGTTTTGCCCTCCGAGCCTGGGTGGGGATAGAGGGTTAAACGCGGGGCTCATACAGACATACAGACAGTGTGCCAGCTGGGATTAAAAGAAGAGAAACACTTACTAAAAAGCTGAACTATCGACCAGGGCAGGGCTGGATCTTGTAGCCTGAGCTCTGCACACCAGAATAAAAGCGTCCTAGCCTGGGTATGAGAGTGGGCACTGCCACATTTGTCTGCTTCTCACCTTTGAATCTCAAAATAAAGTCTGCCATACATGTGCTTTGACCCAGATCTCATATAGCTAGTGCCCAGGCACCCAGGGAAAACAGAGCCACACAGAAGAGGAAGCAACTCAGGATAGTGATTTCCATAATTCAGCCAAGTCCTTCATTTATAAATATAAGTAGACAAGTAAATATCACTAGGCATTTAAAGAAAACAAACAGTATGAGAGAAGGGCACCAACAGGAACAAATACTAGAGGAAACAGAAGTGAGTCAAAGATAACTTCAAAAAAATGTTTGGCATCTCAGTGTGATTTAATAAAATACTGTTTCCATAAAATAAGAACCAGAGGCCATGAAAAAGAACAGAAAGGAGATGGCTGAACTTCTGGGGAATCCAGACCAAGGCCATTCTTTCCCTTTTGCTCTGGGAGAAATCTCCAGAAGAAAGTGTGAATTATGTTAGGACTCACCAATAGACTCTATTCTGGGATACTCCAACCTCAGCAGCACAAGGATTGAAATCTAACGAGAGAGATTTCAGATTTTTTTAAATGAGGTATAATCGGCATATTGTAAACTATACCCACTGAAGTGTACAGTTCAAAAGTTTTTAGCATGTTTATGGAAATGAGCAACCAGCACCGCTTCTAGACGTTTTCATTACTACTGAAAGGAACCCTGTACCCACTGACTGTCACTCCCTATTCCCCTGTCCTCCTAGTCTCTGGCAACAACTGATCTTCACACTGACTTTAAGCAAAGGGTTTTGATTACAAGATACACTTTAATTTTTAAAAACCTTAATTTCTTCTGCCCCCAGAGAAATTCTATTAATGTAATTCAGCACATTAACAGAGTAAAAGAATACAGTGATCTCAATAGGTGCATTAAAAGCATTTGACAAAATTTAACATCCACTTATAATTTTCTTTTTATAAATTTACTTATTTTATTTATTTTTATTTTTGGCTGCTTTGGGCCTTTGCTGCTGTGTGCGGGCTCTCTCCAGCCACGGTGAGCGAGAGCTACTCCTCACTGCGGTGCACAGGCCTCTCACTGCAACGGCCTCTCCTATCGCTGAGCACAGGTGTGGGCCTCAGTAGCTGAGGCACGCGGGCCCAGCAGTCGTGGCCCGCAAGCTCCAGAGCGCAGGCTCAGCAGTTGTGGCGCACAGGCCCAGTTGCTCCGCGGCTTGTGGGGTCCTCCCAGGCCAGGGCCCGAACCCATGTCCCCTGCACTGGCAGGCAGATTCCCAACCACTGTGCCACCAGGGAAGCCCCAGGTTTTTATTTATAGCTTTTATTTGGAAAATATCCTTATTAAATTTTTTTAAATTTTCATATAATTATAAAAAGTCACTTTCAGTTTACAGTTATTACAAAATATTGGCCACATTCCCCATATGGTACAATACATCCTTGTAGCCTATCTCACACCCACTAGCTTGCGCCTCTCCCTTCCCCACGCCATATTGCCTCCTACCCCCCACTGGTCATCACTAGATTGTCCTCTATATCTGTGAGTCTGCTTCTTTGTTGTTATATTCACCAGTTTGTTGTATTTTTAAGAGTCCACATATAAGTGATATCATATAGTATTTGTCTTTCTCTGTCTGGCTTATTTCACCTAGAATACTGCCTTCTAAGTCCATCCATGTTGCTTCAAATGGTAAAATCTCATTTTTTTATGGCTGAGTAGTATTCCATTCTGTGTGTGTGTGTGTGTGTGTGTGTGTGTGTGTGTGTGTGTGTGTGTGTGTGTGTGTATGCATGTATATCTGTATATGTATCTATCTATCTATATATATATCTATCTATCCTCTATCTATCCATCTATCTATTTACCTATCTATCTCACATCTTTATCCATTCATCAGTTGAAGGACACTTAGGTTGCTTCCATATCTTGGCAATTGTAAATAAGGCTGCTACAAACATTGGGGTGCATGTATTTTTTTGAATTAGTTTTTTGGGTTTGTTTTCTTTTCAGATATATACCCAGGAGTGAAATTGCTGGGTCATATGGTAGTTCTATTTTTGGTTTTTTGAGAAACCTCCATACTGTTTTCCACAAGTGGATGCACCAATTTACACTTCCACCAATAGTGCACAAGGGTTCCCTTTCCTCCACATCCTTGCTAACATTTGTTATTTGTGTTCGTTTTGATGATAATCATTTTGACAGGTGTGAGGTGATATGTCATTGTGGTTTTGATTTGCATTTCCCTGGCCATTAGCGATGCTGAGCATCTTTTCACGTGCCTGTTGGCCATCTACATTTCCTCTTTGGAAAAATGTCTATTCAGTTCTTCTGCCCAGTTTTAAATTGGGTTGTTTGGTTTTTTTGATGTTGAGTTGTATGAGCTGTTTATATATTTTGGATATTAATCTCTTGTCATTCATGTCATTTCCAAACATTTTCTCCTATTCAGTAGGTTGTCTTTTCATTTTGTCTATGGTTTCCTTTGCTGTGCAAAAGCTTTTAAGTTTGATTAGATCCCATTTGTTTATTGATTATTTTTGCTTTTATTTCCTTTACTTTAGGAGACAGATCCAAAAAAATATTGTTTCGATTTATGTCAAAGAGTGTTCTGCCTATGTTTTCCTCTAGGAGTTTTAGAGTATCTAGTTTACATTTAGGTCTTTACTCTATTTTGAGTTAATTTTTCTGTATGGTGTTAGAGAATGTTCTAAGTTCATTCTTTCACATGTAGCTGTCCAGTTTTCCCAGCACCATTTATTGAAGAGACTGTGTTTTCTCCATTGGATATTCTTGCCTCCTTTGTCGTAAATTAATTGACCTTAAATTTGTGGATTATTTTTTAAATTAAAAAACTGTATTTCCTTAGACCATATATCAGACAGCTATAAAACGTCATTTAAAACAGAATACCATTTAGGATAGCTATAAAAGCAAACAAAAGTAAACCCAGTAACCTAGAAATAAATCTAAAAAAAGATATGCATGATTTTTGTGGAGAAAATGGCAACATTTACTGAGTGACATTTTGGAAAACCTAGAGGTATATCATGTTCATGGACAGAAAGACTCAACATCATAAAGATATGAATTCTCCCAAAACTGATCCATAGATTAAATATAATTTTCATTTTTTAGATTAAAAAAATTTTTAACTCCAATAGGATTTTAAAGTTAAACTCAATGAGATTATTCTAAAATCTACACAGAAGAATAATAGACCAAGAACACTCAAGAACTCCTTGGAGGAAAACCAGATTGGGGCGGGGGTAGTGGGGTGTGGGGCAGAGCTTGCCCTCTGGATTCCCAAGCATGTCACACAGCAAGGGCTACTAAGGCAGTTTTTTGTTGACTCAGAGATGGACAAGCAGAGCTCAGGGAGCAGAACAAAGAGGTTCCAAAATGTCTTGCCCGTGTGTGGGAAGGTGATGTTGACAGAGCTGGTACTGAAGGTCAGTGAAGGAAGGATGAACTATCTAATGAATGGAGTTGGGGTAATTCTGACTTACCAGGACTTTAAGATAATAAATCTGGGCTTCCCTGGTGGCGCAGTGGTAGAGAGTCCGCCTGCCGATGCAGGGGACACGGGTTCCTGCCCCGGTCCGGGAAGATCCCACATACCGCGGAGTGGCTGGGCCCGTGAGCCGTGGCCGCTGAGCCTGCGCGTCCGGAGCCTGTGCTCCGCAAGGGGAGGGGCCACAACAGTGAGAGGCCGGCGTACCGCAAAAAAAATAATAAAATAAATAAATAAATAAATCTGTGTTTTTCAAAGCTGCTACTTTGTGGAGATGTGTCACAGCAGCCACAGGAAAAAAATACGGTGGTCTTGCCCCTCCGTTTGGAATGTGGTATCTGTTTTCTTTGGGTCTCAGTCAAAACTTCCATTTCTAATAATTCTGAAACCAGAATTCTATACCTAGTCAAATGATCATGAAGCTTATGGGAAAATGAAGACATTTTCCTACACGGAAGGCGTTAAAAACATTTATCTCCTGTACATTAAGAGAAATACGTACAGACACACAGCTACATAAGGGTGAACTCCAGCAAACTTAAAAGGGATCTACTAAAATCAAAGCACAAGCTCCAGGAAACTGGATCTAATTCAGGTGTATGAGGGAAATAAATGTCAGGAACACAGCTTTGCAGTGGGACTGGAAAACAGGAAACAAAGGAAGAGATTAAAGAATGACTTTAAGAACAAAGCAGTTTCGTGTTGAGGTGTCAAATCATCAAGCAGGGAGCAGGAGGAAGTGTCCATGGCCGGGTTAGGTACTGTCAGGTTGTAGCTATGCACAGATGGTTAAAGCTGATGTGCTATTGCTCTCCCAGTAGTTGGAGTAGAACATAGGGCCAAGAGGATTTGAAGTAGTGCAAAGCCATGTCTGGTAAAAATGTTAAATCAGGGGCTTCCCTGGTGGCGCAGTGGTTGGGAGTCCGCCTGCCGATGCAGGGGACACGGGTTTGTACCCCGGTCCGGGAAGATCCCACATGCCGCGGAGCGGCTGGGCCCGTGAGCCATGGTCCCTGAGCCTGCGCGTCCGGAGCCTGTGCTCTGCAACGGGAGAGGCCACAGCAGTGAGAGGCCCGCGTACCGCAAGAAAAGAAAAAGAAAAAAACAAGTGTGTCCCGTTCTGGAGAGGGTAGTGAACAGTCAAGGAGCGGAGGGTGATCAGCTCGTGGACATATCTGATTGGTTGGTGATGAGGTAATGGGGAGTCAGCATCATCCACCTTCTGGTTCCAAACGGTCTGGGGTCTACATGCTTGTGGGCAGCATACAGTTCACTCCTCCCACCCAATGGGGGTTTCAGTATCTGCAAAACAGCTCAAAGGAGACGGCTCAGTATATTATCTCTAGTCCTTGGGGAGGAACTAAAGGTCCTTGACGTTGTTTAATGGCTAAAGTATTATTATTTTGTCTTGCTTGACTGGTTTCCTTTCTTTCTGCGTTTTGTCACTTCTCCGATTAAATTTATTCTTTGAGTAAAGTTTTTCTACAGACAAAAGGCAGGCGGAGGACATGGGTGGGAGTCTATTTCGGGAAGGTCTCATAGGGTCCTGCTCGGTTACAATTTCGGAAATCCACAGGGAACACGCCCATTGCAGTTGGTTGCTGTGGAGTATTAATCATTTGACGTATCAGATTTGACCCATGTTATAAGCTTTCTTGCTTCCTCTCAGAAGACAGGGATGTGGCCACACAGACAGACATGGGGCGACCAAGAACCTGGTGTGCAGGACAGCAAGGGGGACCCAAGGATGCAGACCTGCCAGAGGTAGCACCACCTCATGGGGAGGAAGCTTCTAATGACATTGAATTATGTTTCCTTCTCTATGTATTGAATCACCCTTCTTTACCGAAGGTAATATTTGTATAATTATAATATCAATTCCATTGACTTTAGTTTTTTAAAATGAATCTATAGGCAATTAAGTTGTTGACACAGGGTTAATTATAGATACATAATTATCTAGATATAGATAATTAATAAACATAGTAATATTATAAGGCCTGGTAAATTAAAAGTAACCATGGTGCTGACAAAACAGGGAGCCTGGAAGATGGAGCAGGGGAGAGTAGCGTCGGAGAAACATTTCCTTCACCTTACATGGTAGAAAACTGACAAACACTGTCTATAGGTGTTGAAACAAGAGATAGAGGTTTCTGTTTATTTTTAGAGTCAAATGCATTAAATTAATCCAACAGAAACTATTGTCATAACTAAGAAAATTCTGGAAGATAAGAGAGGTAAAAGATAGTTGTGAGCTAAATATTTCATCTGTAGAATCAGGAGTCAAATTGCAAAACAGTGATATTTGTATATTGTCAGGGGAACCAAGACTAGGTGATGGGGAGAGATAGGGGACATTTCATCTTTTAAATATCATGCTTGGTTTAAAAATTTTTTTTAACCATATGTGAATTTTTTTTTTCTCTTGCTCTGTCTCTCTCCCTTTTTCTTTCTCTCATAGATCCAGAAACTCTGTGAATGTTAAGAAATAAAAAGCAGCTGTTCTCTTTCAAAACTTGGCCTCTTGAAATGTGAAGATGTGTGAATGGAGCCTGCAGGGAGACAGGCAGCACAGCAGGTGATAATGCAAAGGACCCTTCAGGTGGGCGGTGGGCGTGGTCCTGCTGGGGGCTACAGGATGTCTCTTACTGAGGATGCGTGTGGGATAGACAGCTGGGTCAGGAATCATGTCTGTCTCTGGTTCTGTGCACCTGTCTCACCCCGTCTGAGCGCTGAGGGCGGGGTCCCAGCTTGGGGTCGCTCACAGCTCACCTGGCGTGGGAGCTTCCTGCTCTGGAGCCCTTCTGCTCTGACTCAGAGGCCAGCTCCTCCATCAGAGGGGGCGCAGGATCATTAGTCCCGTGTCTGAAAGCTTTGGGGAAAGGTTCACTCTCATCCATCCTGGTCGGTTGCTTTGTCCCTGTGCCCCCCACCTCACCCCACCCCTGCCCCAGAAGCCAGGAAGTCATCCCTGGGAGGTCCCAGTGTGACCAGAGGCCTGAGGGGAGGGAGGAGGGAGAAGGGCCAGCTTGCCCCCTCCCAGTGACATGGGCAGGAGGTGACGGGGCCGCAGAGGCAGAGCTGTCATGAGGCCGAAGGACGAATCAAGTTTCCCTGGATGGGGGAGGACCGACTTCACCTCCTCCCGGACCCTCACGGCTGCCTTGTGAGAGATGAGTTTACAACTGCGGTTCCGGGGTCAGGTGTAGACGTGGGCTCGTGGGCGGCCACGCACACCTTTGTCCAGAGAATAGCGACCGAGGGGTAGTGCGGAACGGCAGGACACACCAGGCGCACGAGACCTTGACTGGGTCCAAAGCTGGAGTCCAGCCCCACCCTCGCTGGGTTCTGTGCTCTGACCTCTTGGATGAGTCCCCGCCCCATCACTGGAGATCTTCAGAAGTTAAATTCAAAGTTGCTGGTGGCTTTGAGTCACCTTTTCTTCTTTTTTTTTTCCAATAACGACTGCTGAGTGAAAATTAGGCTGCTGTGTGGGTAGCTGTTAAGGGTGCCTCATTTCCACTCCGGAGAGCTGCCCACACAGCAGATTTTAGTAGCACTTGAAGTGGGACCTGATTTTGCCTCTCAGCTGCTGTATTAAAATAAAAAGCCCTTAAGCTGATTATAAGGATACCAATTTAAATGTACGGATAGCACTTCCACGAGGGGAGAAATGTCTTCATTGATTCTCTGAGACCTCATGTCCTCTATGGGGACGCACGTCACATCCACCTTCTGATACTTTCTGGCACAGAACGGTCTGGGGAGGGGAAGGGCAGCTGTGGAAAGGACATTGGCTGGAGAGTCCGGAGCCTGGGGGTCGAGCCCAGCTCTGATGCTGACTTGCTGTGTGAGTTTTTTCTTTTTTCTTTTTAAAAAATATTTATTTATTTGGCTGCGTGGGGTCTTAGTTGCGGCACGTGGAGGGATCTTTAGTTGAGGCCCATATGCGGGATCTAGTTCCCTGACCAGGGATCGAACCCGGGGCCCCTGCATTGGGAGTGTGGTGTCCTAGCCACTGGACCATCAGGGAAGTCCCAGCTGTGTGATTTAAGCGGCATCCCAGCTCTGTTCTCGTGGGGACATTCACATCTGCTTGTTACCCTGAGGCCACGTTACCCCGAGGACTGGATGAATTAACAGAGGACAAAACTCTGCCCCTCACTGAGCCCCGGTTTATCACCATTCCTCACCCTTGAGGGCTTTTGTGGGTGGGGGGCTCCTGCTTTTGCCCCATCCCAAGTTTCTCCGGGCTCCTGTGGAAGATTTCTATGCCTTCACCTCCTGTCCATCAGCCTGTCGTAACAGCCTCTCAGCTAGCCTTGTTTCTCTTTGGTCCACCTTCAGGTGACGGCCTGAGCGATCTCTCTAGCATGCAGGTCTGAGAGTACGACTCCCTCGCTTAAAAGGGAGGCCTTCTTGGACTTGGAGCTCCAGTCTGGCGCTCAGGGCTCTCCTTGCTCTTCCAAACTGCCTGCAAGCTTTTTCTCACCCTCTGGGTGGAAGCCTTCAAGTCTCATCCGGGCAACGGAAGCGCTCAGACCTCTCCAGCAGGTGGAAGCGTGAAGTCCCTCAGCTCCCGGGGGCACCGGGGCACTGCGCAGAGCCTCCACCTTATTCCCTTTCGTACTGAATAACTCTGACCCACCCTCTCTGCTCCAGGCTGTGAGGCTCGGGGGTGTCGGTGATGGGGCAAACCCATCGCGGTAGCCTTGTAGGCACACAGAGGCGTTTGTTGAGTGAACGAATGATCTAAGGAGCCCCTTTTGTTGAGAACATTCTTTTCCTTCTACTGAGCTCTCTAGATTTAGCCGTGAGCCACACCTCCTGGGGACGATTCCTGGGAACCCCGTCAGGGAGATGTGAGGGCCCTCTAGGTCCCTGGGTAGATTCCTGTCTCAGCACTAGCAAAGGCTGATTTCACTGATTTGCTCATACGATCCTGGTGTTTCCTCACCTGCTCCCATTCCTGTGGCATAGGGTGAGCCCAGGAGCTTGGTGGGGCAATCATGATGCTGGTCTTCTTATCTCTAGAATCTGGGCTTTAACCAGGGGCTTGGGGGAGTGTCCTCAGCTGCTGCCAGTAGCAGAAAGTGACCCACGCAATCTGTAGAGGGCTGGGGGTGGTGGCCAATGCCCCACCAGTCTGTTCTCTGTTAAGGTTGGCAACGGATGACAGCGCATGGGAGGTGCTCCTTCCTGAGGTCACCTGCCCTCCGCCCCCATCAGCCTGTACCAGACCAGCCCCTCTGGCAAGGTGAGGGCGTGCTCTTCTTTCCAAGGGGGCGAGGCAAAGCGCAGAGCGTGTTACAGGGTCAGAGCCCAAACGCTGTGCTGTCCCCATAGCCACTCCCTTGAACTGCCTCTGGATACAGCTCATTCCACTTCTGACCTGTCTCTCTCACCTCCAGCTCTTCTGTTCACCTGGAGGCCCAGGTATGACAGGTGGGGTGATGGACTCTAGGTCCACGTGTAGGAGGAAATGTCAGTGCTAACGTCAGCACACCTTACCCAGGGCGAGCATCTATGTTTCTTAGAAGCATCACGGTCTAACCTCATATTGAGGAAAGGCCGTGCCTCCTTTTGCCTCTGGGGCTGCGCCTTTGGGGAATAACATAATAATAATAATGTTATCGTGCCAAGGAGGTCTGGCTCTTTCCTGCCCTCCCTGGCCTGGCTGCCTTTCCAGAGAAATAACATTAGTTTGTCCATGCCTTTTCTCCTTGCCACGTGGATGACATGGTCCCATCTCTGGAGCATCTGTTCTGATGAAATTCTATTGGCTTCCCTTTCTCCTTCTAATAGTGGTGGGAGGGGACAATTTGCTGGTTTACTCTGTACCTAGTTGTTGCCTCTCCTAAACTTGAGGGTTGGTGCATTGCATACTGGCCCCTCTATTCCCGGGGACCAACACAGGACTTAATTCCGAGTATGTACTCAGTAGATGTCTGTGGCATGAGTGAACGAATGAACCGATGAATGCAGGGGAACGGGGGTCAATTATCAGTGAGGAAAAAGAAAACGGAGGTGGGTCTGTGAAGGTGGGATTCCTTGCCCAGCCCAGGCGGCCGGGAAAGGAAGGAGACTGAAAGAGAGCCGGTGGGGCTGCTGAGAGAAGGGAGGCCCAGGTAGATGGAGAGTCCTTGGCAGCCTCCTTGATGCGGACAGGCAGCCTTTTCTGGCCAGCTCTGAGGTGGGTGGCAGGCAGCCAGAAGAGGAGCGCCACTGGCTGAGCTGGGGCAGGGCTGCTCCAGGCAGACGGTAAGTGCAGGCTTTAATGCTCCCCGAGGTTTCCCACGGCAGCCCGTCAGCTGCCTTCTCCGCGAGGTGAGAGCTGTTCTTCTTCCCCCCCACCCCCCGTCAAGGGCAGGGGCTCTGTGAGAATCACTTGTAAATACGAGGGGCACCTGCAAGCAGGGGGGCTGCGTTCCACCCCTGGCTGGGGGGTCTGCTTGGACAGCGGCTGCTGATCTGCTGCGATGCTGGGACGAGGAGACAAAGCAGTAGGGAGAACAGCAGGATGAGCCGGGGACGGGGTGACGCGGCCTGTGTCCCCGCCGCCGGGTAAGGACGCTTGAGCCTCCTGGGAGCTGAGCACACTTGGAAGAAGGTGGCTGGCCCTGATCCATCTGCCAGTGTCCTGCCCAAGAGAGCTGCCTGCTGGGGCCCGGGTCCCCCAGCAAGACGGTCCTGGGGGTGGAAAAGGAGGCTGGAGACTGAGCTGGAGCCCCCAGCACCGTGTAGGGTGGGAAGGTCTTCATGGGAACCCAGGCGTGTGCTGGCGAGAGCGCCCTTTGGACACCAGGGGCACAGAGGGTAACGCTGGGCATTCAGGGTAGGCAGAGAAACTGCGGAGAGGCCACAGCCCTCTGTCCCTCTGTCCCCCCACCTTCCATCCCAGAGAGGTGAGCTGGGTCAGTGGTGGAGGAAGCCTGTGGGACCCTCTGCCCGCTCTTCTCTGCCAGAGACTCTAGGACCACCTTGGGGTGGGGTGAGGACCAGGCCAGAGACCAAGGTAAAAAATGAACAGGGGGCTTCCCCGGTGGCACAGTGGTTAAGAATCCGCCTGCCAATGCAGGAGACACGGGTTCAAGCCCTGGTCCGGGAAGATCCCACAAGCCGCGGAGCAACTAAGCCTGCGCCCTAGAGCCCGCGAGCCACAACTACTGAGCTCACGCGCCTAGAGCCCGCGCTCTGCAACAAGAGAAACCACCACGATGAGAAGCCCGCGCACCACAACGAAGAGCGGCCCCCGCTCGCCGCAACTAGAGAAGCCTGTGCACAGCAACGAAGACCCAACGCAGCCAAAAATAAATTAATTAATTAAATTAAAAAAACAAAAAACGGACGGGATTTGGTCCCTTTAAGGGACTTTTCCAATCACTGAGAGTGGCTGAAAGGTTCTGAGATTTGGTCAGGCTGTAACTAAGGGAGCAGGAAAAGGAGGATTTGACCCAACACCGTTGGTGGGAGATTATGAAGAAAAGTAGAACCGGTCCATGTTGATTCCTTTGTCCACACGCGGCTGCACGCTGCTCATCAGAATGCAGAGATGCTGCATCCCCCGGCTGACCTCCCAGGGGCCTCGGGAGCTGGAGGTTATTGGCCCTATTGTCACAGGGGTAAAAGCACTGAGGTCCAGAGAGGTGAGGACCTTGGCCAGAGCTGCACAGCGTGGAAGGAGCCAAGCAGAGATTAAACACAGAGCTGTCAGACTCCGGAGCCCAGCGCCTGGGAATGTCATTTCCTGAGCATCTTTTAGGTACCTTTTGCTTTTCCTGGGTTCTCTCCCAACTGGGAGGCCAGCCTTGTTTTATTTTACCAGGAAAGATATTGAGTCTCAGACAGGTAGGTAACCACCCAAGAGTACTGTGCAGGCAAGTATGAGGCTGCAGTTTGCACCCCAGTTGGTCTAACTGCAGATCCAGTTCTTTCCCCAGTATTCCCAGCTGCTCCATCCAGAGTCCTGCAGGACTACTTAGCATTGCCCAGCTTGGAAGCCTCGGTCTAATCCCGATAGCATGATTGCTTTGACCTTCAGGCTCAGCTACTTTTCTGATTTTGGAAATTGCTCTTAACCCCAGAACTTTGTGTTTGGGTCTGAAACCACAGGGTGCCGTGATTGGAGAAAGAGAGCCTGGACCCAATCAGACGACTGCTGACCCTCCAGCACCCATGAGCAAACTCTCTCCGCAGGACCTTCCTGCCTGCCTGCCTTCTGAAGATGGAACGGGGGTAGCATGGTTAAAGAGAAGAAACATTTAGTCCAAAGAATGCCACTTGAAAGTCTGTTAAAAATAAACGCTGAGGCTCTTTCCTTTTGTAAGTGCCCTCATTTGAAATCTCTGTCACTTTGGGGTGTGGTGCCTCAGCGACACTACGTCGTCTGGGAAGGGGAGGTGGATGTGTTCCTGGATGGAGCGGAGTGCACGCATGGATACTGGCTCATATGGGCTTTAATTACGAGTCTTCCGACCTAAAATGTTGCTTTTAAAAATTGGAAGCATGCCAGCAAATATATAATATTTGCTTCAAAGTACTAAATTCCCAGAATTAGTCTTCAGTTGTACTTTGGTCGACGTCTGGATATTCTTGGAGTCCTTCTGGGTCCTCTGAGGTCCTACCTTCACTTCCTGACTTCACCTTTTCCGCGCTTTTAATTTTGAACAGAGTATCTGTGAAGCCAAAGAAATTGTCTCGTATCTGAAGTCAGAAAGGCTGGGTCTGTGTCCCAGCTCCGTCGTTCTCTGACCATGTGACCTTGGACAAACCTACTCATCTTTTGGAGGCTTGTCCTCGCCCTCTCTAAGGATTCAGGGCAGCTTGGCAGAGCTGTGGGAAGACGAAAAGGCTCAGCTGGCAATCGTGCAGTACTTGGAGCCCATTAAATGCTTGTTCATTCATACAATCTGATTTCCTTTGAATTTTCTTTTGAATTTCTTCTTCCTTGTTCTATTCCGAGTCTTTGTTATCTGTTGGGGATGTTGTGGGGTGCTGATTATTTTTTCTCTCCCTCAGGTGGCAAAAACCCCTTACATCCTTCCTCCTCTACCTCTGTCTTTGCAAGTTCCCCTTTCAGTTCATCTGCTGCCCCTGTTTATTTCCCACTGTCTTCCTGAGCAATACTTACTCCTCTTAGCAGCCTTTGTAAATTACGTGGCTTCTATTATTTCTCTGTAAGCAGCGTCTATCATCAGCTTCAATCTAACGGGCACATCTGAAACGGGGACAACCATGTTTTTCTTCCTCCTACTTCCTTTCATCCAGAATGTATAGAAATGTTCCAAAGAAGGAATTGACAATGACTAGATAGGAAAAGGTGGGCTGGAGGTTGTTTTCTTGCCAAAGGTTTTAGTAATTTCTGTTTCCTCTCTTTCATCTTAGTATTTGGCTTAAGAGTGGGCGGTGGTGGTGGTGAGGGGGGCCCTGGGTGAAAGAGCCGGAATGATTTAACTTGTCATCACAAAATGTGGAGGCCTGTAGGG
>NW_006784503.1:2634752-2638050 GCF_000442215.2 Lipotes vexillifer
TAGGGAAAAATCCCTTTTCATAACATCAGGGAGACACAGGGTTCGAAATCAGAAAACCCTCATTTTGAAGCTTACTGGTGCTTTGGAGTTTGGGGCTTTTTTTTGTTTTTTAAAGATTATTACATTTCCTTCCAGATCTAAAGACATACGTTTAGATATCTAATGCACCCAGAATTTATGTGCGAGATGTGAGGTAGGGCACCATCTTAATTTTTTTCTAAATGGATAGCCCATTGTAACAATACCATCTGTTGACTTATCTTTTTCCTTCTGATTTGAAATAATCATCTTTATCATATGCTAAATAGATAATACATAGGTCTGCTTCTGGATTTTGCTATTCTCTTCCATGGATTTTTCCATCCACGTGCCAGTATCACATATTTTAATTATCATTGGAAAGCTTGAGTTCCTGAGCCAGAATATCCATGGATACTCATAATTCACTTTTTTACAGTAATAAACGGGTAGTTGCAGAATCTATTGTTCTTACAAGCCATCTGGTATTCCCCAACACTTGTGAAAATAATGTAAAACAATCATTTAGACTTCTATTTGATTACTTTAGGAATTATTTTGAGTATCCAAGTTCATAAGACATTCACTAAATCTTTGAAGTGAACTGGAATTCCAAATGATTAATTTATTAGATGTTTGTTCCATGGAGACTAGTTTATTTTCAGGTCTGGGAAAACGAGAAACTTGGGCAAATTTTCTCTTGCTCTGCAGCCCTGGAACTGGTCAATAGTTTATACCCACCCTGCCTTGTACCACACTGAGTTTAAGCTGGGGTGCTCTGTTCTCCCATTTCTGGCCTGGAAGCCTCCTTCCAAATTCATAACTAGTGCCCTACAGCCACGGTGAAAGCCAAGTAGTCACGGCTTTCCTGGGGTCTGAAGTGGGCATCACAGGCCATTGGCCATCACGTCGGTAACTTTCACTAACGTCTGGGATCTGTCTACCCTCCGAGAATTATTCTACAGCGCATCTATCAGCTTTCATGAATTTTTAAAAAGCCTCCAGCTTTGAAGAGTAGATAGAGTTTGGGAGCTATTTGGGGGGGGGGCAGGGGAGGGCATTTATTGAGCACCTGGTCTATTCCTCAACACTGAGATGCTTTACTTGTGCTATTTAATTTGATTCTTAGGAGTCATGGAAGTGGCTGGGACATCCTGTGAGAAAACCCAGGCTGAGAGTTTCCGCAACTCTCCAAAGCCAACACCATACGACCCTCACGTAATGAGGGTCCCACACACGCTTTAAACCTTGTGCTTTCTACCCACCTTATTCTGTCTGAGCCTCCGTTACAGGTCCAGATTCTGCTGGGTTCCAGGCCCAAGTGCCTGCAACAGGCTGTGATTGTTTTGCACCTTATCAGTAGGAGAACCAAGGCCAAGGACGATGCCCATTATTATTTCTGACATTTTTTTACAACTGTTTTAAGGTAATGAAATTGACTTGTCATTGTAGGCACAATTAGATAGCTGATGTCCCAGATTCAACAGCTCCCGTATCTTCCCACCTGCGTTACAGCCCCACCTTCCAGCCTGCCTGGCCTCCGGTAAATCAGGGAGAGAATGGAGCAGGCGTCTCTGTGAGCCATTCCAGCCAAGGCAGCCAAATCCAGAGAAGCGGCCTTGCGTGTGCTGGGTAGGAACAAGCCCTGGAGTTGGAAGGCTCAGACGATGACCCTCACAGAACCAGCAAGGGAGAACTGCAGCCACCTTTGAATGGAGGAAAGGAAGCTGGGGGAGAGGGGCAGGGAAGGGGCAGATTTTCCACTGCAGGAGTTGCAGCAGGAGGGAAGGAGGAAGGAGAGAGGCAGAAAGCAGAAACCAGGGCTCCTGCACCAGGCAGCAGGGACGCCTGTCATCTAAGCCAGTGTTGGTGGCGTTGAATAAACCCAGCGGGTTCCATCTGGACGTCTAATATCTGTCAAGAGACAGTTAAGAGCTTTCAGACCTGCTCACCTGTTTGCTGGTTGAGTACACATCACACCCGAGGAGAGATTTACAAAGACATTTTCCTGACAGTTATTTAATTAGGGCTGAGCTATACATATGCAATCAAATGGTGGCTGAAATTGCACGTCCCATCAGAGCTTAATGACATCATCTCATTTCTATTTCGTTACAAACAAGGGTATAAACTCTGACAGTAGCCATCACTGGCAACAAATCCGAAGTACTGATTAGTAAAAGTCAGGGAGAGGAAAGGGAGCCATGTTTCCTGAGCTTTCCAAAGCCACAGCTGTGCCAACATCCTCTGATTTGACAGTCACAGCAGCTTGGGAGCCCAGGGGTGTCTCCTTCCCATTTTACAGATGACTCACGACCGTACTGAGAAGTGACAGAGCCAAGTGGTGTCTGCTGGAACCAGTCTGACAAATTCCCCCTGTTTTTGCAGCATCCCATTTTTGGAACTCCTTATTTTAAGGAGCTACAAAAGGTCACATTGGCCCCTCATTCCTCCCAGCTATTAAGTTCTCTGTTTCTTGTTTATCACGTCAAGGCTGTGACATATGGCCGTCATGGGGTAAGTATAATTCTGCTTCTGCTGTTCGCGTTTCAGGTTGTTTGTAAATATTTCCCCATGTTGCTCATACGTATCACTTTGAAAACCTCCCTAAATCCCATTGAGCTGCTGCCTCATCATTTACTTAATCCTATTGTTAGACAATGAGATGGTTTCCAGTATTTTGCTACTGTATTTGCAACCAGTTTATCATGCCTAAGACAATATCAGGGAGTGGGTGAGAATACAGCCCTGTGGTCACACTGCCTGGGCTTGAATCCCAGAACTGCCACAAAATAGCTGTGTGAATTTAGGTAGGTTGCTTAACCTCTCTGTGTCGCCGTTTCTTAATTAATAGAGACAATAATAGCACCTTTCTTGGAGGCTCTGGGTCGCTAGAACTGGGAGGCCTGGCTCTGTTCACAGAGTCCTGGGCCCACTGCTTTGCCCTTTCAAGCCGAAACACTTTTGGTGATTTAAAACGTTCCTCTGAGATGGGAAAGTGCGTTTGATTTCCATAGCTGCTGTGACAAATTAGCACAGACCTAGAGGCTTAGAACAACACAAACTTACGATTCCCAGTTCTGTAGATTAGGAGTCCAACATGGGTCTCCGTGGGCTCAAAGGAAGTCACGTTCCCTCCCTGGAGGCCTGGGGGGAAGCTGGCTCCTTGCTCTTTGCAGCTTTTAGAGGCCGCCTGCTCATCTCCCGGCCCTTCCTCCATCTTCAGAGCCAACGATGCTAAACGGGCCCTTCTCACGTTGCCCCCTCTCTCTGCTTCTCT
>NW_006784503.1:2638060-2640973 GCF_000442215.2 Lipotes vexillifer
TCTCTTCCGATTCCCTCTCTCATTTGTAAGGGCTCTGGACTCACTCGGAGAATCCAGGATCATCTCCCTATTTTAAAGCCAGTTGCTTAGAACCTTCATTTCATCTGCAAAACCTCAATTCCTCTTTGCTACGTCACCTACTATAGTCACAGGTTCTGGGGATTAAGATGGAGCTCTCTCTGGGGGCATCATTCTGTCTACACACGGATGGGGCTGGAAGCCTGTCGACCACACATCCCGGGCTCCCTCGCCTGGGTTCCATCTGGAGTTGGCCAACAGGAGGCCCTGGGGCCAGATCACAAGGTGGGCAAAGGTGTCAAGCCTCATGCTCCTGGTGGCGGCTCTGGGGCAGCAGCAGCCCTGGTCCAGCAGCATCGGGTTGAGTTCGGTGGTGGCCGCAGCCCAGGGTGCTGACGGCTTCCTCATCTCTGCGTAGCACCCCCTGCCCCCTCTGCATCTCCACCTGGAAGTGGTAGCGGCTCCCTGGTCTCGAGGTCACACCCTCTCCTCTGACACCTTTGTTCTCAGCTCTTGTCCGCAAGGCTGGCAACCACGCAGCCTCCCCGTCGCTGGTTAAGCAAAGGTAGCCACACTCGTCACGGGGCTGTCGCAAAGATACAACGGGGTGGCGTGTAGTTGTGTTGCGGTCCAGGAGCCTCACGCCTGGAGTCGAGTTCCCCGGTAAATGCGACCCGTGTCCCAACCAAGGACACCCGAGAATCACCAACACCAAGCAGAAAGATTAGCAAAGGATTTATACAAGTATAGAAGCTTACACAAACTGTCCGGACAGGGTCCCACTCGGAGAGAAGCGAGTGAGACCCCGACTAACAGCCGGGCGAGGCCTTTATACCCTTCACAGGGAGGGAAGTCCCCAAGGCGGGAGGGAGCGGTTTAATTTTGAATCAGCCAATCAGGAACCCGGTTCTTCCTGCCCCAAGCAAGCAAGCAAGCAAGCAAGTTTCTTACAGAAGCCAAAATGTGCTGTTAGCCCTGAAGCTGTTCTTCCGTTTCTTTCGTCACAGTTGCCTTGCGCAAGACCTGATGCTTAATACGTGCTGAACACGTTATCGCCAGACACGGTTTTACGTTTTAGGTTTTTGTTGGCTTTTGCTGTACTAAGGTTTTCAATTTTCAATGAGCGTCAAATGCACTTTTCGGTTGAAATGTCTTCCATGGACTCCGTTTTGAAGAAGCTAAGCCTCTCTCTGAAGTTGGGATAAATGTTCAAACGCATCTTTAGCAGGTTTCCCTCGAATTTTACACATTTAAAATTATTTAACTCCTTGAAGCACCTGGAGTCTATTTTGGGAACATGACATCAGATGCGGGTCTAAATTAAATTCCACGTCCCTGTGCAATTAGCCTAACTTCATTTAATAAATAGCCTTTTATTTTCCCAGTGTTTGGTGTTGCTTATTCTGATGTGTTCTCATATGTACTGGGGGCTCTGGGGGTTCTGATCTGCAGATCCACACAGCCATATAAGGACATTCTGCAGATCTGAGAGTGTCATTCTGCAGCCTCAGATGTGAATGACAACTTGTTTGGGTAACTAATTCTCAGAGCACATCATTTTCTGCCGAGCTGGGGCTTATAGATCTATTTCTTTTTTTGTTGGGAAGTCAGATTATTGGAGAAATCAAAGGCAGCTGTGATTCATACCCCTTCACTGTAACCTGCATTTTCTGCTTGGGTGATTGCTGAATTCTATCTTTCCCCTTGTCTTTGAAAATTTTCACGAGACACAGTCTTGGTGACCGTCTCTGATTGTAAATTTCCTCTCAGACCCTGTGAACCTTCTCTGTTTGCAGCCTCAGTCCTTGTTTTTCCAATATCATCCCCCCAACTAGACTCTTGCTTTTCTTTTCTAATTCAATTATTCTTGTGTTTTCTAAAGTGACTTCACTTGCTCAATTGTGATTTTTACTGCATGGCTTTCTTTTAAATAATAAAAATTGTCCTGGTTTATTCTTATTTACTTGCAGTGACGCCCTCTCTTATTTCTTTGAGAAGAGATGCCGGCGGCTGTCTAAATTCTTACCATCCTGTTTGATGGAAACGTCAGGATGTGCGACTTTGGAAATCCTACTGCCATGTGCCTCGGTGGGGTAGACACTTTACTGGCAGCCAGCACGTCTGTCTGCCCTGCTGTCCTTTGCGTATTGCTTTGGTTCCCATGCTTGCCTCATTCGCGCTTGTACCTCAGGCCACGTGTCCTGTACCAGGTGGGAAGGGCGAGGCAGCAGGAGCTTTCCCTTTCCATAAGGGAAGGGGCACAGGGATTTTTGCTTCTATTTCATTGTTCAATACTGCACTTGTTCCCTAGGGCTGTCACAACAAAATATTCAATACCACAATCCTAGCAGCTTAATACAACAGAAATCTAGTCTATCACAGATCCGGCTGAAATCAAGGCGTCAGCAGGGCCATTCTCCCTCTGGAGGCTGCAGGAGAGGGTGCTTCCTTGTCTCTTAGCTTCTGGTGTTGCTGGAAATCCTGGCCTTCCTTGCCTTGTAGATGCGTCACTCCAGCCTCTGTCTCCGTCTTCACATGATGTTCTCCCTGTGTGTGTTTTTTTTGTTTTTGGTTTTTGGCTGCACGCAGGCCTGTCACTGTCGTGGCCTCTCCCGTGGCGGAGCAACAGGCTCCGGACGCGCAGGCTCAGCGGCCATGGCTCACGGGCCCAGCCGCTCGGCGGCACGTGGGATCTTCCCAGATGGGGGCAGGAACCCGTGTCCCCTGCATCGGCAGGCAGACTCTCAACCACTGCGCCACCAGGGAAGCCCATCTTGCACACTGCTTGGCACACAGCTGGCCCTCCTTAAATGCTTTCTGCAAGGACTGAACTGACAAAAAGTGATGTTATTCAAATGGTGAGAGAAATCAGAGATGAAGAAGTGAGACTCACCA
>NW_006784503.1:2641722-2671923 GCF_000442215.2 Lipotes vexillifer
CCGGACGCGCAGGCTCAGCGGCCATGGCTCACGGGCCCAGCCGCTCGGCGGCACGTGGGATCTTCCCAGATGGGGGCAGGAACCCGTGTCCCCTGCATCGGCAGGCAGACTCTCAACCACTGCGCCACCAGGGAAGCCCTCCCTGTGTGTTTGGATCTCTGTGTCTCTTCTTTTCTTACAAGGATGCCAATCATACTGCTCCCAATGACCTCATCTTAAGTAAATACATCTGCAGAGACCCTGTTTCTAAACAAGATCATATTCACAGGTACCTGGGGTTAGGACTTCAGCATATATTTTGGGGAAACACGATTCAACCCACAGTAAGTCCCATGCCATGTGGCCACCCCCAGTTGCAAGGAAGCCTAGAAGACTGAAAATCAAGTCTACTTAGCTAGACACACTGACATGACCCCCAACTGGGATTCTTCAAGTAAGTAAAATGAGGGATCCTGTGTCTAGTGGGTAACTTGTGGTATCTGCGCAATGGTTTAGTCACCCAGGAAGGCTGAGTACTCAGTTCTGCAACCTCTTGTTTCCCCAGAAATCAGACTCCTCTGGCTCCGCAGCTTTCTGATTATGGACGCGAACCCAGAAGATCTCCGTGCAAACCTCGATGCTCTGGGACACTGTTCCGTAGGATGAGCTCTCTGGCCCTCACTCCTAGACGACCTTATCTTTCATATTTTTTTTAACAGGCCTGATCTCTTGATCTCTGATGTTGTAACCTACATGAGCAGCCAACAAATCCCAGAAAGTAGTAACAATTGGCAACAGCAGGAACAGCCTATTGTTTCTTGGTGAAGGCAATGGGGGAAGAAAATGGAGAGCCTGGGGGGAAGGCAGGTGTGTGTGTTTGAAGTCCTTTTTCTAAGTGATCCAGGGAAAGCAGGACAGTCGGGGCCCCTGAGCACAGGGTAGACCCCAGACACTCAGGAGTCCCTGGAATGCGTCCTTCCCCCACGGCTGTACCGTGTTCATTACCGCTGAGAGTGCGGGTCACCCGTGAGGCCACGGGAAAAGTCACGCTCCTCTGTGATTTGTTCTATGCAAATCCCCATCGAAATTGTTAAAGCAAGTGTTTCACTTCTTAGAAGGGAAAACCAGTAATTTGAAAACCTTAATTATGCAAAATTGTTCATTTTCTAAGTTGATTAGAAGTAGGAATGGGTTCAAACACAAGCTCTACCATATATTGGGGTGTGTGGCAAGTTACTTGACCCTACCCCTCTCTGACCCTCCTTCCCACATGGAGGGAGCGGATGTATAACTGGCCCTCTCTTAGAAGCTTCAGGCATTATGTTCCCAACAGCCTGCCTGACATCCCTGCTCCAATTCTCAGCGGCTCCCACACCCGTTTCTCTCCCAGTCGTCTTTGCCTTTGTGATGTCAACGTCCACCCGGAGCCCCCGGTAGGAGTCAGGATATGACTCTTCATTCCTCTTTCCCCCTTTTCATCCACCCAACCCATCAGCAAGCCCTGTGGAGAGGCCATTCTCCTTCTAAAACATGACTTTTCTCCATATTGACTGCCATGAGCTTACCCTTAGTTATTCACTGTTACCTTAAATAAGGTAATTGATTAATGAAGGTGTATCTTAACCTCTCCCCGGGCCTCTGCAAGAGCCTCTTCACTGGTCTTCCTGATCCTTTGTCCACACGGCTGCAAAAGTGATTTGTTAAATGTTTAGCAGACCCAGTCTAACCCTTTTGCTTAATCATCTGAGATCTAGCCCCTTCCTTCCTCCCCCCCAAGTCCCCTCTGTGACTGCAATCGCATCACATTGGTTCCTGAACACACCAAGTTCATGCTGGCTTCAGACCTGTGCACTGGTCTTCGCGCTGCCCTGATCTCTCTGAGATGAGCTCAGTAGGGAAGGGATGATGCTGGAGGATGGTGACGCCTGTGATGTGATGAGTCATCAGGCCTGTTCTGGCGCTCCCTGCTCACATTTAGTCATGAAATTAATGAGCAAATTAACTGGGAACTGATTATTCCAAAAATAAATTATAGATTCAGCTTCTTTCTTTTGGCTTCACGCCTTTGAAGTCCCACAACTTTTCCTGAGGAGAATGAAATGAAAAGAGACATTTGCAATTTTAATTTTTTATGTCACTTTTATAGAAAACTACAAAAGAAAGAAGAGCTATCAACATGGTCAAAGGAAATAGGAAAATTACAAAGAGGGGGAACAGTACTATTTTGCCATTTTTTTTAACAGGCTCTTTAGAAGGACATGAATAATACATAAGAAATCCTACAGACTAGTTCAGGAAAACAGAAAGCTGGTACTTAATTATTGAGAATGCAGAATGTAGGTGGGATGGGAGTCCAGAGAAAAAGGTGCTTAATCAGTGCAAAGAAGACAGTTCATGGGAAGCGGCTAATCTACCGTGAACTAGGAAACCATGAAACCAAGCTGGTCAGATTGTGTAGGAAGGAGCGTCTCCTCTCTGGGGTGAAGTTTATGGGCGTCATGACAGATAGTCCAGCTCTCCAGAGTCTTGTTTGCTTCCTTTTGGCTTTCTGATGGTATTCCAGAGGCCTGAGGTTGCTAGAATCTCATCTAGAGCCCTAGAATCCCAGAATTTGGGCCCTCCTTTCTCTTTCCCCTTTCTCATGTAGCGCACTTCATTCTCAGACTTTTTGCCTCTTCCTTTCTGCACAGGGAAAGAAATGACCCCTCTCTCTGAAAATGAGACAGAGAAATCCAAGATTTATAGAAAGAGAAGCGTAGCAGAATGTGTGCAGAATGCACTAGAGAGGAAAGAGATCCCTGTGGACACAGGACCAGCTGGACTTTGAGGCTGACTTCAGAGAGGTCTGTACATTCCATGTCACATGCATAACCCCATGGCAGGGCCCTCTCAGGAGGATGGTGGGTCACCACCTCCTGTGAGATACATCAGATCCTGTAGGACGATGCCAGAAATAACAGTAGATCAAGGCCCCAGCAGAGCAGATGACTCACTCTATAGCTCTCCTGTAATAGGGAAGAACAAATCTGACTCCATATTGGATCTGTTTCTTTTACTTTCACCTCTGTATTCTATTGCTATTGCTGTAAGTTAGTCACTAAAGGGATGTTGCCTATAAGCTCAAATTATACATAATGGCCCACCTTTGGGAACCCTGCCTCCCCACCTGTGAATGACTATAGGAAGAAAGAAATGAACACATCCCCTCTGGAGGCTGACTGGAACCAGGAAACGTTTGACTTTAACTAGCCCCCGCCCCCCGCCTCCTTGTTAGTATAAAAGGAGCCTGAATTCTAACTCGGGCAAGATGGTTCTCTGGGACACGAGTCCACCATCTTCTCTGTCTGCCAGCCCTCCGAACCAAGTCTCTATTCTTTTCCCTAACAACTTGTCTCTCGATCTATTGGCCTGTCAAGGAGTGAGCAGTACGACCTTGACTCTAACAGTCTCTCTGTCCATCCACCCACCCATCCATCCTTCCTTCCTTCCATTATTTACCTCCCTCTAGAAAAGAGGAGAAATCTTGTAAAGATACAAATAATACTCTAAGATAGATATGTCAAGTTAGTAATAAGAAAGACACGGAAAAGGTAAAATAAGTATAGGAAAGTAAGCTGAAGCCAGGAGTGAGACTGTCACACAAAATACAGGCCTCTACGTCCGAAGCACCTACTAGGGATAAGCTACATCCTGGCTCTGAGCCTTCTAGCAGCCAATGGGAACAGGGAAACATGATAACATGATCGTTCCCTTAACTCTCAGTGTCTGTATAGTAAAAATAAACCCGTTGCCAAGGAAGAGCATGGCTCTGACTGATTCCAAGCCCAGTGAGAGTTTTCCTGAGGCTTTTGTACAAGAGGAGGGTTGAGGTTGAGCCAGAAACAGACTCCTGGGCTAGTGACTGATGCCAAATACCCTGTTGAGGAGAGATTGTGGTCTTAAATTAATTAAACAAGGAGGCCATTAGACTGGGGTCAGTGGGGAAGGGTCGATGCTGAGGATGGGGGCTCTCAGACTGGCTCTGGTGTTCTGGACGGTAAGGGGGAGGTCTGGGAGTGTGAAGTTGCCCGGCATCCCGAGGTCATGCTCTCAGCATGATGGCCTTCTTTGGGGTTCACCAGCAGGACCATGGCAAGGGGCTGTATCACCTTAGCAGACCACGTAAGAAACCCAAACTAAGACTCAAGTTTAAGAAATCGAAATTTAAGGACAACCCGTCACAAACAGCCAAGGAGTCCTTCCTAAATAAGGCGACCGCTTAAGCTATAGCCAATCAGACAACAGAAGTCCCAACAAGGGGGCTTCCCTGGTGGCGCGGTGGTTGGGAGTCCGCCTGCCGATGCAGGGGACGCGGGTTCGTGCCCCGGTCCGGGAAGATCCCACGTGCCGCGGAGCGGCTGGGCCCGTGGGCCGTGGCCGCTGGGCCTGCGCGTCCGGAGCCTGTGCTCCGCAGCGGGAGAGGCCACGACAGTGGGAGGCCCGCGTGCCGCCAAAAAAAAAAAAAAAAAAAAGTCCCAACAAAAGCTGCTCTTTGGAGCCAAAGGACAAGGAAAGGGGCAGCCTGGCAGGACAGACGATGTCAGACAATAATCGTCCTCCTCCAGCAGACACCACAGGAGACACCGGCCAGATCCTACCCAAGCCCGCAAAGACCCCTGAGGCACCAGACTGCCCCCTCGCGGCTGTAACGGGCGCCTTCCCTTCCGTGTGGGGAGAAAGACACAGAGGTCGCAGCGGGCGTGGGATGAGGGGGAAGGAGCAGCGACACAAGGGGGAGCGAGTGGGGAGCAGGGTGCGCGCGGCCGCCTGGGGCAGGGGAGCAGGGGTGCGCGGAAGCGCAAAGGGCGTGGGGTGGGCTTTTGCCTCCTGCCTCCCACCCTGGCATCATAGGGCAGGGAGAAGGGGTCAGGCCGGGGGAGTCAGTTCCTGGGCTTCACCCGTCCCTCCTCCTCGGGGTTCCCACACACATCCCCTGCCGGGGGGGTGGCGGGCACGCTCAGTAGGGAGGTGTGTCCGTGGGAGGGGGCTGCAGTCCTGCGGGAACAGCCATGCTTAGGGAGCCCAGATGTCCTCAAGGCCTCCATCCTAGGGGGTTTCCCTTTATTTAACACTCAGATAAAATGGCCTGGGCCCTCCTCCAAGCCCAGTGCCCTCTCCTTACGTCCAAGGATTCTTGGCGTCGTCACCCATGTGACTGTTCCCGTCTTCACCTGCCCTCTTGCTTTCTGGGACCACTGCCCTCTCCCTGCCCATCATCACCCAGGAGACGAATGCCACCCTTTCCCCTTCGCTCCCTGCTGGATTAAGATCTCACAGTGGCTGTTTGTCACCGACGTCGCTCGAGATTCAAGGGAATGGAGGTATTTAGAACTTCAAATGAAAGCTCAGGGGTCTCTGTTTGTACAGATGGACCAGTCACCCCCTCACAAGGGGAATTTCTTGCTGGCTTGGGTACCCCTTTGGACCTTGCCTTCCCTTATGTTTCTAGGCCTCTCTTTCCCCCAGATTTCTCATTTGGAGCCCAAGTCTCTTCTCTGGTCACTAAGAAGCCGGCAGTAGACAATCCCCAAATCCCTAGTACTTTGTAATACAGAACAATTTAGCCCTCCCTCTGCCCCACTCCTCACCCATCTGGTCTGGGAGGGCTTCCCTGGTGGCGCAGTGGTTGAGAATCTGCCTGCCAGTGCAGGGGACACGGGGTCGAGCCCTGGTCCGGGAAGATGCCGCAGAGCAACTGAGCCCGTGTGCACAACTACTGAGCCCATGAGCCACAACTACTGAGCCTGCACTCTAGAGCCTGAGAGCCACAACTACTGAGCCCACGAGCCACAACTACTGAGCCCACGCGCCTAGAGCCCGTGCTCCACAACTAGAGAAGCCACCACAATGAGAAGCCCGTGCACCACAATGAAGAGTAGCCCCTGCTCGCCACAACTAGAGAAAGTCTGTGCACAGCAACGAAGACCCAACGCAGCCAAAAATTAATTAATTAATTAATTAATTAATTTAAAAAAAGTGATGTCCTGCCTCACAAACCCAAACGCCCTTTGGGATATTTTCTCCAACAAAAGAGTGAAGTGCTCTGCCTTCCTTACGACACGGAAACGTGGCCGTCACCACTTTCTTTTTTCTTAGCATATTTTTCTGTCTCTAATATTCATAAAATAGAGCGTGTGCTGCCAGGTTGACTAGTGACGTATAGCAACAAGAAGCCTCCAGAATTTCTCAGAAGAACTTGACTCATGGCTCTCAGGAATCAAGAAAGGAGGAAGGAACCAGGAATTGAGAGGTGAAGACAGAGCAAGACGGAGTTGAATCTGAGGACAGGAGACCTGTTTCTTGGAGAGGCAGGGGGGCATCCAGGCTGGACAGAGGGGTAAGAAGCTTAAATCAGCCGACTCTGCCCTGGGCTGGACCTTCAGTGGGAAACCTCTGTGAAGAAATAGGAAGGCTCCCTTTCTTGAAGGAGAGATGGCAGGATCTGAGCTGGAAAATCTCCACTTTACCTCTGGGCAAGATGTTCTGGAAATGGAGATCCTTAAGATCGAGCTCTTACTTTGGGCCAGGCCTGCCTCAGGGCCAGCTCCGTCCCTCTGACTGCAGCCCAGGCATCTTTGTGCCCTGACCCACTCCCGCCCCTGCCAGATTAGGGTCTGCTGTGCCCAAGGGAACCAGTTTGAGAACTTGAACGTGGAGAGGAGATTGGGCGGAGGGCACATGTCTTCCAGAGGGGAGGTCAGCCGGGGAGCCAGGCCCACTCGGTTCTGAATGGATGCTGTGAGCACCCTCCCTCTGCCCCAATTTTGCTATATTTAACCTTTCTGCAGCACACACTCCTTGAGCACTGCTGCGGGAAAGAGGCAGGCGTGTATTGACACAACATGTGAGCTTGGAGACAGTTCTGAAGGATGTCCATCAACAGAAAGGTTTTCTGAGTTTTGTTTTATTTTTCTTGTTTGCTTTCAAATAAGAGAACAAATTGACAGATGCATCAGGCAGATGATGCCTTCCTAGCATTTAGCAAAATACCAAGCAGCACTTAGATGCCCAACAGATTCCCTGTTTTTGCAGGCGGTCTGCAGGGATGCAGCTCCTTGAACCGTGGGAACATGGGAGCTTTGTTCTTCTCTCCACCAAGGGCCCCCCACGAGCATCTGGTTCACCCCCTGCTCCAGACCACCTGCCACTGAACCATCTTGGTCTCATCCTAGAGACACCCTAGTGTCTTCACGTGGACGGCTGGGGTAGGGACCAATGAGCCCCAAAAGTCAGTGAAAATCTTTTGTGTGTGCACCCGCAGTATAGTTCTACATTGAAATATTTATATATTCAGTCTTACTTTAGTAATATCTTATGTACAAAAATATAAGTTAAAAATGAATGAGATAAAAATCAAGTTTAAGTGTACTGGCTTGGGTAATGTCCCCTCAGAATTCACCTCCTTCCCAGAACCTCAGAACGTGACCTTATTTGGAAATAGGGTCTTTGCAGATGTAATTAGTTAAGAAGCAGCCCCTGGAGTCAAGTGGGACCTTAATTCAATAGGACTTGGTGTCTTCAGAACAAGAGGAGAACACACGCACACACACACACACACCCGCACACACACACGCACACACACATTCACAGTGCCATGTGACCACAGCCACACAGACTGGAGCGATACATCTGCAAACCAAGGACCACCAAGGATTGGGGGCAGCAGCAGAAGCTGGGAGAGATAAGGCAGCAGCCTCTCCTACAGCCTCAGAGAGAGAGAGCGGGGCCCTGCCGACACCTTGGTTGCCGACTTCCAGCCTCGCTGAGGGCCTCGTGTTCTTTGTCAGCTTGTCTTCCTCAGTCCTGAGCGTGGTCAGTGCTGATACCATTCATGAAGGTTCCCAGGTCAGATATCTAGGGGTCCCTTGATGTTTCCATCCCCCGAGCTCAGCAAGTCCTATGGCTGGCGCTCCTCTAACTCGCTCGCCCCCAGACCCCAAGCCTCTGGCTGCCTGACAGTCGCTTCCCGGGATGACTGTAGCATCCATCTCTCTGGCCTCCAGTCATGTCCTCCTGCAGTCCATTCCACAGTGGCCATAGGCATTAGTGGGATAGACCTGTCACTTTCCAGAATACACGGGATGGAGTTCAACTTCCTGGCTCAGCAAGAGATTATGGCAGACCCCGTGGATCGGCCACACAAAAGCTCTTCCCAACTCCTTGTTGTGTTTTGTTTGTTTCTGTTTCTTTTTGCATTCTTCTTCTCTAGAGCCTGGGAAGCTAAAAACAATTTTTCTAGTCACCTTCCCTTCAGAGGTGGCCATATGACCCTGTTGTGGCCAATAAGATACAAGTAGAAAACTACTGGGGAGGGCTTTCACTCCAAATGAAAAAGACAAAAGCCTTGAAAGAATGAAGGGATTTTGCTATCTTCCTAAGTGGGAAACAAATGTGATGTCTGGAAGTGCAGCAGCCATTTTGTAACCAGGAGGGCAAAGTTTCCCCCCGCCCCCGGCTCCCCCATTGTAAGGATTGTGGAGGAGAAATACAGGGAAGAGACTAGACCCCTCTTGGCTTTGTGGAGCAGGCCCACTGCCCCTGGATAGCCTACCCTGAGTTACACGAGGAAGAGATACCCTTGCTTTTTACCCACTCTTGTCATGTTTTCTCTTGTTCTAAAATTAGCTTTCTCAACCGGTACTGGGACATTGTAGCTACTCAGTAAATGTGAGTTCCTTTCCCCTACTTCATCGTGCTTGTTGCCTGACTTATTCATCCTCTCTGCTTTCTCAGGAATTTTCTAGAATTCTGGGGGGAAAGTTTATTATGATGGCAGACAACTGCGTGGTAAACAGTAGGTTCTTTTTTTTTTTTTTTTTTTTTTTTTTTTTTTATTTAAAATGGGTAAAAAAAAGTTTTTTTTTTTTTTTTTTTTTTTTTACTTTTTTTAATTAAAACTTTTTTATTCTTTTTTTTTTATTTGGGTACAGTTGTTTTACAATGTGTGTTAGTTTCTACTGTATAGCGAAGTGGAATTCCCTGTACTATACCGCAGATTCTCATTAGTTATCTATTTTATACATATTAGTGTATATATGTCAACAGTAAGTTCTTTGTAGGCAAGACAATCCCTCATTGAAACACACTGTCTGACTCCTGATAAGGGCTCAGTAATGTTTGTGGATGCAAAAATCCCCAGCTATTTTCTCCCCTCTTTGGCAGAAGTCATGAACAGCACAGCCTTGGGCAGACGTCTGTCCTTCATGAGCCCTCCACCCGCTCTCCGAGGAGTAATTGGGCCGTCTCACCAGCTCAGGACCCCTTGTCCTTCAGCTGTGTGATCTCCAGCTGCCTCTGTGGGATGCCAACCAGAACGTAAACTCCTTCCTTCCCCGCTTCCTGGCCCATCGTTCTGCTGCCTCTTAGCCTTCGTCCCTGGATTCCCACATCTAATAGGTGCTCAAGACCTGTTGACTGGACCTCCCACGTGGCTCTGGGGTCTGTGGTGCCACTGCCCCTACCTTAGTTCAGACCTTTGCCTTGTCCCACCTGCAGTACCTGCTACTCCTTTGCCTTCTCTCTGAGTTTGCTTTCTGTCACCCATTGTCAGCCCTGCAACCTTTCAAACAGGTGGCCCACAGGTCAAGTATGTTCTGGAGATGGACTTTGGTCTATGAAGCTGCTTTCACAGTGCTTCAAATATTTTAAAATATTATTTGCTAACGTTAAAAAAAAACAGATCTTTCTCATAAGTATTCCAATTTCAAGGTTCTTTTGACAAATCAGAGGCTCTGCCAGCGATGGGCCGACCTTTCTTCCCAGCAGAGCGGTTGGAGCCGAGAAGGAGCTGCCGCCTTAGAAGGAACATGCGTCCTCTGGTTCCAATGGCCCACCGCTCCGGTCACAGACACAGGCCTGCTCTGATATGGAAGTTACCCCACCGGGCTCTGCTAGCCTTCAGAGTTTGCAAACGCTGCTTTAAAGCCTTCTAATACAACCAGCTGATAAGGCAATCCGACTCGCCAGGGCTTTCACACTAAATGATCTTAATTTTCTCCAGTCCCTGGCCTTATGCAGTCTCTATCGTGGCAGATTTCATAACTTCCCAGGAACTTTCCTTCTCTAAAAGATCAGTCCGGTCCAGTGTTTTTCACATTGCGTGTTGTGACCCATTAGAGGCTCACGAAATCTATTTAGTAGATCACAGCCCGTATTTTTTAAAATGAAAGAGAATAGGATAGAAAATATCAAGCTGTATTGCATGTAGCAAGGTTAAGTATTGTTTTGTGAAACTTTCAATTTAGTTACTTATATGCCTATGCCTGTGTGTACTGGGTTGCAATATAAATGTATTTCTTACTCTGGATCCTAGTCTCCTGGTCTCTCTTTAAAATGACCCCCAATTCCAAAGAGATGGAGACGGGAAGGGGGAGGGCGCAGGGGAGTCAGCAGGGGTGTGGGCTTGCCCTGCGGTCAGCAATACCCCAGCACCTTGGTGGTGGGCTGCTGCTGTGGTCTTGTCCAGGAATGGCTCTTCCCCTGATTCTTAAGGGCTAATTCCTCTGGGGTTGCAATGAATAAAAATTCTTGTTTTAAAAACTGAGGTCTTCCACAGCCTGGGCTGGATTTTCACCAACCTTCCCCACCAGAGCCATCTTATCCCATGTGCTGCATCACTTTATTTTGGATGTTAGTGGTTATTACTTGAAAGAAGTCTTGGGCTGTAGAAAGTTTGGGCAACGCTGGACTTAACCGATAAATGGGATTCTTGTCTGTAGGTCTTCTCAGTCTAAGAATTCTTGACGTAGTAATCTCTAGAAAATGCTATGGGAAATGCATGATTAGAGGTTAAACTCCAAGGTTCTCAAAATCTGAAAGAAGTTTGAATTCGAATCTGGAAAGGAGCCTGCAGATAACTTGGTTTCACTCCTTCCCACCCACGCAGCGAATAATCTCTCTTTATTGCCTTCATTCAGCAAATACACAGGATAATTAGACACCGATTCTGCCAAGACAAGCTCACAGGCTACAGATGTTACTGGATGAAGGTGAGTTCGAGAGAGCCCTGTCTCAAAGGAGAGGGGAGGTCAAACGCCAGAGGCTCTGCACTCAGAGGAAGGGATCCTGCCAGCAGAGGGGACCGGTCGTTTATCTGGAGGCGGCTCGCTTAGGCCCTGAGGGCCGTTTGAGACCGCCACTCGTGCAGACGGGGTGGGTGTCTGGGAGGCTTGGCGGACAGAGGACCTGGGCAAACACAAAGGAACAGTGCCTGGGCCATAGTTGTCTCTCACAATGAACCGTTGAATGAATGCTTGCAGTGCAGAGTCTGAATAGAAGATAGGAACTACAGCCTGGGCCAGATGTCGGAGAATCTCAGATAAGGGCCTCGAGGCTTCCGCCTTTACGCTCTTGGGCAAAAGGGGCCACGGAGGGTTTGGGGCAGTGACGAGAGACTGTAAGACTTTGCCCAACCTTGTGCAGGCGGGAGGCCCTGTCCCATGGCCGGATAACGTGGGGACGCAGTGGGCCCCAGACTGCTGTCCTGCATCTTAGCTCCCTGTGACATGGCAGGGGTGGGAACAAGCCCCTGTGGGCCTTTAGGGGTCTCCAGCTCCCCAGCTCCCCAGCACTGGCCCCTGGACACTGGCAGCACTGGAATCGTGGCTTTCTTTCTGAGGCTGGCCCGCCAAGATGTGCAGAACCCGGAGATGCTCTTCCCCTATGAATGGACACAGCTCCGGGCACAGTCACCGGATGCCTGGCATCAACCTGTCTTGGTGACCACGTGGAGGCTGCTTCCCCTCCTGCCAGCGGGCCAAACAGCATGTTCTCAGGGAAGTGGATTCATGTCAGCAGGCTGAGCACACGACTGTGCCTGGGACCGGCTCGCACCGCCCTTTGAAGTGGACGTCTCTCTTTCGGGGGCTGAGCGCTCACAGTGTCTGGGCCCAAGAGCACAGTCCAGAGAGGCAGCTGACGGGGACCATCTCCCGGCCTGAGCGCCAAGTCCTTCCCCCGAGACCCTCAGGGGAGCAGATGCTCCAGCTAGACTCATCTCTCAGGAGAGAATCCTTCTCATTTCTTGGATTCCTGGTCTTCCACAGCTGGAGAGGTCCCCCAGAGATCTTTCAGTCTGGCTCCTTGTCTCCAGCAAGAAAACAGCTAAGCCCCCAGCTGGTGCTGAATGTCAGTGCAGAGCCAAGTGGGAAGCCAGGGGGAGGCGCCTGGGGAGGTGAGAAGACAGAGTCTTGATTCCCCACCCCGCCCCCCGCCACTCCCCGAGCTGAGCTCCTGCTGGGAGGTGCAGGCAGCAGGAACCAGAGCTCAGTGCCAGGTTACATTGGTCTATTTTTAAGAGGAAGCCAATGTGAGAAGCCCACATTGTAGAAAGACCCCGGGATTTGAAATCAGCTTGGATCTCTGAGACGTTTGTACCCTTAAGCCATAAACTCCTTTAAGTGGAGCCCACTGCAAATCCCAGCGTTGTTTCAGATTATTATTTCAATCAGAAGGCATTAGACTCCATAGATAAAAGCAATATTCTGCAATTTGATCCTTTATTGGTGAAATGATTATTTGGCTGCAAAATCTCACGAGGCCAGTAATAACTGTGAAACCACCAGGTACATTTTATCATTGAGCTGTCCCCTCACTCTGCATCTACTGAGAAATAAAATAGGACTCTAAATTGGTTGTTCATATTATTTTACCCATAAATGGGTCCTGGCTTAGAAAAACACTTACATCATTCTAATGAGAAAGTAGCAAGGTTTATCAGCATACAGAAAAAGCAAAGGAAGGAAAAGAAACCCCAAAAGTGGAAACTGAGGTCGCCTGATCCGAGGCTCCGCAGACATTCCTGGTGGAAGGATCCTATTCCCTGTGCATATACCAAGCTGCCTGCCTGGCCGGGTCTCCCAGGGGCCTGGGGCCCACGTGCAGGCCACCAGACTCACAGGAGGCTGGTTGGAAAACCCAAACCACCGGATGCATTTAGGATTGGCTAATGGTGTTACCCCTCCTGGCATCAGACACCCTGGTGCGGTTGTCACGTGAAAGCTGCCCCTTCCTCCCAGCCGGGATCTACAGAACCTGGCAGTGAGAGGTACTCGGGCACTGCTGGAACAGGAGATGCACGGACGCTTCTCCGACTTGGGTGCCAGGCCATTCCTTCTCTGTGAGCTGCAGCGGTAACGCTTCCAACAGATGCAGTGGGAAGAGCTCAAGTTTTGGTGTCTTGTCTGGATTCAAACCTTGGCTTCTCCGTTTACCAGATGGATGAGCTCAAACATGCAATTATGCTCACTGGGCCTCAGTGTTTTCACTCGTAAAATGGGGTTAATATGTGAGACCTGAAATAATGCCTAGAACATATGCCGAAAGTAGGAGCACCTCACAGGCCCTCAATACAAGGAAGTATTATTCAGGCTGTAAGTTCGAGGAGCCACAGCTTCCACAGCACCGAGAGAAGGATGCCAGGACTTTCTTTGGTGTCCACTAGACATGCGTGTAGGCTGCTGTCCGTTCGTCCTTCTGGGTTTCCTCCCTGTGTCTAATCTATGCAGAAATTCAAAGCAAATAGACTTGATAGACTCCTGAAACCCCTGTTAGGCACCAGTAATAGAGGCATCCTTCCACCACCCTTACACATCTGAACCTTTTCTGAATGCTTCCAGCTGTCACAACAGGTACTGGGAGCCACCGGTCTGGAGATGCGCCAGAGTGGGAAGCCCTGGACCTGGTGATGGATGTGACTTCTCAGATGGAGCAGAAGCCTGCAGGTGGACCCAAGGCCAGGAGCTGGGGGTAGATCGGTGGGTTGGTCGGGAGGATGAGTGCAAGCAGGGGTTCTCAGTCTCGGCCTCACACTGGAACCACTTGGAAGGTTTCAAAACTCTTGCTGCCTGGGTCCTGCCCCCAGGGCTTATGATTTAATTGGTCTGAGGTACGGTCTTTGTAGCGGAGTTTTTAAAGTTTTCCAGATGATTCTAATGGGTAGTCAGTGTGAGACAGTGATGCAGAGAGCAGGGCACCTGGGGATAAAAATGTGGGCGGAGGTGTGGCAGCATGTCAGCATCTAGATGTGAGAACATCCAGATGTGCACAGGACAAATAAGACCAGCTTCTAGGCTGGAATACAAAACCTTCGCCAGAGAAGACTGGCAGGTGCCCCACTTCCTGGGATTTGGTTCAAAATTAAAGGGACATTTTTCTTCATCCTCTGGGCTCCCCAAGTACCCTGTGTGGCGTCTGAGCCCTGACCTCCCCACTCTGTAGTTTTTCTGATTATGTCTCTCCCAGGCTGCAAGGAGATTCCAGAAGGCAGAGGTGCTGCCATTTATATATTTTATTAAATCTAAGCATCCCCAGTAATAAGCATCATGCCCAGCCCCTGGTAACGGAGCAGACACCATCATGGTGACTTATTTGATGCTAACCTAATGCTTCTAGATCCCCCTAGACAGAGGCTGTGTTGGTCCTGCTGCCTGGGCTGAAACTGAGCCTCTATCAAGAATCAACCGATTTCATTATGAGAAGAAGAGGAGCCTGGGGCCCTAGAGGACCTGATACCCTCTCTGATTATTTGCCTAAAGGAAGATTTTCTATAATAAAAAGTAGGATTTCTGGTCGCCACAGACCGTTTTAGTTTTAAGGAGGACATCAAGCAGCTATTACACTTCACTGAGTAGTTCCTTAATCTGGTTTTTTTATTTTTTGGCTTGTGCTTATGAGCCATTAATTGCTGTGCTAGGGTGACGTTAGCAGCCTTCCATTTGCTGGGGGAGGTGGTAGGAATAAAAGGAACTTCGAACTGCTTTTCTGATTATGAGTCTAGTCTGTCAGCTTTGACCTTTCCATTCCAACTCAATGCCTATTCAACAGAAACCTTGACATTTAAAAAGGCAGCACATCCAGCCCACATCTTTATCTTATAAGCCGACCACTTTTCAGATCCTTCTTTTCTCAGAGCTCAGCCAAAAAAGTAGTTTGGCATTTCTGCTTCTTCTGTTCCCTAGATTTCTGAAAAATACAGGGGAGACAGGAGGTTGAAAGATAAAAGTGTCTGTTAGCCAATGTCCGTTCCCTAAATGCGCTTGCCTTCGCTGGCGGGTGTCTGCGTGTCTGCACACAGCTTTATTTTGCTTTGAAAAGGATAGGACTGCAGGTGTCAGGAAGCAAGATGAGACAGGTGGAAACCCACTTCAGTACACCTATTTTTAGTTCAGATTCTATTTAAGTGGAAGTGATAACTCCAAGGTAACTGGCAAGAGAAAATGAGTCTGTTTGCACAGTAATTGTTTTGCCCAAAAAAGGAGTGAACATCCTTCAGGTATTCCAAAGGCTGAGTGAAGGGAAAAACCGAAGCAGGTTACTTAGAGAAGAACCTTTAAAGAAAAAGGAAGCTCTTTAAAGAAATAAGTGGAGTCAGAAAAAGATCCAGTGATGAATAATGAAACCTCTGATTGCCTCAGGACCAGCTGTAGGACTGCTGTGTCATCTTCCTCTCTCCTGTGTCCCCTCTTGGGATTCTAAGTGCCCCAGCAGGGAAACGTCATTAGTTATGGAGTCTGGTCGGTGCTGGAACTTACCACCACCCAGAGGCATACCTCCCCCGAAATCCTGAAGCCTAGGGTCCACTCTGACCACAGTGCCTAACTCCCTGATCCCTCTCTCTCACTGCTGTCACACCTGCACGTGGACCTTTTGGAGACCTCGCCCCTCTCTCCCTTCTGTACTCTCCACCCTCATCTTGACTTCCTTCCCTCACTGGTGTGGCTCCATGGAACAGTGCTCAACCAAATTCTTGCCAAGGCTCTCAACTCCCTTGTCCCCTGGGACATTCCAACCATCTCCCTTCTAGTGGAAAACTCCCTCGTGGTACAGGTTGGTGTCCACAGGGCACACTCTGTCCAGCTCCCTCTCTTTTTCTCCTGGGTGAAGGATGACAAGGTAGCAGAGGTCTGTCTTGCCCACCCCGGGGAACTCCCTCAGCCTAGTCCAGTGCCTGGCATAGTGCACATGCTGGTAAATATGTGTGGAGAAGCATTTCCCTTTTCACAGTAAGTGGACACCAGGGCAGAATCGAAGAGTTCTTTTGTTTCTGCTGATGTTTGCTGTGTGGTCTGGGACGATTCATCAGTGTGTCTTCCCAGTTTGCTTGAGTACATCTGGGAACGAAACAATGGCACACGGGAGGGTTAATGGTGTTTTTTGGTTTTTAAAAATTATTTATTTATTTGTTTTTGGCTGCGTTGGGTCTTTGTTGCTGCACACAGGCTTTCTCTAGTTGCGGCGAGCGGGGGCTACTCTCCGTTGCAGTGCGCGGGCTTCTTATTGCTGTGGCTTCTCTTGTTGCGGAGCGTGGGCTCTAAGCACATGGACTTCAGTAGCTGTGGCACGTGGGCTCAGTAGTTGTGCCTCGCGGGCTCTAGAGTGCAGGCTCAGTAGTTGTGGCGCACGGGCTTAGTTGCTCCGCGGCATGTGGGATCTTCCCAGACCAGGGCTCGAACCCGTGTCCCCTGCATTGGCAAGCGGATTCTTAACCACTGCACCATCAGGGAAGTCCCAGGTTAATGGTGTTAATGGTGACATGGGATGAGCAAAGACAGAGCACTGACCACTCGACACAGTGGTCGATTGTAAGGGTGGACTGAATACCTGCCATAGACAAGATGTTCTCGTGGGTTCCAAAGGGGATAAAACCCCAGCCCGTTCTAAAGAGGGTAGAGCCCCAGCCTGTCTCCAGGGCTCATCATGTGGTTGCAGGGAAGAGTATGAGGGAGAGAGGGATGGAGGAAGACAAGCAGACTCTGCCGCTTTGCGGGGGGGGGGCATGGCGAAGGGTGGAGCGAGAACACGGGGCTGGGAGGAGGGGCCTGGGCTCCCATCTTGGCTCTGCCAATGCTCTGGGCAACTCCAACAAGTCACTTCCCTTCTTTCAACTTCTGTTTCTTCCCAATAAACTATGGAGTCGCTCTGGTCCCTTGTGGCCCCAACCCTCCCCGAGTGAAGTCCCATCGAGCTGAGGGGTGGCCAGAACTTCTCCCAGGGAGTCAGAATATGTCTGGAGCACACGGCTTTCCCCGGCTTTTCCCCCCAGGAAAGAAACATTCCAGGGTCTGAGGGGAGAGCAGTGAAGAGAGCATTAAATTGACCTTAGCAAATGTTCTGCCCCAGCTCTGCATCAAGTGAGGATGCAGGAGGGCAGCCTTTTTTTGTTCAATTGTTTGTTTGTTTTTTGGTACGTGGGCCTCTCACTGTTGTGGCCTCTCCCGTTGCGGAGCACAGGCTCCGGACGCGCAGGCTCAGCTGCCATGGCTCACGGGCCCAGCCGCTCCGCGGCAGGTGGGATCTTCCCGGACCAGGGCATGAGCCCGTGTCCCCTGCATCGGCAGGCGGACGCTCAACCACTGCGCCGTCAGGGAAGCCCGAGGGCAGCCTTTTGAGAACGGAAATCCGAAGATCTGAGGCCGAGCAAAGCAAGATGAATCTTACTTTTCTTTTTGGGATTTTCTTTCTGACAGAAAAAGATGTTCTCTCCATCCCTCATTTGTAAAATGGACCTAATAATCGTGTCCTTGAGTTGTTGCATGCACTATGAGATGACACATGAAAAGCTCTGGAACACGCTAGTCTCAGTGGAGACTGTTATTCACTTCATCATCCTTCCTGCCATTTAACTTTGTCATCTCCACGAGTGCTGAGAAAAGTCCCCTAGGGCCTTCTAGTTCCTAGCTGTTCTCTTGGAAAAAGCCACTTTCATTATTTTTGCTTTGAATTCAATTGAATTGGAAAAAAAATTATTTCCTGTTATTGCTACTGTGTCTCTTCCTTTCAAAGAATTTCACACAAGTGAATGCAACCTTGGCAGCCATGTAATATCTCAAGAAAATTAAAAAGAAGAAATGTTATTTGAAAATTATAGAAAATTGGCAGGTAATAGGGCGCAGCTCTGATTCACATTCAAAATAGATTTCCTATCTGGTTGGAATAGGCTTGGGTGGGGGAGGGCAGGCAGAAGGATCTGAAAGACAGAATTGCCTAGAAATGCGTCTTGCTTTCCCCTTCTCATCTACCTTTTGGGACAATTGATAACCCCTTTCTTTCTTTTTTAGGGAAAACATAATATTAAAATAGTATGCCTCCTTCTTAGGAATGTTCTAAAGCCCTTGGAATAGCAGATTCTCTTTTGAAATGACCTGCACTTAATACCATGAAAAGAACGAAAATGGAAACCTCCAATTTTCAAAAGATAAACGTTAATCACTCATTATGAAAGCATTGGCTGTTTTCAGCAAACCAGCGATCAGTTTGGGAATAGTTGTCATTTGTGAACATAATCATAAAGATAAACTTCAAACTTTTCAATGAATCACAGGAAAAGAATACTTTAGCCCACATTGAATATTTTAAGGAATTTCTCTCAACCTTGAGTGAGGATCAGATTTGCCTAACTGGATGCATTAGGTCCAGAAAGATAGAAAGGTCAGGCCCGTCAGTGAGCAGGAGAGATTTTTTGTTTTCTGTCACTTGATATTGGATGGTGGCTCTTGGCCTCCTTCCGTGGGGAGGAAACGCAGTGTTGGATTCTCCTCATCCGGGTATGTTTTATTTCACCATCAGTTTTAGGTTTGGGGCCAACCCTTCAAAGCTTGGTTATTTGCTCGCAGGCACGTCAACAATTCTTGTACTTGTCACTTGGGGATGATGGAAAAAAGATGGGGCTTCTGGCCCCAAACCAGCTTTCTAAAGGTCGTTTAGCACACAGCTAACTTTCTCTGACAATCGTGCACTTTCTACCCAAATACTCTTTGCACTAAAATGACAAGTCATAACATGAACAATTTTTAGAGTTTCTGATATATCTTTAAATAACTTCCTATTGTTTCTTTCTCTGTTTGCTTTGTACTACAAAGGTAATATAATGTTCTAAGGATTGTTTAGCAAATGCAAATTTAAAAAGGAAGAAAGTAGAAACTGCTGCAAATCTTTCTACCTACGGATAAGTGGTATTAGTATTTTGGTGGATGCTTTGTGTGTGTGTCTGTGAATATACACATATTAGCCATTAGGTCATCTATTCATCTGATAAGTATTTATTAGGACACATTTATCATACGCTTAACCTATTAACAAAACCTGCGTGGAACATAGGGTTGGGAAACATAATATTTTCACTTAACATCCTTCCATAAGAGTAAACAGCCTCTTTCAAAATCATTTTTAATGGCCTCATAGCATTCCATTGGTGCAGGCATACCTATTGGTTTCGAATAAGTATGTTTCTTGAACTAATAAATGAGCACATACAAATTTGTTACTTCAGTATGGCTTAATATCCTTTACCACTCTAACAATATCTTATGATTTGTTTTAATAGTACTGTAATTCTAACAACAGTAAGATCAACAATGAACATTTATTTGGTGCTTACTGTGTGTCAGACACTGTTTAATGCTTTACATTAAATATTGTATTTAATTTGCACAATAATCCTGTGAGGTATCTGCTATTATGAATATTATCCATCAGATCATAACATGCAGCCTAAATTCTCAGTCCCTCTATGCGCTGGGAAAACTGGACTTTTTTCTCTGTGTCTTTTAACTCTAGCTCAGATTCTTCAAATTCTGGCTTTCTAAAGCCAGAGAGAGATGATAAAATACCTATCATTTTAAAAAGCAATAAATGTACAAGGAAATACAGTTAAAAAGCAATAAATGTACAAGGAAATACAGTTTCAAGCAGTACATAATAGTATACATTTTAGAAGTAAAAACAAAAAATTGCCTGTTTTTGTTTTGTTTTATCTTAATAATACGTTTAGGCTGCTCTTTTGCTATACTAGTTTGAAGCAATATTAATTGACTCGCATACACGCAGGCTAATAAGTCTGGATTACTTTCACCACCCTCCGCCTCCTTACCTCCACTCCTCCTTGCGATTTTAAAGTAATATTTATACTTCCTCTGTGGTTACCTGAGAACCTAATGGTTACCTACATAAGTTTAAATACTACGCGTAAACCTTTATTCATTGTTCCGTCAGTTAGAGGAAGTGTCTCTTCCTCTCCCACCGTGTGAGATGGATAATTAGTGTCCCTGCGTTTCTACCCACCTCTGCTTGCTGCACCCACACTCCAGCTTTTTACTCTACCGTGGCTTTATAGTGTCATTCTTCAAACATGGATATTCTGTCTTGTACTTCTAAGTTTTTCAATCTTCCCCGATTTTCCTACATGTTGAACACTGAAGTCAAACAAACAATGCCTGTAACGTGATGATTGTGTCAGTGATATTCAAGGTAGGACTGGTTAATAGGGAAGGAAGTAACAACGACGTTGCTAATTCTGTGATGCTGGACAGGAAATACTCTAATAAATGAATTCTCTTTTCTCAAATTCTCTCAGCTGCTCAAAATCACGTTTTGTTTCATTATCGCTTTTGCCTTACAAGATGGCTCACGGTGAGCCTCACTTTCCAGTTCTCATGCCCCATGTAGTCCCCCAGCCCTCGCTCAACCACAGCTGACCCCGTGACCAAGAAAATGCCACGGAAGTGACAGCGTGTTGTCTCCGAGGCTAAGCCGTAGAAGACACGGCGGTTTCCTCCTCGACTTCTCCGGGATCACTTGTTCTAGGGGAAGCCAGCTGCCGTGTTGTGAGGATGCTCAAGCAGCCCTGTGGCAAGGCCCACAGGGAAGGGAACTGAGGGCTTCCGCCAGCAGCCAGCACCAACTTGCCAATCATAAGAGAGGGGCACCTTGGAAGCTACTCCTCCAGCCCCAGAAAAGCCTTCAGATGACTGCAGCCCAGGCTGACACTGAAATGCAATCTCCTGGGAGATGCTGAACCAGGGCCAACACGCCAAGCCACTGATTCCCTGACCTGCGGACACTATAAGAGAAAAAGAAATGTTCATGATTGTATTATGCATCGAAGTTTTAGGGTAACTTATTCTGTTAATAGAGACTTTACTACTCAGAGAAAGGGTGTGTTCATAACAAAGAAACTAAAACTATAGTGAGATGAGACTTTGGGGCAGCCTTAAGAGGGGTGAATACATTTTGAGTGTGGGAATAACCTGGATCACTGGAGGCAGGAGAGCAGCCTCCCAAGGGCCCCCAGTGACCTTCACTTCTTGATGTCATGCCCTTGTGTAGTCTCCCCCCACGGTGAATCATGGCTGGGCTCTGTGACCGGTATGATACTGCAGAAGTGACAGTGTGTGACTTTCAAGGCCTCTCTTGGGTCACTTGCTCTGGAGGAAGTTACAATGCCATGAAGATGCTCAAGCTACCCCTTGGAGAGACCCACATGAAGAGGAACTGAGTCCTCCTACCGAGAGCCAACTTTGATCTCCCAGCCGGGCGAGTGGGCCACCTGGGAAGTGGATTCCCCAGCCCAAGGCAAACCTTCAGAGGCCAACATTTTGCCTGCAACCTCCCAGAAGCCTGCCAACCAGAACTGCCAGCGAAACTTCCCTGACCGGCAGAAACTTGTGAGTGACAATAAATGTTCATTGTTGTTTTAAGCCACTAATTTTGTGTCATTTGTTAGGCAGCATAGATAAACAACACACCTTTCTATTTAGGTCATGGCTTTTTTGTGAAGTGTGTTGTTTTTGCCGGCATTTATAAAATACTCTTCATTTGATGCTAACAGGAGAAACATGCTTTCTTCACTATGGTGTTTTGGCTTCTTGGTCGAATTCTTTGTGGAATGATCAGTTCTGGATTCTTTAGTCCTGCTGCATAGCTATTGCCATTCAGTAATTTGCCCAAGAAATATTTATAAATTCTAAGCGTCAGGCCTTAGGAATACAATAGTGAACATGACGCCTGACACGGGAAGTGCTCAGTTAATGATGGTTTCACGGCCAGGGGGCAAGATAGAGTGTGCCCGAGGAAGCGATGAAGCTGAGTGGGTATGAATGATAGGAAGAACAGAGGGAGAATTCCAAACAAAAGATAGAGCTTGTGAAACCCCCTATAAGGGATTTTGAGGAGCAGCAAGGAGGCCGGAACAAGTGACAAGGGCGAGGGGAGAACAGTAGGTGGCAGGGCAGACGGATGGGTGGCGGGCAGATCAAGCTGAGCTGCAGAGGCCACCTTAGGACTTTAGCAGTGAGAACAGGCATTTTTGCTGTACTTTGTTCAGGGATCCTGGAACAGTGCCGGCATACAGCAGGTGCTGGTTAATGTTTGTTGAATAACTGAAAAACCGGATGTATTATGAATCTTTACTAATCCCCGCAGCACTCAACCTCACTTCTAACCTCACTTCCAATCTTTTTTCTTTAAGAAAAAAGGAGGGGGAAGGTGTGGTCATCAGGCTCCTCTCCCTTGAGCCCAGCATTTCTTAGAATCTTCCTTATCGTCCCCCAAGGGCTTTTTAGACTTTTTAGATGTTCCTATTTGCACCAACCCCCATGAAACTTTAATACCACAAATATACCGCATATCTGTTTATGCTCTGTATGGCTTCACTCTGTGCTTTTGTACATAAAAAGAGAAAAAAATGTTCACCCTGAGAACCAATTTTGCCCCTCTTGAGGATCATATCACTCATGTTGGGTTTGTGATCTAGTGCAGCAGAATATTCGAAAACAATTTTAAAAGAATATAAGTAGGTTTCAAAAAACAGAGCTATGCAGCAGTGTTGTGCTAGAAAGAGGAACTTAGTCACCTGAGGACAAGTCTGAATTCTGTGCCATTAACCTTACTGTCGCCCTTGTACCATTAGCCCCCTCCTGAGAGCTAAGCGGAGCAGAGAGTCAGCAAGTACTCCTGCGGATCTCAGGGAAGCTTTGTCCCACGACCGCACCCTGGGAGTGTGGAGGCGAGACCGGCGCTCGGCGTCTGCTCAGCCCTGGGCCTCCTGGACCACACTGTGAGCTGGGAAGCCAGGGTCCCACCCCAGGCAGGAGCCAGTTCACAGATACGGGTGGCCAGTACCTCAGAGCGCAATGACTGCACACAGAGATGAGGGTCAACCAGGAGAGCACTGATCCTTCAACCTAAAAACACCCCGTCCACCTCCCCTGAGGTCGCCTTGATGCCCCAGCTGGACGCGACCTCGAATCCTGAGCTCCAGTGTCACCCCCGGCCACGGCATCCAGCACCGTCATCGCCTTATGAAGTACTGACCCTTTCGTGCACGTGTTTCTCCTTGTGGAGGGCATGAGCTGCCCTCCCCTGCCTGGCCTAGCGCTCTGAGCACAGTGGGCTGTCAGCTCAAGTCTGAAGCAGGAACCATGGGGCCTGGGCCGGTGCGCTGCAGTTAATGACCTCGTCTGCTTCCAGGAGAACGTGCTAATTAGATACTGGGGATGCAGGGAAAGAACACCCCCCCAGACTGAATCAGGTTTAGATGATCTAAGTATTATGGAGGAACAGCTGGACAGCTAATTGTCCAGGGAATAGCGGTTGTATCAAATTACGTGCTAATTTGAAGGAACCGATAGTGGCTCATTACTGAGGTCTCCCTGCAGGAGGTGAGGGACTCTCGCTGTGTCTTTTAAGTGACTTTCAGAGTCTCTGTACAAGCTGCTTGGCTCAGTCACCAAGGTTGTCCCTGCAGCCTCAAGTACCCAGTCCCACCCGGCATCCCAGGAAGCCCACCCTGGAGTCTGAGGGAGAGGGAGGTGGGGAGAGCGTGCTTCCTTCCCATCGCCGAGCTCTCCCAGTGGATTTGAAGCCTTTGAGAGGTGAGATGGGGCCTCCCCTTCCGTTCCCCACGAAGAAAAGCGTAGGCACAGCCTTTAGCAACAAGAGGAATAAGGAATAAGGCTGGCTCGTCTGGGCCTGAGGATTACAGCTGTGGCAAAGCCTCCGTGGGCCAGAGGAGCTCGCGTGGACAGGAGCAGAGCTGGGTGCGCGAGGGCTGCTGGGCCGGACTCCTGTGGCGCTGGGGTCCGGACAGAAGAGGCAGAGCCGCTCTGGCTGCCTGGGAGCCTGGCCCTGTCATCTGGCCCTCACCTTCCTCGGCTTCTCACTCTCCATCCAAAGTCACAGAGGAGCCGGGATGGGGGCAGCCTGGGGGCCTACGCAGTCCTGCCAAACGTGCTGTGGTGCAGGTCCACCCTTCAGATTGGGGGGGACCCTCCTACCGTGTGTCTAAATATTACCAAGCTAACAAATTCTTACATAAAATACATCCCATTCCAGTACCTTGACCAATACCTTTATAATCTCAAAATGAAAAAATAGGTGCACAGCTTACACACCTGGAATTTGATACATGAAGATGTCAGAATTTAATATTCTGTGTGTCTGGCTGTTGATGGGGTGAACCCATTCTCCCTGGGGGCCCTCATCCATGCACGGCCCTCTGCCTGAGATTCTGTCTCATGATCTTTTCAGGGCTAGGTCCGCCTCATCTTGAAGCCTCACCCTGATCACCCCACCCTACCTCACTCTGTCATCTTTGGTCCAGTGACCTCACTTCTTTTCTTCTTAGAACGATTAGAAATAATAATCATATATGTATTTGTTTACCTGTTTGTTGTCTGCCTTCTCCACTAGAAGGAAAGATCAAGGAACAGGGACTTGTAGCTGAATACCCAGCAGCAAATACAGGGCCTGGCTAGTACTTGTAAACATGTGTTGAACAAATGAATGAATGAATGACGTACAATTAGTGGTACGAAGACCTCAGAAATTGCTAGGTAAACAGAAAACTAGTCCAGATGAAAAACATGAGAAACTTACGGGCAAATGGAAACTGCTTAAAACAGGTTTTGTTCTCGCACTCAAAATAAGAAGTGTGGGAAAAAAGAACATTTCATTGCACTTCTCATTCATTCATTCATTGCATGGTGGACAACCTGGGGACAAGAAGGGGGTGACATCCCAATGACCACCTTCTCTGAGAAAGACCCCAGCATCCTCAGCTGGGCTCCCTGTAGGCATATGGTGAAGGTGGTTGTCCCTGCTTTCCAGACAGAATGACGGGCCCAGGGATGTACACCTGTCCCAAGCTGGGCCACTCACAGCACCTGCCCCTAGGCCACAGGTAATTAATTGGTCCCAGGGCATGTGACCCACCAAGAAAAATTGTGAAACTCTGAAATGGGCAAAAACTGATTGGATATCCTTTCAATGGGCTGCTAGATGTGGCCTAGGGAACATTTTTGGGCTTATCTGAGTCTACATGGGTCTGTGCCTTTCATTGTCTTTGATTATTATTCAGCTTTTTAAAGATTAAAGCTCATTGTGGAGAGATGATGCTGATGCCAGTTATTTCTGTTCGTAGGAATGCAAGTAATTTTGTCCTGCCAAGTTGCAACTGATCACCACCCCCTGTGGAAGAAGACGGTTTTACATCTATTAGCAAATTCATTTCTGCCTTCCTGATTGTATACACACACATGTATACAGATATGTCTTCTCTGGATTTATTTTTTAAATAAATTTATTTACGTTTGGCCGCGTTGGGTCTTCGTTGCTGCGCGCAGGCTTTCTTTAGGTGGGTTGAGCGGGGGCTGTTCTTCGTTGCGGTGTGCGGGCTTCTCACTGCGGCAGCTTCTCTTGTTATGGAGCACGGGCTCTAAGCGCATGGACTTCAGTATTTGCGGCACGCGGGCTCAGTAGTTGTGGCACACGGGCTCTAGAGCGCAGGCTCAGTAGTTGTGGCGCACGGGCTTAGTTGCTCCGCGGCATGTGGGATCTTCCTGGACCAGGGCTGGAACCCGTGTCCCCGGCATTGGCAGGCGGATTCTTAACCACTGCGCCACCAGGGAAGCCTTGGATCCTTTTTAAAATTTGTTTCTTTTTTCATCTTACAGATCTTTCATTAATTAATTAGTTAAATAAAATCTTTGACCTGTATTGATTTCATATTTCTAGGAGAGTCACAATTTTACTCTTAAAAAATACTAATCCTTTGACAAACCCAAGCAGGACCAACTGGAATTTGGAGATGTCGGTTGCCATATTGCTCTGAGGCAGAAGTCAATCTGTAGTTAGAAGGAACCAAAACAGACATTTCAGGAGAGTCAGAGATGAGAGAGAGAACATTTTGGAGGCTCTTGGCATCTATGAGGTCTGGCTGTAGCCCCACTTCGCTGACTGCCTGAGTCTCACCATCAACTCAGTTCTCATCTAACCGACTTCAAGTTGGGTTTCCATCAACTGCAACCAAAAGGGGGCTTGTCGATACAGCTCTCGCACTGAAAGGCTGATTTAAGAAGCCAGGTGGTATTTTAAAAATCCACCTGGAGCTGCTTGAAAGTAATAGGCAAAGGAAGCAAACCCAGGTCCCGCCACATAAGAAAAGGGCGAGGAGAAGGGGTGCTTCCACTGGCATTGAAGGGGCAAAAATCCTCAGAGTCTGGGAATTCATAACCTGGTGGCTGGCAAGTTTGAGGAGGCCAAGGGCAAGATGGTCACTGATGTCCTGAGGGCAGAGGCCTTAGAAGTGCACCCCCAGCAGCTCTGCAGAAGCACGATGAAGTCCATCCTCTAGCTGTGCCTGAAGGACAGACCCCTCTCCTGGGGACTGGAAATCCTGGGTGAGAGGAATTCCCAGCCAGGACAGACCACAGCCAGCACGACTGCCCTGCCCTGGACGTAACCACGGGGGCTTTATTGACAACTAATCATTTATACCCAGCGTTTAAATATAAAATTAAAGAATGAAAGGAAAGTGTTCCTCTTGAGGAACACGAGAGGAACACTGCCAGGCTCTTACCATCCTGTTATTCTTAGAGCAATTGTGAATCTTTAAGAAGGTTCATCTTTTCCCCTTATAAAAACACCAAGTGGTTCATGTTTCCGAGTTACTTTTTTTTCTTTTTTTGGCCACATGGCATGCGGGGATCTTAATTCCCCAACCAGGGATTGAACCCGGGCCCCCTGCAGTGGAAGTGTGGAGTCTTAACCACTGGACAGCCAGGGAAGTCCCGTCCAAGTTCCTTTTTTTTTTTTTGCGGTACGCCGGCCTCTCACTGTTGGGGCCCCTCCCGTTGCGGAGCACAGGCTCCGGACGCGCAGGCCCAGCGGCCATGGCTCACGGGCCCAGCCGCTCCATGGCATGTGGGATCTTCCCGGACCGGGGCACGAACCCGCGTCCCCTGCATCAGCAGGCGGACTCTCAACCACTGCGCCACCAGGGAAGCCCCCAAGTTACTTTTTAAAACACTTTTTATTGTGCTTCAACATGGTGCCCCTAAAGCTGCCATAATGGAAACCCGTAGCGTAACGACAAGCCAGTGGACCCCAAGTCCAAGAAACTTGGATTTGAACCCTGATTCTGCCATTAATCAGCCAAAGGACCTTAGCCGAGTCCTGTAATCTCCCCGAGCCTCAGTTTCTTCATCCAGAAGATGGGGTGCCATGCAGTTACGATGAAGCACGCCAGGGCCCGGTGGGGATGAGGGTCTCCATGCAAAGTAGAGGAAGAATACTGGGGTCTCTGCAAGGAAACGGGGGTCTCTAAATACTCAGTCTTTTCCTGATAGTCCCCTCTCACTTCAAACTTCAAATCCTGGGGGGCAGGAAGGAGGATGCAATTCTTCAGACATATCCTTTTTGATATTTTAACTCAGTGTAAATTGACTTCAGTCTAGAACAGGACCAGCTGGAAATCTATTCCAAGGGCTGGTCCCACGCAGCTGTGAACAGGAAACAGCCCATGCGAGGTGATTTCAGAGGCGCCTTGGGAAGGCTGCCCCTGCCCCACTCCTGCTTCCAGAAATTCCGCCTTCCTGCTTCATCCCTCTGTTCTAAGCTCGCTCCGTCCCCACCCCAGTCAGAGACAAGGGCTCACCTGAAGCTCTAGCGATCATTACAGCTCAGAATCGATTCACTTCAGAAACAGCAGGAGCTTTAGAGCCAGACATCCAGGGAGAGGGTGCCAGCGTCACCCAGCAGCTCCGAGCCGAGGGCAGGTCTCAGCGACAGAAGGAAGAAACAGTTGCCGTGAGGGTTCAGTGAGACACTGCACGTAAACGCCTGCCCTGTCGTTGTTTCTATTATTATTATTTAGGTGCTGTTTACCTGACTGAACCAGAGTGACAGGGGCAGAGGACAAGAACACTGTGCATAGGGAGAAAGGCCTGGAACACGGTGCCTGGCATTCTGGGGAGGTCTGGCCCTGCCAGGACCACGCAACCTGGCATTCCGTGGGCGCTCTGGCTTAGGTGTCCCTCATCGGGGGTCCCAGCCTGGTGTTCGTCGCCTGCTTGTGAGCCTTGGGGTGGGGGTCAGCCGTGGCACAAGCCCTGTGTGGAGATGCCCGCTTCTCCCTGGTGCGCCCAAGCCATCTTCCTCCCCAGAACGCCCCCAAGTTCCAGCTGCTGCTATGGCACCTCGTTCACCGAGCCCAGCCACCCCTCCCAGGAGCTGAGCTGTGTGGGTTTGAATGACTCAAAAAGCAGGCTGAGCAGTGGAATGAGCATCAGCTCAAAGGGAGATTCGACCTGAAAACAATTTATAAACACCCCGCCCCCCAGACTCAAGACTCGCCACAAATGGAGGAATGGCATTTATTTGCTCTTACACCTGAGAGGTGACCTCTCTGAAATACAGTCTCCACAGGAAAGTAGCCATTACCTGTGTGTCCCGGAACTACTTTCTCCTGTCGGGATGCCCTTCCCTGGTGCGTCCGCGGGATGCAGCTCCGAGGACCAGCTTCAGGTGCCTTCCCTGGGCTCGAGGGCTGCTGAACTCTGCTTCCATGACCCGCTACAAAGACCCAAGCATGTCCTCACCTGTCTGCCCCCCTCCAGGCCATGAGCTCTAGGAAGACAGACCCCAGGCTCACACAGGCCACGTGCTGAGAAAGGGTAGGTACAGAGCAAGCGCCCAACACACCTGTCTCTATCTTTTCTTTCCTCCATCCTTCCCTCTCTCTTCTCTCCCTCCCTCTCTCTCTATCTCTTTCTCTCTCTTTCCACCAAAGTAACAGATACCTACTAGCCACACATGTGACTGAGGGATGAATACACGTGGACCAATGGCGAACAGCAGGGAGCCTGCGCCCTGCACAGCGGTGGGCGGGGCTCCGGCTTTGCGCTCATCCAGGTTCGACCCTGGCCCTTTCACTCATGACCAGCGCCACTTAGAGCAAGTGTTCAGTCTCTCTGAGCCTCAGTTTCTGTGTAGAATTGAGTATAACAGTAACTACCTGTGCTCTCGTGAGGATTAAATAAGATGCTGTGGGAAAAGGTGCAGCGACACGCGTGGGTCGTGTAACACAGGCATCCTAATGTTTCCGCCCACACCGTCTCCTACACTCACACCTTCTGCTCCTGAGGATGATAGTATTATGGGTGCACATGGCGTCAGGGCCACGGCTTCCATGCGGAGGCCGCGGCCCCCTTCTCCCAGTGGCTCTCTTCCCCCCACCGTCTAAGGCCCCGCCCTGTAAGCAGCGTGTCGGGTGACCGCGGGCAGGTCATCTCAGCAGCCAAAGGTCCACCAGAGTGGAGAGGGTCCTCACTGACTGTGGCAGGCCACAGCTCTCCTGGCCTCGGGGCCTCACTGTAAACTGAGGACATCAGATCAAATGGAGGCCAGTGTGTGCGTCAGCCTCTCGCGGACCGAGCAGAAATGTAAAAAGGTGACATTCTCAAGCCTGGGTGGGGGTGGCCCGGAGGAGGGCCCCCACTACATCACAGTGCTGAAAGCGGGATGGGAAATCAGGGCAAAATCACCTGTCTAGGCTCCTCTCTTCCTTTTATCATGCAGCTACCCGAAGAGGAAGCCCTTCACACCTCTGCTTTCTATCCCCATGTTCGCGGATATTAATTGACCACTGAAGGACAGAAGGAGATTTTGGCCCAGGCTGAGGTCAGAACCTGTCTGGCTATGGTCAGAATCTGGCTTTCTCCTACGCTTTACCTGAATTGAACTTAGCTCTCTCCCTGCCCCCAACTGCCACATCCCTGTTGACCAATCAGGGGCACCACCCTGGGAGACCTGTGGGTAGTGTCACACCCTGCTGTGACCACAGGACCTTGCTCCTGAAAACTCTGATAGAGATCAGCGTAAAACTAAAATAATAATCATGAGAGCTGTCTTTTGGGAAGAACTGCCCCAGGCAGCTCCTGAGCTTGAGGGCGTCTGAGTGTGGGCGGACGGCTGGGCTGTGGTCATGCAGTGGTTAACTCTGGGTGTCCAGTGAAATGTGCTCTGAGGGCGGCTGTGTAACATTTAAGCGTCTGTTGATTTTCCATGTCTAGACACGCCACACCTCAGACAACACTCCTGGACCCTGTGACTTGGTGAGCTGGCCTCTTT
>NW_006784503.1:2671976-2704874 GCF_000442215.2 Lipotes vexillifer
TCTTTCCCTCTCTCAGGTCATGTCTATCTTGCAGTCTCCCCATCCTGCAGAAACCTCAAATCTGTGCAGGACGTCTCTGGGGTGCCCCATCCCACCACGTGATATTGTCCGAATCTTTCAGCTGAGTGTTCCAGGCCCTTCTCTGTCTGGTTGGTGTCAGCTCACAGCACATCCTCCTGCGTCCTAGGGTCTTCTGCGTGGTCTGCAGTCCCCTCGCCCCGGCTCTGACCGTCCATCTGATTTAGGAGGCCCTTCCGCCAGCCTCATTCTGGAACGAGGATGCCAGAATCAAAACCCTGTTCTTCCACTTCCAAGCCATGTGACCCTTGTCAAATGGTGTCACATTCTGTGCCCCAGTTTCCTCATCTGTCAAATGATAGCTAATAGCATCCACCTGATAAGGTGATGGGGGTCAAATGACTTAAGAAGTGTTAAGTGCTTGGAACAGTTCTGGGCACAAACGTGGGGTATTGCTGTTGTTATTAGTCTCGACAACTGTTACCATGGTTCTTCATCAAGGACCAGCCCGAATCCCACCGCCTCCAACACACCTGTACAGATGCCCTGGCCAGGCTCCCGGCCATGCTTTCTTTGTCTCCCTCTCTCAGATCCCATGGTCTGTGAGCCTCTCTAGTTTCGCCTCATCACCATCTGGCTGGTCCTCGGTTATTTTGGTGAATCTGACACCCTCAGAGAGAGCTTCCTGAAGGCTGGACCAGAGCTTATCCCCCAGCGCCTGGCACAGAGCGGGCAGCCCCAGCAGGCAGCCCAGAGGGTGGAAACGAGCCAGGCTGAACCAGACAGGGCATATTGCAGCTGCAGACATCTGGGCTCCAAGGAGTTAGGTGTCTGAGTACCTGACACATAAAGAAGGTGTCAGTGACTCTAGGGTCTAGTGAAATCGCTATACGGGACCACTAAGCACAGCGCCTGATGCTCAGTAAGGCATGATGGGTATATCCGTCTTCTCTCCATAAAACAGCCATGAGGTTCGCAGCTTTTCCCTCCTTACTTTTTTTTTTTTTTTTTAACCAAATTCAGTGTCAAGCACAATGTCTCTCAGAACTCTGAGTTGGCTCCTGGGCAATGTCTCAGGAGAGTGATGGGGGCTGGAGTTCATCTAAGGAAGCCAATCCCCAAAGGGGGCAACTGAAGGGGCTTCCAAGGCCCAGACTGCAGGGGAACCAGGAGGCCTTTCCCCCAATACTTGAAGGCTCTCTATTCCTGGATGTTGGAGGTGTGGCCAGGCCCAGTGGGAAGGAGTCTCGGGCAGGTTTGGGCTTTGTCCTTGTCTGGAATCTTCAGAAGTGACCCTGAGACAAGGCTCAATTTGAGTGACTCAGGGAAGTGATCCCAGGAAACAGAAAGCCAGCGTGGACTAAAGAAGGGAGGCATGTCACCCGGTGCAGCACCACTGTGGGCGACGACGGGCATCCTGGACCCTGGAGCCTTGCAGAACACACGTCTGAGCTCTCCCATCCGGGGAGGGAGTGGGGGTATTTATCCCACTCTTATCAGCCATTGGTTGGGGCCCAGGGAGACTGGAGTGTTAATTTGCCTGCATTCCTGGAAGCTAGCCACGGGAGTCAGCAGAGTGCAGTGCCCTGGTAAGACCTGAGGGCCGGGGACAGGACCGGAGACCGCTAGCATCTGCTCCAGGTCCCATGTGAATAGGACTGTTGAAGCCCGTAGGGTCGCTGCGACGGAGTGAGCTCCCAGGGGCTAGAAGTGTTCCCGCTACAGCAGGCAGTTTGTTGCTTCGTGGAGACGTGCAGGTCTCTCCTGTCCTGATTCTCAAGACGGGTACATTTTGATTCAACATTCTGATTCTCAAGAGTAAGGTAAGCCCCGCCTCTACTCCCCAGCATCCACCCCCCGATGTGATCTTCCTCCTCTGCCCTCTTTTTATCCCTTCTTTCACTTTTAGACACCATTCCTGCTGTTAGGTATCCTCTTCTAACAAGAATAAGAATATGAATATAGCAAATATCAGCACATATAGCTCTATGAGGTAGGTACAAAAATTGCCCCATTTTCACAGTTGAGGGCACTCAGGCACAAGAGGGTGAGTGACCAGCCCAAAGTCACACAGCATGTCCACCTGTAGAGCCTCATCTCCCATGTGCTCATCTCTGATCGTCAAGCCACAGCACCTGGAAGTTTCCCCTTCCTCTGGGCTCCGTGTCGGGCCCTCTAGGCAGAGGAAGCAGAAGCTGACTCTGACGGAAATCCAGGACCAAACAGTCATGTGGCTCATTCCCACCATCTCAGGACTCTGGGGCTTAGTCCTGATCCGAACTGCAATGGAAGCTTCTAGATTTTATTTCTTCTTTTCCAGAATCTACCGTAGCTGTGGGAGATACGCTCACGTTTTTACTTATTTTTACAGCAGCAAAATGACAGAACGAATGAGTTAATAAGCAATTTGGTGCGTTCCATTTCACTGGAAGATGCTGCCGGCCCCAGCAGAGGGAGAGGGTTGGTGGTCTTTCAGCACCTGCAGGATCTTGGGTGGTCGTGCTGAAAAGCCTTCCTTGTAATATTTTGTCAGAAGAAATCACATGTTCTCCATGTTTGCCAGAAGCACAATGTTGTCTGCACCACAATCTGAATGTTGTGTTTTTTGTTTTGTTTTGCTTTTTGGAGATGCTGAAAGTCGCCAAAGTGCAAAAATTCACTGTGTTAGGATTAGGAAGAAAGGGACTTACTTCTTCGGGTCTAGTGTCCTGTTTTCTTCTGTGACTTTGCCTCAGACAGGAAGTGCCCCATCAACGGCCCCTCTGATGAGGCCATTGAGGTTCTTAATGAATCCATGGCTGAGTGAGGCAAATGGCTCGCTTTCCTCCTGAATGGGGAGAACGTCTCAGAGTTATGCTGTCTAAGGTTTAATGGATAAATTAAAAAATAGTCTCAAGTATCAAATGAGCCAGAACAGTGCTGCCCAAAGGGAAGTATGTGGATGGGGTGATGTTACCCAAAATAAAAGCCCGAAGCAGAAACTAGCACCTTTGGAGAGGGTTAGAAAGAAGGAGATGGAAATGGTAAAAGTCTTAATATCTGTGTTCTTTTGGGGGTGAAAGACAAGAAGACTTGCTCATGCTGGCTGAGGGGCGGCCTGTGGGGAGGTTCTGGATGAGGGAATAAGGGGGATGAAACCTTGCAGACACCCAAAGTCAGGGGTACAACTCAACAAAAAAAGACAAACAGTCAATTAACAGATGAGCAAAGAGTCTGATAGACGCTTCTCCAAAGAAGATCTACAAATGGCCAATAAGCACGTGAAAAAATGCTCAACATCATTAGTCATCGGGGGAATGTAAATCAAAGCACTAGGATGTATGCTATAATCAAAACAATGGAAAATAAGTGTTGATAAGGATGTGGAGAAATGGGAACCCTCATGTATTGCTGGTGGGAATTAAAATGGTGCAGAAAACAGCACGGAGGCTCCACAAAAAGTTAAGCGTACAGTTTCCGTGTGACCCAGCAATTCCACTCCTCGGCATAAACTTAAGAGAAATGAAAACATATGTCCAGACAAAAACTTGTATACAAAGGTTTGTAGCCGTGTCCTTCATAGTAGCCAAAAAGTAAAAACAATCAAAACATACATCAGCAGATGCATGAATTAACAAAATGTGGTGGATCCATGCAGTGGAATATTATTCAGCTGTAAAAAGGAATAAAGTCCTGACATAAGTTACAACAAGGATGAACCTTGAAAACAAAAGTGAAAAAAAAAAGAATAGTAAATGCAAAAAAATAATTGTTACTGAGTACAAAACAAAGAAAAAGAAAACACATTGAAAAAAGCCACACAAAAGACCACATATCGTATGATGCCATCTATATGAAATGCTCAGAATAGGCAAATCCAGAAAATAGATGAGGGCCTCGGGGGAGGGAGGAATATGGAACAAATACTTAATGGAACGGGGTTTCTTTCTGAGGTGAAGATGTTCTGGAATTGGATAGCAATAATGGTGGTATAATACGGGGATTGTACTAAAAGCCACAGAATTGTATACTTTAAAATAGTTGAAACGGTGAATTTTATGTTATAAGAATTTTACCTCAATAATAATTTAAAAACAGGGGCTGTCTTCACGATTTATCATTTACAGGGCCCAGTGCAAAATGAAAAAACAAGGACGGATTTCAAGATGGCAGCAGCAGAGAGTGGGGCCCCGTGTGACTGCACAGGTCACTCCTGCAGAGGCAGGAGCAGGCACCCGTCCTGGGTTCGCCTGTGGCCTCTGCACAGGAGCCAGGATCCCAGTTCCTCAGGACACGGCTACCGGGTGGTGCAGGTCTTCCCTTCTGGGGGCCCCTCCTGCTGCTGTTATGACCCCAGCTCTGTCCCAGGTCTTGTCCCCCCTTGGTTCCTTTCACCATCACTTCCCACTGCTAACTGTGGATTCTGTTTACATGACCAGATGCACATTCCTAAGAGAGGGATCTACTGGGCCAGCTCATTTGTGTGTGGCAATGTTCCCAGGGACTGTGTCATACATCGCTTGTACCTTCCTCACCTGTTGCTGACATGAGGATGGTATGGTCCAAAGCCTGAGGCTCCTGCAGCAGAGGGTGGAGTGCGACCATATCCCATGGATGAGACAGGGACTCCACTGGAAATATCTGCTGTTCCCAAGACATCACTCTCATGTTTAGTTTTATCCCCCTAAGAAAAGGCACCCCTTTCTCTTGGATTCCAAGCATCTCTTTGCTGTGGTTCAATCTGGAAATCCAAGCATATCCCCAGTGGATGGCAGGAGAATCACCATCAGAGCTGCTACCTCCCTGGACCTGGTGCTCAATGACCCATTGCTCAATGACCTGGTGCTCAATGACCCAACCCATTTTCATCTCCAGTGCAAAGCATCTCTTCTCACATCCAGCTCTCTCTCAGTGCTGCCGTGGGGCTGAGTCTATGGTGCCTCCGAGGGAATCCAGCAGGATTAATTGAGCTCTGGCGGCCCTGGGGAGGAAGCCAAGCCATCCGCCTTCCCTGGAGAGGCTGCAGGATGCAGTGAACAGAGCCCAAGCCCTCACTGTGACTCTTCCCTTTCCTCTGAGACCAACAGCTCTTCCTGGGCTGGCTTCCCTTTCTTCGCCCTTGCTGCCCCCGGTCAGCTCCCACCCGACCCACGAAGCCTGGACTGTGGCCACCAGACACTTTCACTCTGTGACTTCCCATCTGGACGTTGACCACAGCCAACAAAGCCACAGCTGGGGAGAAGGCAGAGAACCTGAGATTTTACGCCCCAATGGGACTTTGAAGACCATCCGGCCCTTCACTATAAAATATGTCCCCCTGTTTCACTCATCTTTTCCAGAGCGGAGATTTTGTTACTGATGCTTTGCTTTAGTAACTTCTGTAGGAGGTACTTTCATCCATAAACTGGCATTCCCTTTGTATCTATTACCTTTATGAGCCAACATTTTGAGATAACCTTAGGGCAGTAGAATCAACGGTAGTCAAAGTGGAGCATTCTTTGCTTTAAATAAACATTTCTTAAAATAGAAATTTTGTCTTGTTGCAAAGTAATAAATATTCATTTCAGAGAAAAAAATAGAAAATGCTGAGAACCAAACAGTAGAAAATAAAAATGATCCACTTGGGATTACTGCTCTCGACATACATATGGTGTTTCTTTCTATGCATACATGTACTAAAAAAAAAAAATGAATCAAGGCTTATAATGAATACATTGCTAATTTGTAACCTGCTTTTTAAGCTAACAATATACAATAACTTCTATGTCACTGAATATTCACCTATATATTATTCACATATTATGAATGTATGAATATACATTTATTCAGCTATATGACTCATGTAGAATAAATACAGCTATATGACTCATGTAGATATACATGTATTCTCCTATATATTATCTCTCTACTATACTTTTTAATAATCATACAATATTCAAGATAGTATTAAAGCAATCCTCTGTGTTATCTACTTTTTTGCTTTGATGAACAATGCTGCTATGAATGTCCATGTAACTAAGTCTCTGTATATATTCATGATTATTTCCTTGGAATAAATTCCTGAAGATGGAATTACTGGGTCAAAGAGTACGCAAAAATTAAGATTTTTGAAATGTGTCACCAAAATGCTTCCATAAAAGTTATACCCATTTATAGACTGAAGAGTAGTACATGAGATGCCAGTTTATCTGCACCTTTGCTCGTCAATTATCACCACCTGAAGAATAGGCAAAATAAGGCTTCATTTAGCATTTATCTGACTAATATGCAGTTGAACGTTTATTCACATATTGACCAGTTACCTTTCTTTTTTGTGATAACTTTCCATGTTCTTTTACCATTTTTTACTGGAGTATTTTTCTCTTTTCTGCTGATTTTTTTTTTTTTTTTGCAGTACTTGGGCCTCTCACTGCTGTGGCCTCTCCCGTTGCAGAGCACAGGCTCCAGACGTGCAGGCTCAGCGGCCATGGCTCACGGGCCCACCCGCTCCGCGACATGTGGGATCCTCCTGGACCGGGGCACGAACCCGTGTCCCCTGCATCGGCAGGCGGACTCTCAACCACTGCGCCACCAGGGAAGCCCTCTTTTCTATTGATTTTTAACAGCTACTTACATATTACGGTTGCTGAAACTCTTACTAGCCATATATATGATAAATATATTTTCCAAGGTTGTCGATTGCCTTTGGTTGTGTTTATGACTGGTTTGGGAAGTAGAGCCCTTCTCTTTTTATGATCAAATCTATCAATTTATATCTTAATTTATGATCGAATATATCAATTTTATGTATCAATTATTTATTTTATTTTTGATAGTTTCTACTTTGGTAGGTTCCAGTCCTTTTCATCGATGGTTGCTTTGAAGATAGTTGTGATTTTGGTGTGCTCGTGAGCGGAGGTAAGCTCAGGATCTTTTTACTCTGCCATCTTGGCCACTTTCTTTTTATTTGTGATCATTTCTACCATCGGCATCATGTTTTAAAGGTCTTTTTTCACCTTCACGATATATAGATCATAAATGATGTTTTCTCCTAGTACCTTAAGCGCTTTTTTTACACTTAATGTTTAACCCAACTTGAATTTATTTAGTTCTATGGGATGAGTTTACTTTGTTCTACCGCTTATTTGAAACGAAAATAGCATATTTGGGGTTATGTGTCTTTTTCACCCCCTGGCTGTCGGGTATCTTCAGCTCTGACTGCATATCCAATTTTCTGTTACTGTTTGAAAATCAACTGTGGTTTATGCAGCTGAATCCCCTTCCTCAGCAACCTCCTGACCCCTGCTCCAGTCCTGATATGAGCCATGGCCCATGTTTGGAGCTACACCCAGATGGGCATGAAAGTGGAGAAACTGCATGGTCTATTGCACACTATCTATGGGTTAGCCCCAATGCTTTGGGTCATTTTGGGGTTTCAATCCTCAGACAGCCCAGAAAAGTGTTATTATTCCATTTTATGAAGAGGAAGCATTGGACTCGGCAAGAAGATCCCATAACTCACCACAGCATCACTTCACGTAAAGGGCAGAACTGAAGTTCAAATCCAGTCCTCCTCGCTCTGAAACCCACGACTTCACAGCCCACCTAGTGCCTGCAGGGGGAGGGGAGCAGGAGAGTCTCCACCTGGCGGGGAGACCCCCGGAAGGCTCCTCCCTGCCAGGACGAAGGGTCTCATCTGACCCCAGAAACTGACACGGGCTGAGAGCTCTTCAAGACAGAGACGGGCCCCGCAGAAGAAGGAACTGTCATACAAAGGATGCAGTTTGTTCCTCAGACCAGATTTTCCTCCGCAGGAAAGGAAGACGTCTATAAATTCTGTATCACTGCAAGGTGACAGAGAGAAATGGCATTCCAGCGGGGAAGTGAGAAAGGATCCGGGAGGCCATCTGCTTGGTAATTTTGTATCTGTTTCATTCTCCCGGAGTGAGAAAGTTTCTACGTTCACTTTGCAATCTTCTTGGCGAATCCTACCAAGGACACATTGCTAATGTGAAATGTCTGCGCATCCCCGTGGACCTGGCGATTAGCTGCTTTGATTATCTCTGATTTCACAGTGGTCCTTCCTTGTCCCCGAGGTGGAGCGCACAACAGGGTCCCCTTGCATTGGGGAGGGTGAGCACGGGGGCTCGAAACAGGTGAGATGCCGGAGCATCCTACACATTCGTGAAAGGTTGCCCTCAGAGCCGTCCCTGCGGCACCGCTGCATGTTTCCACGTTTCCGCGGTGAAGATGACCGAGAATCCCTATAAATAAAGAAATGTCCTTCTCAAAAAAAAAAAAAAAGGGGGGCTTGTGGATTTAAAGTTAGTAAAATCCAGTGCTTTTCCTTTTGGTCATTCAGTCAGTCAACAAACACCCACCAACCTCTACTCTGGACCCGGCTGTGGTCAGAGACAAATATACATGACTTTTGTCCTCAAGGAGCTCACAGGCCGGTTACTCGTGTACACAGAGGTGCTGCCAAAAGCCAGGGGACAGGTAAGCAGGGGGGACTAGGGGTGGGTGGCAGAGGGCGCCCGAGGCAGCCTGGGGAGATGGCCAGCAATCAGGGAAGGCTTTCTCAAGGCTCTATAGAAGCCCCCCGGTAACTGTGCATTGGGCCCGACTGAGGAAGGGCCCAGAAAGAGGGAGAAAGGAGGGCAGGGTGGGCGGAGAGCCCTGTGCATAAGAGCGAGGAGGCCAGTGGGGAGCATGTGGTGAGCTCGAGAACAGCCTGGATCCGTGGGGCCGGAGCCCGGGGCCAAGAGGGGGAGCAGTGGAGGCGAGGTTCGTCTGGTCCCTGGGGGTGACCCTCAGACGGGACTGAGGCCAAGTGCATCGGAGCACAGTGGGGAAAATCGAAGGTGCCCCAGTGGAGAGAGGGCCTTGGGAGGGGCTGGGGAGGGTGGGAGGATGCCTGACAAGAAGAAGTGGGTCTGGCCAGCTCCTGAGGGAAGGAGGTGGACGTGGGGACATTGAGAGAGCCCAGATGGTAACCCTAGTGACAGTGGCTGGCCACACCACTCCTCCTGCCTTTTCCCCAACACCCCGATAAAATGGCCCCGGCCTCCATCCCAGGGAAGTGGGTATCTCCGCAAGGACATCCTCGGACTCCCAGGTGGCTTGGATAGTCTCAGTGTGAGTCCTCGGCCTGAATCCCTTGCCATCCGGCTCATCAGCCCTTTCCTGTAACCCTGTCTGCACCCTCCCTGCTTCCTCCACGTGGGGCAGCCCCTCGTCCCTCCCCGAAGCTCTGCTAGTTCAAGGGTGGTGAGCAGGCTTTTCAAACTCTCTTTTTCATACCTTTAGAAAGATCATACATGCGGAGGAGGGATAGGTATCACCTCCCAGATCCCCTCTACACTCTCCAAGTCACTTATTCAACCACTGTTGAGTAAAGACCCATAAGAGCTTGACGCCGGCAGTAAAACAGACACAGCCTGTGCCCTTGGGAAGTTCCTGGCCTAAATGTGGAGACACAGAAGCACACGTGTCCGTGGCACCGTGAAGGAATATACGAAACGCACCTGGCAGCGGAGGGAGTGGCAGGTTGGAGTCGGTGCAGGAGCCGTTCACGGGGAACTAATCACTAACCTTTCAGAAGACACTTAGCCAAGGCCTTAAATAGTGAATTAGAATTTCCCTGGTGAAAAAGAGGAGTGACAGGCAGTCCGGGCAGGAGAAGCTGCAGACCTAGAGGCACAAGGGAACCCGGCGAGTTTGGGATCAAAGGGTGTCCTCTGAGCCCATGTCCAGGGCCTGAGGGGCAGCCAGCCAGCCAGCGAGGGGCCAGGTCCTGGGGAGCCTTGTTTGCCAACCTGTTGGCAATGGCTCTACAGCTGAGAGGACAGGTAGGGATTCGCCCTGGGGAAACTGAAGCCCAGAACATAACATTTTCATGGTCAGTGGCTGGGGGAGGTCGGGCGGGGCTAAGAGACGGTCCCCCTGGGCAGTGGCGGAGACCCTGGCTACCTGTTCTCCCCAGGTGAGCCGCTGAAGGTGGAGGAGGTGCGGGGGGGCCGCGAACAGGACTAGAGCTCTCTTGCTAACAGATTTCCCAGGGAGATTCTGAGCACAGATGGGAGACAAGAAGTCTGGCGGCTGGAGCTAGGAGCACAGGCCATCCCTGCCCGTCGGTGGGAGGGGGAACGTGTCATGCAACAGAGGGTCCTTCTGGGAATTACAGGCGGCAGGAGAGGAAGGAAAACCACAGCCGTCTCCACCCGGCCGGCCCTGAGAGAAGCCCACGGAGGCCGCTCCCTGGGCAACGAGCAGAGAGTGGCCTAGCAGGGCTCTGACTGGCAGGTGGGAGGGGCGGGTGACGGGGGTATGGTGAGGGAGCAGAGGATGCAGAGGAGGGCTTTTCTGCCACCTGAGTGCAGCCCCAGGACCCACCTGCCTAGGCCTTCTCTCCACCACCCCTGGCTGCTTGGCCTCAAAGAGATTCTGGGTTCCGAGTTCTCCTGTTGACTGCCAAGCCCTGGCTGCTGCAGCTCAGGAAATGCTGTGTTGGTGATGTCGTTCCTACCGTTCAAATCCTTCAGTGACTCTCTTATTCGACCTCAAGTAAGAGTCATTAGGTGTTCAAGGCCCTCTGTCTTAATCCGGGTTCCCCCAGCAGGCCCAGAAACATGGACTAAAATGCAGTAGCTTATTGGGATGGTGAAGGGAACTCTCATAAGAAAGAGGGGATGAGACAGGGAGGGAAGAGGCTGGACCCTAACCGCCCTGGGAAAACCCACAAGCAGCAGAGACACCTGATCCGAGGGCAAGGGAGCTGGGGCTCAAGTACACCCAGGAATGGAGGGCTGCTCCCACACAGAGTTAATTCCTGGAAGCTGTGACCTTCCCTCTGAGTGGTAAGTGCACCCCGACGGGCAGAGAGAGCCCGAGGCCAAGAGGGGCAGGTGTTGGCAGGGTGCCTTGGGCCCCTGAGCCCTGAAGCCTACAGGGGAGACGTGGGGGGGAGTGCCAAGTAGAGTCGACACTCACGTGCTGTGGGGTGATATTTCTGTCAACAAACCCTGGTTCCCACTGAGAGTGATCCCCCTCCCTCTGGACCAGATCCAACCACCCTCACCCCCAGGAAACCCACTGTAATCTGTCCTGTCTTTGAACTGACAAGTACTTTTTGTAACATATTTTGTCCTGTTATTTAATTAAAAGACAGACATTGAGGGACTTCCCTGGTGGTCCAGTGGTTAAGACTCCATGCTCCCAATGCAGGGGGCCTGGGTTCGATCCTTGGTCTGGACACTAAGATCCCACATACCGCAACTAAGCCTGCGTGCTGCAGCTACTGAGCCCGTGCACTCTAGAGCCCACGCGCTGCAACTAGAGAAGCCCGCACGCCCAACGCAGCCTAGATAAATAAATAAATAAGCTTATAAAAAAAAATACATGGAGGAGAAAGAGAGAGAGTATGGGCAGCCAGTCAACCAGATTTAGTTATGAATACTGGCTCCACCTCCTTTTAGCTGCACAATCAAGTTACTCATCCACTTAGAGTCTCAGTTTCCTCATCTGTGAAATGGGGACAATCTTACCCGATTTGCATGATTGTTGCAAAGATGACAGGTGATGTATGCGAAGCCCTAAGCATCGCGTGGCACGTGGTACACGCACACACGTACATCCTCACGTATTTTGTCTTCCTCAATAGAACGCTCCTGTGGGGTGAGGACCACCCGTTTGGCATCCTTAGACTTCCTTCTCGTCACCCCTAGAGCTTGTAGTGCTGGGCACTGGGCGGGAACTTTGTGAACATTCGGCAGATACTCCCACACCTCTGTCTCCAGCTTCTCCCTCTCTCCTGTGCTCCAGGGCTGTAGGAAGCACAGCCCAGATGTACCACCAATATCTCAAGTCCAAGGTGACTGAGATGGAACTTGCGTCCTCCTGCCTGTGGGTTCTTCTTTTGCCCCTGGCACACCACACCCACGCAGTTCCCCCTGACCATTTCTGGAGGCTACGCTGCTGCCGAAGGCTGTGTGTCCCGACCAGCACTGAGTGGCCAGCCATCGTGGGTATCAGAAGGACTGCTGGCTTGGTTTCTAGAACCCTGATGTGCAGTACAGTGTTGTCATATGATAGTCCATTGTCAGGCCATCACTAAAAGTAATGTTCCTGAAGAATTTTCTATGACCCAAGAAAATACAGAGCTCAAAATAATGCCTCTAATATGTCAATTATGGATGTTTTCATACATAGGGATATTATATGCATATTCTGTGTTTATGCAAAATATATACAAGAATATTGTATAGATATTGATAAGGTTCAAAGCCACATGTGAACAGCAGTTGTCTAGTATTTTCTTTCTTTTATTTTTCTTTTATTAAATGTGAATTACTTTTATAATCAGAAAAATAAGCTGTTGTTTGTTTTTTTTTTTGGTACGCGGGCCTCTCACTGTTGTGGCCTCTCCCGCTGCGGGGCACAGGCTCCGGACGCGCAGGCTCAGCGGCCATGGCTCACGGGCCCAGCCGCTCCACGGCATGTGGGATCTTCCCGGACCGGGGCACGAACCCGCGTCCCCTGCATTGGCAGGCGGACTCTCAACCACTGCGCCACCAGGGAAGCCCAGAAAAATAGGTTTTAAAAATATTTTTTCTCGGTGGTTCTCCAGATGGCACGCAGGGGCAGGGCCAGGAGACGGGAGAGGGCCAGGTGGGAGCATGAGCCCTGAGTCAGGGTGCATGTGTGAACTCCCTTGTCAAGACTCCAGGAAAGGAGGGGCCTGTTGAGAGGGTCCCTAAGTCCTTCCAGCAACATGGGTGGCCCATCTATACCATGCCTGGAGGAGTCTTTACATAACTGAGCAATAGTCAGTGACCATCTGGATTTATATCCACCCAACACACATATAATCACATGTATATGCACCAGACAAACATTTCCTGATTGTCCATGAAAATACAGACTGGTCTGCAGCTCTGCTGTGCAAACCTTTCTCTGCTGCCAGCGCCGCTGTAGAGAGAGAAAGCCCCTAGCCCAGTGGCTGCTGGCTCGGGGCTCACAGCCACCCGCTCCAGGCACCTTCTCAGCATGGTCGCCCACCTCCTGCCTGGAGATGCTCAGAAAGGGGAGGGCTGGAGTGGACAGAGCACTCACCTCCTCCTGGAGCTGCAGGGCAGCTAGGAGGGCTAGAGCAGGGACCAGGGCCAGGGACAGGACCTGGGGACTTTCCCAGCACAGAAGCCGGCTGCAATTCTACCTTCTTTGTGTGCCCTCACTTTCCAGAGGTGGACCCCACCCTGGAGACGTCCTCCACCCTCCCTGTCTCCCCACCTGGGTCTCCCTCTCTTGCGTGTGTTGCTTGCTCCTCTGAACCAGATTCTGTACCTTGGAGGGTGGGGACTGGAGGGTGTGTCCTCACCTCCCTTTCAAACAGTAGGCAAGTGGGCTTGTCGTGCTGCGATGCCCGTGCCCCATGCTGCCAACCGATATGCGCCATGTTGGTGGCCAGCCCCGGGCAGCTGCCAGCTCTTAGCAAGAGCCCAGGGATGGAATCACGTGTCCTGGGGTCCTGCCCGGCTTCTTTCACTCGCTCTGGTCTTGGCTAAGCTACCTTCCACCTCTGAGCTTCATTCCCCTTTTGCCTGTTTGTAAAATTCCCACCCTGCAGAGGGGCTGGGCAGCTCATGAGGTGGCGGGAATGCACCTGCCCCGGGGGCTGTTGATTAAGAGCGATTCTCCCCGTCTTTTTCCTTCAAACATCTAGCTCTGAAGCAGGCATCTGTGACCCTGCCATCCCTAAACTCACGTAACTGTGAGACGGGCTTCCTGAAGCAGTGGTTTTTCTCTTTCCACTTTCTGTGTGTGACGGTGGGATCCCACGCTTTTCCTTTGGGAAGGTTTTGGGTTATTGAGGCGGAAACGCAGAGGCAGGAAGGCGATATCCAGCTCTGATACCCAGTGTAGGGCTCTGAGTCAGCAGCAAGACAACACTCCCGAAACCCAGGATTTGTCCACAAAGACTTTCTCAACCCTAAGCTCTTACCAGCAAACACATCAAGAGCTAGACCTGGCCGATGATCTGGGAAGAGAAGTGGTAACTGGGAAGTTACTGTGTTGGGGTCCTGGGAACAGACACGTTCCCTGTTGGCCTGGAGCATGGTGAGCCAGAGGAGGGAGGAGGGAGAGGGGTGAGGTGTGCCTCCTGCCCCACCCCTGCACGCAGCTCAGGTGAGGGAGGTATGCAGACACGAAGGAAGCCGTGCGGAAACCTGTGCCCAGCAGAGTCCCCTGGCCCACAGCCCTGGCCTGGGAGAGGAACCACCTTCCTCCTGGTGTGCAGGAGCCAGAGTGTGACCCTGGGAACGGAGGGGTCCAGGTTAATGACGATGGAGCTGACTGACACCTGGAGCTCTGCAGAGGATCTGGAAGCTCCTGGGCTCCCTGGGGAGGGGACACCCCGGTGCCAAGGAGGCCGGTGGACCAGAGAAGGCCAGAATGGAGAGGCTGCTGGGGCAAGACTGTGTGGCCAGAATCCAGCGGTCAGCATCGGGCACACTGGAAGGTCAAGCGGTCAGACACAAAGCCAGGGCCTAGCAAGAGCTACCGGGGCGCCAACACCAGAAGGGGCGAGGGAGCCGTCGCCATCCCCACGAGGCCGCGTGAGCCTGCACACACTCAACCCCCCACTCACAGGCACACACTCGCAGACACACACTCGCAGACACACACACTCACACACCCCTCACAGGCACACACTCACAGACACACACACACTCACACTCGCAGACTCACAACACACTCACACACACCCCCAAACACAGGCGCACACTCGCAGACACACACACACTCGCAGACATACACACTCACACTCGCAGACACACACACACTCACACACCCCTCACAGGCACACACTCGCAGACACACACACACTCACACTCCCAGACTCACAACACACTCACACACACCCCCAAACACAGGCACACACTCGCAGACTCACACACACACAGTTGCACCCGTGCCCCCAGGTCTCATAGGGGGAGCAGCCTGAGGGAGGATAACTGGGAATCTGAGAATCCACCCAGGAGAGCAAGTGAAGGAGTCAGGCCGGAAGAGGTGAGACAACTTATTGGCAAATTCGTTTCCTTCTCCTGCTGCCCTCAGGGCGGGGCTCCGGAGGAGGCAGACCCGTTCACAGCGCGTGGACGACCTGCACTCCCCAGTCCCCCAGGTCTCCCCTCACTGCTGTGGCCTTCCTCCAGTTCAGTCCAATTGCCAGCAGGGCCTGCCTTTCACGCCCCACTTACCCAGCAGCCAGCATAGAAGAGCCTGCCAGGAGCTGTCACGGACAGAGGCATGTGAGACAGAACCTCCCGCACCCATCCCCCAGGGCTCAGAGTCCAGTATGGGAGCAAGACCCCAGCTGGGCCGGATGTTATGAGAGCAGCTAGAGGTCTGCTGTGAGCAGAGTGTGCTCTAGAAGAGAGGGTCATCCTATGCGGAGACATTTTTGTGGGACAGGAGAGTGAGGAAGGGCTTCCTGGAAGAGGGGGCACCTCTGAGAATTAGATGATGGAGTTAGATGATGGAAAGAAGAGACAGAGGGTATCCCATGTATCCATCCACCCATCCATTTATCCATCCATCCGCCCAGCCAGCCAGCCAACCAGCCACCAGTGGCCCTCTGCCCACGGTACACCTGTTGCAGCGATGCTCGTGTATAGAGAAAAGAGCTGAGGCTGGGGCCAGGCAGGTGCGAGTAGAAGCCTGGCATTGCCACTTACTACTGTGTAGCCTTGGGCATGTTTTCCCCGAGCCCCACTTTACTCACTTATGAAATGTGGACAGTTATGCCTTCCTAGATGAGATGTAACAAGGACCCCTCTGCCCCAGGCCCTCTGAATTCAGAAACCATTCCACTGAAGGTGGGTTGTAGACCGTGAAGTCATGGAGAGCCAACCCTGGAAGCTGGAGCCCAGAGAGCAGATGCAAGTCGCCCGAAGTGCAATAGTGAGTTGATGCCAGGACCGGGAGACGACCGAGTCCTCCCTGCGTCTCTTCCTCCTCCCTGCCTCTGTCCAGGTTCACCTGAGAAAAGGTCCCGCATCACTTCTCCAGCCCTCCCGACTCCTCCAGCCAGGATGGGCCCCACCACCTCTCGCCACCCGCTGCGTGGTCAGGACCGCCTCTTCCCTGCAGCCCCCCTTGCCCAGGGCCCTCCCTCCTTTGACAACGCATGAGAAGCCCCCCAGCCCCGGGGAGGGTGCATTCTCTCCGGTTACCTGCCTCCACTTTTCAACCTCCACTCAATCCCCATCCCCAGCCTGGCAAAGGTCCCCACCAGCCCTGCCACAGGCACCGCAACCAGTCCTCAGAGTCTTTGTGTATCTCGTGTCCCTTCTGCACTTGACACTTCCCATGACCCCGCTCCTGGCCCTGCTCACACAGCTCTGATGGCTCCTCCTGGTCTCTGTGGCTGGTGCCCCTCTCCTTCCGGTCCCAGGAACCCCCTCTGCTCAGTCTTCCCACTCTTTCCGGGAAGGCCATCCATCACTGGGGCTCCACTTACCATCCCCGGTCCCCACAAGATGGAGTGAGTTCTGGGGGGTGGGAGACAGAGATGTCAGGTCACCCAAAATCACATGGAAACAAAATCCAAACAGCTCTCCGTTATCCATCCTTCGGCTGAGCGCCACCGGGAAGGTCAGCGGAGGTCTGTGACTTGTCTGTCCCCCTGGCAGACCTTGGACAGTCCCCCCCACCCCATCACTGGCATGGCCTCCTAAACGGTCTCCCAACCTGCATCTCTGCCACTTTCCAGGGCATTGTCACCCTATCTTGAAAATTCTTCTTCTAACCAACAATCCGATCTTGCCGCATCCTTGGTTTAGACTCCCCAGTCATTCCCTGTGGCCTTGGGGATGGAGTTCATCCTGGCAGGAGATCCCAGGTCCTTCATGACATGGTCCCTGCTGGTGCAGCCGCATCTCGGGCCCCTTCCCCACACATGCTCCCCGTGCCCGGGCTGTCTTCTGCTTGCAGAGCCCTCGCTGTTCATCTCAACCATCCCCCATCCACGAAGCACCACAATATCCCCTCCCCCACCCCAGCTATTGGCAAGGGTGCAACCATGCACAGCTGGATGTGAAGTGGGGTGACCAAGGTGAAAATGGGATAGCTACCTGATGGATGAGGAAAGCGAGTCTCAAAGAGACTGACGTACTTGGTGAGCAGCCGAGCTCTGGGCCATCGGCTCCAGGATTTAAAGGGGGTCCAGAGAAATCCCAGGGGGCTGGTGTTTCTTTTTGCAGAAAATAGCTGGAAGGGCTGGCTCCACTAATGACCATTTCTTCTGCTCTATGAGGGGCTGCCATCTTTGGCAAACTAGTTACTAATAAGGTTTGCTCAGCAGCTAGGGTAATCGCTAGAGAAAACTGCCTTTAAGGACTTATTCTGCCCAATTTGAGGCTTGATGTCACAAGCTAGTGTTCTGAGAAAACCATTCTGAGATGCAGAGGGTCAGTGCAGGGTGCCTCCTGGGCTGGGCAAGCCTCTTTGCGCCTGTCAAGCAGCCTCCTGCGGTCCATTCCTCCCTGGGGAGACTACATGGCCAGAGAGGGCTGAGGCGGGGCATGAAAGTGGCCAGAGCCACCACCATCACCTCTAACAGGGCAGTTTTCTTCCCTTTGGGGCTGTTTCTGAATTTTGTTTTTCATGAACCCTTCACCTAGTAGCAAAAGAGTCATCCTGGTTTAAATCTCACATCTGCCACAAACCTTAACTTCTTGATATGTAAGATGAGGACAGTAATCCATGCCTTTGAGGCTGTGTGAGAACAAATAAGCCTGTGGATGCAAAGTAGTTGGCACCGTGCTGGGCACACAGTAGGCTCCCAATAAGGGTTTCCCCCTGTCATGGACTGAATATTTGCATCCCACCCCTGCAAATTCCTGTGTTGAAACCCTAACCCCAAAGTGATGGTATTTGGAGACAGGGGCCTTTGGGAGGTACTTAGGGTTAGATGAGGTCATGAGGGTGGGGCCCTCATGATGGGGTTAGTGCCCTTATCAGAAGAGACATGAGAGAACCCACTCTCTCTTTCCCCACTTGCACACATGCAGGAAAGACCATGAGAGCACATGGTGGGAAGGTGGCCATCCACAACCCATGAAAAGAGCCTGACACCAGACACCAAGCCTGATGGCACCTTATCTCAGACTTCCAGCCTCTAGAGCTGGGAGAAAACTAGATTTGTTGTTTAAGCCACTCAGTCTATGTTATGTTGTTGTGGAGGCTCTAGCTGACTAATACAACTCCCTCCATCCCCCTTCCTTTGGGCGACAGCAGCTCAGCTGTGCCCGCTTCTTTTCTCAGCTCACAGGTGGAGAGAATTGTATGCTCCCCTGTGTACGTGCCTGAAGAAGGATCTGGAAGGTAGTTTCACTGCAACGTGAACCACAGCTAACGGTCTCTGTGTGGTTGGACTTTATACTTTTACCTTGTACCTTTATGAATTATTTTAAATTTTTATAATAAGCATATATCATATTTATAATAAAAGAAAAGCTCAGAAAGTTCTTTTTGAGTGAGCTACCCAGAGCCTTCTCCCAGCACCCCTGCTTCTTTGTGCCGAGGGGCCCGTCACAGTCTACCCTGGGCTGGAGAAAGTCACCAGGGTAGGCTGGCGCTCCACCCGACAGCTCAAGAGATGGAGAAAAAAGACACACGAGCAGGTGTCCAGAAGGTGATGGTTCCCAGCTGCCTGTGGGCAACCAGCTTCTATCATTTTTATTAAAACATGTTCTGCTCTCCTTGGTACATTAGAGTCAGAACCGAGCGTCGGGCTGATGGGTTGTACCTTCTGCATCGTTGGTCACAGGCAATCGGTGCAGCCATCACATGTTTTCCTTGTCAAATGCTCAGAACCAAATGGAGATGACTTACTTTTTGTAATATGTTCCTATTTCTTCCTCCAAATCAGTTCCATTGATCTGTTTCAAACAGTTGGTGTAAATATTCTTTTTTAGTTGCTAGTGCAAATCATAAATATGTATTTAAGGGTTGTTTTTTTTTAGAAGACTTGGAAATACTTCTACGTCCCCAAAGCTCCCCTGACGGAAGAAAGGTCAACCGTCTTCCTGTCCAGCTTTGTCTCCCGTGGGGCTCAGAGCTGCAGACGGGCCAGACTCTGGGGCCATGCACCCTCTGCTCTGGGTGACCTGGGAGGACTCCTTGTTCTCTGGACCTCAGTATCCCCAAATGCAAGAAAAGCAGTGGGCAGAATGAGCTCTCTGCCCACCCCTTGTCCGCAGCCCGAGCATCCATGGCTGTGGGGAAAGTCACTGGTCAGCCCTGCTCAGCCAAGAGACCTGGTGGGCAGACACGCACGGACCCTAATCAGGGAAGGTAGGGGCGTGATGGTTCCCGTGTGGCTCCAGGGACAGACCTATAAGGCTGGAGAACTGCTGGCCTCTAACGAGCTATAGGACAACATTGTGTGTCCAGGTTTCCATCTGCAAAGCAAGGAGGGGTCAAAATAACTGCCTCGGGGGTGTTGTCAGAACAGGAGTGATGGGGGCTGGAGAGGGGTGAGGGTGGGCTTGATGCACGTACACTCCCTGTCTGGAGCTCACTGGTGTTAGCTGTTAGCATCCCGGGAGGGGCCTGGGGCAGGGGAGGGGCTGCAGGAGGCCCACCTCTGCATCACCTCTGCCTGTCCTGTCTCGTTCACATGGCCAGTTCCTCCAATGTCTTTGCATCAGAGGCTTAAGATCCACCTCAACACTTCACCTTTCATGACGCTGGAAAGGCAGCGCCTCTGGAGGATATGCTGGGAGAGGGCAGCTCTCTCTGGCTTCTTCCCCTCAGTGCCACTCGGGACCTGAGCAGCCTCAGTCCCTGGTTCCCCCCAGGCCTGTCTCACTGCCCCTGCTCTGTCTCACTGCCTCTGCTCTGTCTCACTGCCTGTCCAGCCTGGAACTCTGTTCCTTCCCACCGCTGGCTTCTGGTCTTCGGCTCCACGTAGCGCCCTTAGCTTCCTGCCTGGGGCTGGGGGGCCTCTCGTTCCACCAGCGACTCATTAGTCAGGGGTAAGCGGAGTCCACGGACATTTCTGTTGGGCCTGCAATGTAGTCCAGGAGGGGAGAGGGCAGGGAAGGGGCCAGCAGGCAGGCGCGAAGTGACCATCTATGGAGTGGCCACCTCCCCTGCCTCGGACGTGAGGCCTTGTTAACTCTAATCCGCGCCAACACTGGGAGAGGGGTGTTACTTCCCAGCTCAGGGAGATCAAGCAATCCCTCCAGCCTAACAGAATCAATACCAGTGGGAACTGAGGTCGGCTGACTCTGATGGCCTTGTGCTTTCCTCCAGACTGGGTTTCATCCAGTAACCCAGAGAATGCTGGTTCGAAGAGCCGGGTACTCAGCCTCAGGCCACGGCTTTGTTTCATAGCAGGAAGCTTTGTGGGCACGCAGATCAGACAGCTGGCAATTCCTAGGACAGGCGTTATTCCCAATGACCTGTCTCATTGCCCTCATAATCTGTGAGGGTGTCTTGGAAATCCCAGTCTTTGTGTGCTCAGACGGCTTCTGGGTTCCCTTCTGCGCTCATAAATCACAGAGGTTTATCCCCAGCCCAGGGCCCCACCCTTTGGCTTAGGGCTCTGAGCATCTTGAGAGTCAGGGGTCTTTTTTTACATCCTCCCTTGGGATGCAGTGGCACCCCACCCGTGTGCCGTTTCTCTCCCGCCTTCCTAAGGGCAGGGCTCTGGCCTCATTCATCTCAAAACCCCCAGAACAGGGCAGGGTTGACCAAGGTGTGCTTCATTAGCATAAAACATGCTCTCCTCACGCCAGAAATTACAAGGGTTTTAGGAGCACTGTGTCAGAAACTGAGGGCAGAGACCCAATATACATTTCTTAGTTTGTCACAGTCTCCATCCTCCTTGGAGGCCCTGTTCTCTCAAGGAGAGTCCACAAGGCTAAGTGGCTGCTCTTTGGTCTCCGGGCTTAGCTCTATAAGTCACTGTTTGCTGACCGTCAGAGCCAGTGGATTGATGGGTCCCACAGCCGAGTGGCCAGGAGCCCAGTCCTGACGCTGGTCCAGGCTCCCACAAGCCAGTTGTTCTCAAAGTGTGGCACCCAACAGCAGCGTCAGCATCACCTGGAAAACTATTCAAAATGCAAATTCTCAGGCTCCACCACACACCACTGAATCAGAAGCTCCGGGTGGGACCAGTGGCCTGTGTTTTAACACACCCTCAGGGGACTGCGATACAGGCTTACATGTGAGGATGCTGCCCTACGCTGCCCCTTTACACACACGGCCAGAGCACAGTCTCCATCCCCAGAGATGCTGAGGGGACCACACTCATCCAGGCTGGGCGCTGGGTGCTGTGGAGAGTGTGAACCAGGGGGCTGGGGGCCCAGACGGAGAGGGACTCAGGGTTCTGAAGGTGGGATCTGGGCCGATCCCTGAAGGATGTGAATGAGGTGCCTGTGGATATGGGGGAGGAAACAGAGGATGTCCCCCCAGGAGAAGGGTCAGAGCTTTTCCCCGGAGGTCAGAGGAGACAGGTGTTCTGACAGCGCGTTTGCAATTCAGCTCCTTCCCAGGCAGGAGACCCCCAGACCCCGCGCTGCGTATCTGTTGTTTGCTCTCCTTGGAGCCTCTGGAAGGAAGAGCTTCCATGTTCAAGTGCAAAAGCACCTTCGCCGCGGACTTGCCTCTGCCGGGCTCTGGTGTCACAGGCTGGACGCAGATCCCCAGGCTGCAGAGCTGAGAGGGGCACAGCCCAAACCAGAGGGGGCTCCGCTGTCCAGAGAGTCATGGTGGGGGTGGGGCTCCGCTGTGAGAAGAAGTGGGAGGAGGAGGGAAGGGGCGGGGGACTGGGGGGCGATGAATGGTGGAGGGGGTGGAGCCTTCCGGTCAAGCCCCTCCCACTCCCGTAGGCCCCCTCTCCCTGCGGCAGAGGCCATTCCTGAGTCTGAGTCCCTCTCTGTGGCTTTAATTAGGATGACGTTTTGGCATGTGGGACCCCAAGCCAGCGAAGGCCCCACCAGCCCTACAATTACAAGGTTGTTTCTCAGTTTCGGTTTCTGCCTCTCTAGAGCAGCGATCTGCATTCCAGGCTCCAGTTCGGCCTCATTCATTCCACAAATGCGGCCGAGCACCGGCTCTGGGCAGCCACGTGGCCCACGACACGTGATCTGAGACACGCCCTGCCTCCCCGATATTCCTCTCCTGATGTCGCGTCATCTATAGAGAGGATGATTAGCAATGACCAGACACTGGGTTAAAAGAAAAACAGAAACCCGGACGATGGAAAGGGCTCCCACAACCCAGCCACTTAGTCCCGGTGAGGCTGGAAGGCGGAAGTGCATCCGCGTGTTGATCTCCTTTGGCCTAAACAGGCTGTGCGGGAGCGGAGACAACTGCAGACTGGGGTGATGCTGCTATATTAAGATCAGTTACACTGTGCAGCAAACATTTGAATCATTCCCAGAACCCTAACTGCTTGGATTTGAATATGCATGAGAAGCTGCCCAGAAATGACTAAAATACATATATACGTATATGTAGTCAAAAAGCCAAACAGCTCTGGGGTGAAGGGTAACAAAAGGCAATTTTCCACTCTGGTGAAAGGGTGTGGTTAGAGTACAGGCCTCGTGTTGCATTAATTGATGAAGACTCATTCACAACCAAGGTGCAGATCCAGGGGCCCACAGCAGGCCTTTCATCCGCACTGCAAGCCTGCAAGGTAGGAAGTGCTTTCCCCATTTACAGACAGGGAAGCTCATGCTGTCCGAGTGAAGCTCACACTGCTGCTCAGAGCTCCAGGGGGAATGTGAGCTGCGTCTCTGGGCCCAAAGCCCCGCCCTTTCCATGCAGACTCTGTCTCAGACACTGAAAAGATCCCACTCTTATCCACAGCGGTCCTTCGGATTCAGGCTTTTTACAAAAATCATATTGACTCCTGCTTCCTGAACTTATGCGCACGAGGAGTCAGATGGGACCACAAGCAGCTGTTGCACAGGAGGAAAGAAAGAGTTCTTGGAAATTCAGTGATAACTGAAAAAAATCAGACAACTAGAAGAACGATAAAAGGGGCATAGCCGAACACCAAATCAATCATATAGACAATAAAACCAAGGAAGTTGGGCTTCCCTGGTGGCGCAGTGGTTGGGAGTCCGCCTGCCGATGCAGGGGACACGGGTTTGTGCCCCGGTCCAGGGAGATCCCACATGCTGCGGAGCGGCTGGGCCCGTGAGCCATGGCCACCGAGCCTGCGCATCCGGAGCCTGTGCTCTGCAATGAGAGAGGCCACAACAGTGAGAGGCCCGCGTACCACAAAAAAAAAAAACAAGGAAATCTTCAAACACAGGGCAGAAAGGCAAGAGAAAACAAAACACACACACACACACACACACACAAAGCAAAGTTACTCTTAATACACATGAAAAATGGGTCCTCAATTTCTTTTTTAAAATTTTTATTTATTTATTTATTTTTGGCTGCGTTGGGTCTTCCTTGCTGCACGCGGGCTTTCTCTAGTTGCGGTGAGCGGGGCAGTGCCCGGGCTTCTCATTGCGGTGGCTTCTCTTGTTGCGGAGCACGGGCTCTGAGCGCACGGGCTTCAGTAGTTGTGGCTTGTGGGCTCTAGAGCACAGGCTCAGTAGCTGTGGCACACGGGCTTAGTTGTTCTGCGGCCTGTGGGATCTTCCCAGACCAGGGCTCGAACCTGTGTCCCCTGGATTGGCAGGCGGATTCTTAACCACTGCGCCACCAGGGAAGTCCCTGAGCTCCCCCGACTTTGAAGTGAGGCTTCCCCAGGAGCAGCAGAAACAGTGAGGCCTGCAGCCAGGGCTGTGGAATCCGTCTCTTCCGCCAGGCCCTGCTTGGGCGAAGTTGACTGTAAATCTCTCCCTGTTTACACCACCCAGAGCAGGCACTGGCTGCCCTCTCAGAAAACCCCCAGCATTAGGCCTCGGAGCTCATCCAGGACGCCGTGGACACGGCCCGTGTCTGCATGGACTGGGCAGGGGGTCAGGAACAAGAGTGGGACTTGATGGAGGGAGGTCCCAGCTTCCCTGTAAACACTTAGGGAGCACCTCTCTGTGCCCACAGGCATGATGCAAGGCACTGCTACAGAGGGAGGGCGTGGTCCCCACCACCAAGAGATCAGAAAGCCCTTCACAAAATGTAGAGAAAAGAAGCCTTAGGTCTGCCCAGGAGCCAGGCTGCCCATGGCACAGTGACATGCACATAGTGGGTGACAGTAAGTTCATCCCATAATATTTTCTGTGGCCCCACAGTGGACCAGGCACTGCTCTAGGTGCCAAGGGACACATCTGTGACCCAGGTGCAAACCTAACCTCAGGGGACTCACAGCCCCGGTCACTGTCCCACACCAGCAGCAGTGAGAAGAGGCCGAGGGAGGCTGGGAGAGCAAAGACCTCCAGCCCCAGGGAGGGGCTCTGTCCTGGCCCAGCTACTCTGCACACCCCCCACCCCCGCCCCGTTAGAGGGAAATCGTAGACAAGTTGATTAAGCTCTCCAAGCCTCGGTTTTCTAGAAATGTGCGAAAGGGTCAATTATCAGGAGAGACTGGTCCCTGCCTTCACACCCCCTTCCTGTGCTCCGGGCAGCCAGCTAAGAAGGATGTTTGGGGGTCCTGTCTCCCACGTGCCATACCTGTCTGATCCAGGAGCAGAGCGTGGCTGGTGCTTCCGGGGATGGAAAGTAGACCTGCCTGCAGTCCCTGCCTTTGTTGGCTGTAAACCAGGTTCAGGAAAAGACAGGAAATTAGAGCGGGAAGGAGCGGCTTCGGGGTGCACCAGCAGGCCTAGCATCTTCCTCCTTTCATTTAGAAGGCAGGCGTTGATTTGTTTTTGCATGCGTGCGCGCGTGCGCGCGCGTGCGCGCGCGCACACACACACACACACACACACACACACACACACACACGTCCTGCACTTTCACTGTGTTCTTTATGAGAAGCGGAGTGAAATGGACCCCTCATTCTGAATGTGAACTTCAAGGCTTTAAAAGGCCAAGAGGTTTTAACAAAGGTTTGAAAGGACGTCTGCTAAGTACTTTCAAGCAGTCAGCCCCGGGCTCTGTTACAACACCCTGCCAAACCACCTGTGTAAGTAATGGGGGGCTGTTAGCGGGGCCGGTTTTCAGTCTAATTCCTAAAACGTAAGCGCCAAACCTTGGTTCAAACCTGTAGCCAGGAGTGGGTGAGGAGTGGACAGAGAGGGGAGGTGAGCACAGAGATGGGACCAGGGATCTGATCCTGACTGCTGCCAACCCTGCGTGACTTTAGGCCGGCACGTGATCTGCCCCAGGGGCCGCTTCCCCGAGGACAGAGTGGGGTGGCTGACTCCACGATCTCTCTAGCACCGTTTCTGCCCCTGGGGCCAGGATGCCCCTCTCCAGACCCTGCAGGAGGCGACCTCACCTCTGAGAAGGGAAGATGGCATCACAGCCGGGTCTGGATGCGGGGGTAGAAGCCGACAGTGGAAAAGTGGGAGAAGGGCAGTAGGGATGCTAGAGGCCCCCGTGCACAGGTGGGGAGCACAGACTCTCCAGCGTGTGGGGTGAGAAGAGCCACCTCGTCTGGTGTGATGTTGCGGGCGGTAGGAGATAAAGCTGAAGGGGTATTGGGAGCCGGGCCATGGAGGCCTTGAGGGCCCAGCTCAGCAGTCTGAACTTGGCCTTGGGTTGGGGAGACGCGGAAGGGAGGGAGAGCCGGGTTCTGGCTCACACCTCCCACTACCACTCATGTGCAAGGTGTGGACAGTGGCCGGCGCTCCCGGGGGCTCCAGGTTACCTGCGATCTGGCTAGGCCTCCCTGGGGCCTGTGCTTAAAGGCCAGGGCAGATGCTCCCCGCCAAATCTAGCAAAGAGCCAGACAAGTCAAATATGGCAGACACAAGGACCTTGGCTTCAAGCAAACAGCTCCCAACCTCTTAGTCAACATGTGCAGCAGCAGAAACCAGCTGGTGTGTTAATATTTGCACCTCCTTCCCAGTCTGGGCTGCCACCATAGCAGGACAGGTCGCATTTTCCCAGCCAAGCCCTTGTCAACGGCATGATATTTTGCATTTGGAGACAAGTTGTGGCTGCTGGCAGCTTCCGTTCAGGGCGAGTCTTTTGCCCTGAAGGAACCCAGAGGCTAAGCTGGTTCCTCAGGATCGGACGCTGACCGGCCAGGTGGTGGGCACCAGGTCCAAGCTGGAGCTCCACACTGACCTCTCTTTAGCTGTGTGACCACAGGCCACGGGTCTCACCCGAAGCCAGAGCAGTCACTCCCTCTGGCTCGTTGTCGACAGAGGGAAATAAAGTCGTGGCTGCAGCAGCCCCAGCTCCAAGTATGGCTGAGAGCGTCAAAAACAATGAAATGATGGAGCATCATGTCTCCTAACTCTTGTTTTCATTTTTTTCCCGTTTAGATCCCCACAGCATCCCTGCAGCTACGTCTTAGGCCACTACAAGTGGAGAAAAGCATTTACGGGGAGGTTCCTCCTCAGATTACGGCTACGGCTGAAACCTCCTTGCAAATCTGCTGCCAGATGCAGTCCCACGAGCACAGTGCACGGAGCTGCCTTCTCACAGGCGGAAAGGTGGGAGGCCTCTCTGCAAACACCTGTCTCTCGTCTCCCTGGGAGATGTCAAGAGACTGGTGAGACATTGAATTATCCTCTTGTGGGGGACCAGGGAGGACCAGGCAGCCCCTTCCCAGACAGGGGGAGGCAGGGGCTCCTGCCTCGAAACCGTTCCCCACGCTGGCCTGTCATCTGCTGAAATTGCCCCATTAGCAGGACCCCTTTAAATCAGGCAATGTGCACCCCTTACTGTAACCTCCAGCAATTGCTAGGGTCTTACCTTCCTCTGTCACTTTTCCTCAGGGAGCGTGGGTGAAATAATTCCAGGTCTCACCATTTTCACGGATCGTTTTTTACCCATTTTCTGGGTATTTCATTTTGTTGTTGTGTGTGTTACCTCCAGACCCCAGATGGTAAGTTTTAATCTCCAGACACCTCCTACCATTGCCAAGATGGATCCTGAACTCAGCATGGCCTGAGCATCTGGTCCAAAGCTGCTCGCCCAAGAAAATGTTTTCCTTTTCCTTCTTTTTCTTTCCTTAAAAACACCACCGCCAGAGCCAGTCCATCTGCAGAGATGCCTTCCCGGGAGATCAGATGATGGCATCCTGCACCTCATTAGGAAGCTCAGGGTAAACATTAAGTGAACGCCGTGGGGCGTGTCACTGTCCGGCTCCAAATGAGTGCGGGCTGCAGGCTCTGGGCTCAGCTCCTGCTTCTGCCACCAAGGAGCAGCATGGCCACCAGCCTGCTGCTCTCTGGGCCTCAGTTTCCCCATCTGTAAAACTGAGGCTGACTAGCTCACCGCATGATTTGTTTACACACACACGCACACACACACACACACACACACACACACACACACACACACACACACTCCCAATTCTCTATTTTCAAAATGAGTTTGTTATGTGCTCCCAATGTTATGAGAAGCACAGAAAGCTGGACCCCTCAAGCTAGCTGTGACCTTCAGGACTTTAATTAAACCCCTCTCACTCAGCTATGCGTGATATGGAGCCACAGTTTTTCTGTCAGTACGAGGCAGGGGGCCGGGGGCAGGGGACGTTGGACTAGATGATGCCTATTTTTCTTTTAACTTGGATATTCTGTGATTCCAAGAACCATACCTTTCTTTCTCTCTCTCCCTCTTTCAATAGAAATTAACAGCTCACAGGAGGTTTGTCAGATCCTCCTGAGTCAGAGAAGAGGGTGTTAAGTGATGGTCCTAGGATGGGGGCGGAGGATGTGATAAGAGGAAAGCTCAGGAAAGGAGGGAGAGAAGCCATCTCCCAGGGCAGGAGCTGGGACCACAGAACCTCATGCAGGAAACCAGGAGTCGGGGCTTCTTGGGGGAAAGAAGGAGGCGGGCTGAGACCCCGAGGCTCGGTGAGATGGGCACGGACTTGCCTTCACTGAGGTGGTCCCACACTCCATGTCTTTGCTCATGCGGTTCCCCTGCTTCTGCTTCTCCCCACTCATCATTCAAGGCCTGACATAGTGCTCGTTTCCTGTAGCCCAGGGTTGGCGCACTTTTAATGTAAAGGGCCGGTAACAAGCCTTTTGGGCTCTGAGGGCCATGTGATCACCACAGCTCGTCAACATTGTCCTTGTCGCTTGAGAGCCGCCAGAGACAACCTGTGAGCAAGGGACACGACTCTATTCCTAAAGAATTTCTTTGAATTTCAGGTAATTTTCACCTGTCACAAAATGTTTTTCTTCCTTTGATTTTTTTTTTTTATCATTAAAAAATGTAGAAACCATTCTTAACTTGTGGACTGTACAAACACGGGCAAGGATCCACAGACTGCCAGCTCCCGCTCTGGCCTCTTGCTACGCAAAGTGCAGTCCACGGACCAGCAGTATCAGTTGGACCCGGCAGCTTGCTGGAAATGCAGAAGTCCAGGGGCGCGCCCCGAGTGACTGATTCAAAGTCTGCATTTTAGCAAAATCTCTGGATGACCCCTGTGCACTTTAAAGTTTAAAAAATACTGATGCCTGCGTGTCACCCGGGGATTCTAATGTAATGAGTGTGGATGCAGCCTGAACACTGAGATTTCGTAAAGCTCCCCAGCTGATTTTGTTGTGGCCCAGGAAGATCCCTAGGGAGAGAGGGCAGCCCCTCCACCTGGCTCCAAAAGCTCTCTGGTCACTCACCCACGACAAAGCGTGTCACTCTATATGCATGTCACGCTCTGAGCTCCTCTGGGACCAGGACCCTGTGTAAGCCTAGTTCACGGAAGAGCTCAGACACACTGCTCACCCTCTTGGGAGTCAGTCTCCTCCTAAGGGTGGATGAGATGGGCTCTGAGTGTTTTTGTAGCAGTAAAGACACTCTCCCCGAGGGAATTCCTTGGTGGTCCAGTGGTTAGGACTCAGCACTTTCACTGCCGAGGGCCTGGGTTCAATCCCTGGTCAGGGAACTAAGATCCCATAAGTCACCGGGCGTGGGGAAAAAAAAAGAAAAGACACTGCCCCCTGACCCCAGGTGAGTAGTAGGGAAGGTGCCTCACCTCCTGGACTCTCCCCAGCCCCAAACTTCCTCCATGCTCTGGGCTCAGAGTTCTCAGGCCAGCACAGGCTTGGGGCTTCCCAAGGACTCTGGGGGCAGGGGGACAAAGAGAGGCAATCCCACCCAACTCAGTCGCATTCAGCAGGCCCCACTGAGCCCCAGGGATGCCAAACAATCCCCTCCTCCCTCCCACTGAGTCCCACAGCCCTGGGCCCACCTCTTCCTCTGCCTTCCGTGGTCACCCAGTATTCCCTGGAGAAACGTGTGAGGGAGGGGTGCACAACATTGGCTCAGGGCCCCGCACCTCACAGGGACAGCTCTGACTCTCTCCTCTCTTCAAGGCCCCTACAACATGGCAGCCTCCCACCCCCTGGAGTCCCCAGCCCAACACGTCCGCAGCCCTAGGCTTGCAAGTCCTGGAAGAGGCCCCGAGAAAGCATCCCTCTTTATACATATGGGAAAACCAGGGCCCAGAGAAGGAAAGACCTGCCCAGGATGGTGCAGACCAGGGACTACGTCCCCTCCCCCTCCTCCTAGACCTCCCCCTCCCCTCAGAGGGCTCCTGCACCCGCTGCCCCAGGAGGGAAGGAGGAACAGAGCTCTGGGGTTTGTGGAAGGTGGAAAGCCAGAGAGAGGGGCCTGCTGGGACCAGCTCCGTGCCAAGGGGACTGCCTTTGACTAAGACAGGTGTGACAGTGCCCTGTGGCCACCGCTCCCCCATCTGCATACCAGCCCAGCCCTGTGGAGGCCAGAGTGGGAAGCTGTGCCCCTCACCCCTCTCCCAGCACACAGTAATGGAAACACCTGCTGTTTACTGAGTAGCTACTATGTGTCAGGCACTGTGCTAAGCACTGTGATTCCCTGAAGTAATTCTTCCATTTAATAAATGATCAGAATGAGGATCAGAGAGGTTAAGCAACAGGCCTAAGGTCACACAGCAAGTAAGGGAGTGGTAAGGGAGGGATGGTAGAGAACAGTGTTTAAGCTAGAAGGCATCTCGGAGATCACCTCCCCATTCCTTGGAATTCAAATCTAGGTCTGTCTGTGTCTGTTGCCGGGGGCTCGCAGACTAGGCTGGCAGCGGGGCCACCCGGAGCGTGCTCAGGTTTGTCCATTCAGCTGATACCTCAGAAGTGCTGGTTCTAGGAGAAAGGATGAGCTGGAAGACAGGCACGTCCACCCCGAGGAAGCTCAACCCCTCTCCTGGTCCGCAGACCCTCCCCTCATGGCCCAAGCACACGCCTCTGTCCCAAGACCTCCTCACATCAAAGAGAATGAATGTGCTTTGGGGGTCATCAGACCTGGGACTGGATCACTGCTCTGTGTGCCCTGGGGCATCAGTTTCTTCGTCTCTAAAGGGGCGGTGGGGGGGGGGGCGGCCCACCTAGCTAGCAGTGTTGCTGGAAGGAATGGAAAGAAGTTGTGAAAAGGGCCTTGCACAGGTGATTAAGAAGTGATAACCCCACTGCTTGTTGTTCCCCGTTCTGTGAATTCTTCCTCTCCTGGGAGTAAGCTTTTCCTCAGAAGGAAACAGGACACACAGAGCCTCCTGGATTGTGGCAAAGCTCCCTGGGCTGAACCCTATATATGAGCCCTTCTTTAACTAGCCCTCAGGTAAAAATAAACCCTCTGGGCTGCACACCTACCTCCCGGGAGGGGCTGAGCCACATCTGGGAGTGGGGGGACCGTATAGAACTTGAACAGAATTACAAGGCTGGAACATTGGAAGAGCTGTTGCCCAAAATTCAAGCTTACGACTCCAGAGTCAAAGTAATTTTTTAAAGAAAAAAATAAATGGAAGAAGGAAAGAATGAAGAAAGAACAATGAGGCCCACGAAGTTTTCTTGATAACTTAGGTGGGATATGGGGGGGGGGGGGGGCTGGGTGCGGCGGGGGACAGGGTAGGGAGCGGCCAGCCTGTGACAGAACCTACAACACAGGCGGGCGCAGAGAGCAGCAGGCTTTATTGAAGGAGATACAGAACTGGGTGAGGGCGCCTGCCGTCAGCCAGACCACAGCCCTCATCACCCCACACTGTCAGTGATCCCTGGACGCCCCTCCCCGCCCCTGCCACCCCCCGGCCCCTGGACAGCCGAAAACACAAAGGGGTCTTACCCGGCCTCGTCAGAGGTGCCCAAGGGGGCCTTCAGAGTTCTGTTCAGTAGAGGGCTGGGGGACAAAGGACAGCCCCTCCCGGGCAGTCGCTGGCAGGCCTGTCACACCCATCCATCCATCTATCCACCAGCCCAGTCCGTCTGTGCGCAGGTCGTCCCTCATCACTTGCAGCTCTGGAGCCGGGTCCTATGATGCTTCTCCTCGGTCAGCAGGGGGATGAAGGTGTCGCTGCGGGAGATCTTCAGCTGGCTGCTCCAGCTCAGCCCCTCCTTCCCGGCGGGCTCTGGCGGGAGGTTGTCCAGGTCGCCGCGGGAGCCCCCTGTCTTGCCCTCGCCCACACTGCTGGAGTTGAGCTCCATCAACTCCAGCTCATGCTTGGCTGCCGTTTCCAGGACTCGCTGCTTGTTGTAGTATCTGACAAAGTTGTTGATGATGGGGTGGATGGGCAGGGCAATGGCAATGACCCCACACAGGAAGCTGATGGCTGCATTGAGCTTGCCCAGGGTGGTCTTGGGGTAGATGTCACCATAGCCAACCGTGGTCATGGTGATGATGGCCCACCAGAAGGACTGCGGGATGCTCTTAAACAAGGTCTCCGGGTGGCTCTGCTCCATGGTGTAGCCCAGGGCCGAGAAGACGAAGATGCCCACGGCCAGGTACATGAGCAGCAGCCCCAGTTCCTTGAAGCTGCGCTTGAGGGCGTAGGTGAGGGTCTGAAGCCCCGAGGAGTGGCGCGCCAGCTTGAAGATGCGGGCGATGCGCATGATCCGCAGGGCCTGCACCGCCTGCTGCACGTTGGTCAGCTCCATCATGCGGGCGCCCAGGTGCGTGAGTGTGAGGCTCACATAGAAGGGGAGGATGGCCAGCACGTCCACGATGTTCATGAAGGACAGGGCGAAGTGCAGCTTGTTAGGTGAGGATAACAGGCGCAGCAGGTACTCCAGCGTGAACCAGCCGATGCACGCCGTCTCCACGTTCTCCAGCGTCGGGTGCTCCACGCGGTTGCCCTCGGCGTCCAGCACCTGCAGCTCGGGGATGGTGCCCATGCACATGACCACCGACGAGATGAGGATGAGCAGGAAGGACAGCACGGCCACCACCCGCGCCGGACACGAAGACTCGGGCTTCTCCAGGAACTTCCAGACGCACTTCTGGCAGCGCCGCCAGCGGCCCTCGGCCGTGTCCGCGCCCAGGTCGTCCAGAATGAGCTGCACGCGGCGCGCGATCTCCTCTAGCTCCTCGCGCTTCTCGCTCAGGTGGCTCTTGCAGCAGTCGTCCAGGAACTTGAGGTCCACCTTCCAGAAGTCCATCTCGTTCTTGAAGCAGATGGGGCAGATGCCCTTCTTCATGTGGACCTCCCCGAAATAGTACAGCTCAATGACACACTTGAACGCGTCCGGGTCCCTGTCGAAGTAGAACTCGCGCTTCCCGGGGTCGTAGTCGTCGCACAGGGAGAAGATGGTGTCGTAGCCCCCGGCCAAGCAGTCGATGAGCTCCGCTAGCCGGGTCTCGGGGTACCGGCTGAGGAGGTCTCCGTACAGCACCCGCCGCACGCCTCCCACGTTGACGACGATCTCCATGTCGTCTCCCGCCCGGGAGCCCCGGCTGCCCGGCTCCGGGAGGCTGCGCTCCCCGGCCCCGTCCATTCTCCGGGCGAGTGCCCGCGCGGCCTCGGCTCGGCGCCCTGCCGCCGCCGCGGGGTCCGGCGGTCCCGCCGCTGCGCGGCCCTCGAGG
>NW_006784503.1:2705044-2706356 GCF_000442215.2 Lipotes vexillifer
CGGGTGGCGCGATCCGCCGCTTCGGCTCGGCCTCCGGCGGGAGTGGGGTCCCCTCGTGGGCAGCAGGCACCGTCCTCCGTCCCCGGGCGCGCGGGTCCCCGCGTGCGACCCCGGCGCGAGACGTGCCACGCGGCCGCCGGCCCCACGCAGCCCGCCGAGGTGTGCGGAGAGCAACTTGGGCTTGCTGTGCCCGAGCCGTTTCCAAACACAATAGGAATTCCAGCCTGACGTCAGGAGCTTTTCAAACTGTACCCTCTTCTGGTGAAATTCTGCAAGGCACGCGCGGCAGCTGCAGGGGAACGGGTTAACCCTTGGGCAGACGGGCACAGCTGCGCGCCGGCCACCGCCGCTGCCGCGCGACTGCCCGCCCCTCCCGGCGCCGCAGGTCACCCACGGGCCCGGGACCCCCGGGCTTGAAAGCGACTGGCCGGCCGGCGCTGGCTGGAAAGTTTCTCTCTCCCTGCTGTGTCCAGAAGATCGATGGTGAGAGAACACGGCCGCCTGTTGCTCCGCCGGAAAGCGTGCCCAAGAAAGCCCTTCAGACGCGGCTCCCGCGTCCGGGCCGGCCGATCCTGCCCGGCCCCGGTAGGTTCCCTAACGCCGCCCTGCCGTGGGCGGCACTTTGGCCTCCACCCGAGCACTGTCCGACCGGGACAGCCAGTCCAGCCCCGAGTAGCAGAGAAGGGACTACCCAAGGTCACACCGTGAAATGGGAGTGGAGCCCAGCGTGGCCTCCTCTTCATCCAGAGCGTCCCGCCGTCCTGGCTGATTGACACGCGCCGGTTAGCGGATTGAAATTCTGCCTTGAAGTCCTCGGGGTCCTCTGCTTCCCATTTCTCTGCAGACAAGCACCACCACCACCGGCCTCCAGAGCCTTGAGCCCCCAAGCTCCCACCTCCCCAGCCCCCCGTTCTGCCCTTCCCACACAATGTTCCACACCCTCCCCTGTCTTCCAGACTTGCAGCCACTGCCTGAGCCATTGCAACAGCTCCCAGCAGCATCTTATACACTGCGAACTACTGAGCATCATCTGTGACCCGGGGACTGTGTTTAAAAAAATACTCTAGAGAGAGGCATGACGAGGCAGAGCACAGAGGATTTTTAGGGCAGTGAAACTACTCTGTATGACACTCTAATGGTGGATACCTGTCATCACACATTTGTCCAAACCCGTGGAATGTACAACACTAAGAGTGAACACCGCTGTAAACTATGGGCTCCGGATGATAATGACGTGTCAGTGGAGGTTCAATGATTGTAATGGAGGTATCTCTGGTGGGGGAGGCTGAAGGAATTGGGGGGGGGGGGCGGG
>NW_006784503.1:2706366-2717209 GCF_000442215.2 Lipotes vexillifer
CGGGAGTATGTGGGAACTCTCTGTACTCACTGTTCACTTTGGCTATGAACCTAAAACTGCTCTATGCCGCAACTAAGAAGTCCGCATGCCACAACTAAAAAATGATCCCGCCTGCTGCAACTAAAGATCTCGCATGCCGCAATGAAGACCCTGCATGCTGCAACTAAGACCCACCCCCCGAAAGAAAAGAAAAAAATACATATATTCTATAGGCTGGGTCACTGACAGTACTCTTTTTTTTTTTTTTCTTTAATGAGATCGTATAAAACTGAATATGTTAGAGTACATCACATGAAGATAGTTTGGAGAAACTTCTTTTCACAGATTTTATTTTGTTTCCATTTAAAATCAAGCTCTAATGTGTTACTACAGAATAAGAAATTGAAATCCAGAAAGGTTGAGTAAAAATAACAGTTATTATAAGTGCACCACGAGCTGAGCACTTTCTGAGCGCGTGCACTTTTCTCATTTCATCTTCACAACATCTCTGAGGAAGGAAGATGTCAGGTAACCTACTAAGATCACTCAGCCAGCAGATGGCAAAGCTGGGGTCGGAACCCTGAGAGCCTGCTGTCCCAGCCTACACGCTTCGCCTCCCTTGTCCTGGTCACATAGTTGAAGAGGTGGAGCTGGGATTTGACCCCAGGCCAATTCTTCTGTCTGATATAGTGCAGCATGCGACCCCCTGCACACACCCCACATCCATCTTCCAGGCCTTACTCACATTACTTCCTTTCTTAGCTGTCTTCGGTTGCTCCCTTGTATTTCCAGGGTCAAATTCAAATTGCATCTTAGTCTAAGCTTAATGGGCAATAGTTGGTTGGTTGTGCGGTCGATTTACTGAGTACTGGCCAGCATTTTTATTGAGATAGTATAGAACAGAAAACATCGGAGTACGTCAGACATGGTAAACGTAAGTATGGCTTAAATCTCTTCCAGCACGCCGTCCATTCAGCAAATCCCAGACCGCTGCAGGGAAGAAAGTTAGTCGTGAGCGACAGTGGGAAAGGAGGGGGATGCCGATGCAAAATACAGCAGAGAAAATGTCCCCCAATAGCCCAGAACGGAGCACGAGCCTGCTGACGACCGGGGCATGAGAGAGAAACAGCTGTAAATCACAGATCAAGGCAAGTTGGAGGGCTGGTAACCAAAACAAGGCAGGGAGGAAGGCTCCTGCTGGAGACAAGACACCAGGCTGAAGCCGGAAGGCAGAGGAGAAGGTAGGAGCGTAAACTCCTGCTCGGCGGGGAGCCACCCAGCATCACTGAGGGAGGGGAGCTGGCCGGCACTCACTTGCCCCTCCAAACCTGCGTGCCCTATGCCCCAGACTCCTAGACTCCTTCTCAAAGCCTTGAAAGCCTCAGAACTTTGGCGACTGCCACGCCTGAGCCCCAGATGCCCTTCCCCTTCATCCCACCGAGCCTCCCTCATCCTCCTGGGCCGCCTCCACTCACCCGGCCAGAGCAACAGGCCGGGTCTGGGGCTCCTCTTCAGCCAGTACTCTCCCCAGGCCCCTACTGCCGTCTCTGTATGGACTGAATCATGTACCTCCAAAAGTCATATGTTGAAGCCATAACCCCCAACGCGACTGTATTTGGAGACTGGGAATTTAAGGAGTTAATTAAGGTTAAAACAAGTGAGGGCCTAATCTAATAGGATCAGTGGCCTTATAAGAAGAGACACGAGAGATTCCTGTCTCTCTCTGCACACACTCACAGAGGAAAGGCCATGTGAAGATATAGCAAGGAGGTGGCCATCTACGATCCAGGATCTGGTGATCCTGCCTCACCAGAAACCCTAGTAGGAATTTGACCTTGGACTTCCAGCTGCCAGGAGTATTTTGTTATGGCACAGCCTGAGCAGACTAATACATCTCCCTTCTTCCCTCACACCTGCCAAGTCTTCCCTAGGCCTCCCCCTCCTCAAGGCTCTGGATACAGCCCTTCATCATCTGAACCCTAGACCCTGTCTGAATTTTGTGACGGCTTAGACTGAGATACCATAGGTTTAAAAAAATCTAGTTGTGCCTTTTCATTCAAGGTCACTGATGCATAGAAATTTGAGCCAGGAGCCTAGATCCGTTGAGAATTTCCTGAAGGATTAAACGAGGGGGCAAAAGTCTGGACTTTTTGGCTAAAGATGGAAAGTTTCTCGCTGTGCTTTATTCAGTCTTGCATAGGACTCCTATTAGAACTGTACATTTTGTGATATCATGGGGGGCTGGGGGAGCACAAAACCTTCTATTAGACACGATGAAGCAGCAATTTGATTCATGTGGGTTTTTCATTTAAACAGGGAAGGGAAAAAAACACAGAATCTATTTAGGCATCATGGGGAGTAATCGTTTGAGTTGTATTTTTCTTTATTAAATAAGTATTTTTTAAATTTGTTCGTCAATAACATTTCAGGCCACAGAATGCTTAATTTCCATGGCGCTAATTAAAACCAGCACATGTGCATCTAAATGATTTGTCTAGACACCGAAAGAGGCAAGCTGCAATCTATTACCTTTTAATGGAATAATCAGTTCTGTTCAGTTAAAATTTCTTTGTGTTTTGCTGAATTTAATAATGCCTTTCATTAAGATTCAGTTCTGTACTCCATCAAAAATTTACATTTCTTTTTTTTTTTGTTTTTTGTTTTTTGCGGTACGCGGGCCTCTCACTGTTGTGGCCTCTCCCGTCGCGGAGCACAGGCTCCGGACGCGCAGGCTCAGCGGCCGTGGCTCACGGGCCCAGCCGCTCCGCGGCACGTGGGATCTTCCCGGACCGGGGCGCGAACCCGCGTCCCCTGCATCGGCAGGCGGACTCCCAGCCACTGCGCCACCAGGGAAGGCCCTACATTTCGTTTTTGCTGTGCACCGGCTGAGGAGTTGATTGACCTGAAGGCCCAGCTCTCCTCATCCTGCCTGAATAAACTGTGCCTGGAAGGCAAGTGCAGGAGGCCAGCGGGGTGGGAGGGGGTGTTGGATGGAGAATGGGGTAGAGAAGAGAATGATGGAAAATGGATTCATCAGGAAATTTTTTTCTTTCTTGTTTCTTTTTTTGCCCCAGCTCCTGAGCTTCTTGTTTTCTTTTCTATGCCTCAGTTTTTCCACCTGCAAAATGGAATTAGTGACCTTTCCTTCCTGAGTACGAGATCTTATGAGGAACAAATAAAATAATGGGGATGAATAGGCTTTACGGACTATAAGATGCTGAAAATGTGAACGAGGAAGGAGGGAAGGAGCAAGGAAGGGGAGTTTGACTTCCTGGGTCCAGTCCTGCTGTGGGCATGTCCCTTTGGGTCTGAACACCCCTGCCCCATCCCCCGCCGCTGTTCAGCCGTGACTTATCCAGCTTAGGTCGTGGGTGGGAAGACTGCTTATGTGACAGAGCCGCTGCATGTCCCAGGTGTGTAGAAAGATGTCAAAGACTTTGGATGCACGATGCTGCCCTGGAGGCTGGGATAGGACCACCTCTGGGCCTGAGATGAAGTTGCTTTGACTTTCTAGGGAAAGAAAAATGCAGTGAGAACACAAAGCGGGACTCTCGGGCTTCAGGCCTCGCTGTGTGGAATGGAACAGTCACGGGGGGTGGGGGTGGGGGTGTGGGTGGATGCTGTCTGCTTTTGCGCTTGCTTTTTAAAAGGAGTGTAAAAGGAGAAGAAAATTCTTTTAAAAACAAGTCCTTTAGCATTTTCCTTTTCTTTAACTGCAAAATTAATATATATTCATTGTAAAAATTCAAAAAATGTGAAAGCCTCACATTTGCACACCCAGCTTCCCTATTTCCCAAAAGTCAGTGCTATACATAGTGTATTTGTTCTGCTACTGTGTAACGGAGTACCACAGATTCGGCAAACATTTGTTATCTCACAGTTTCCATGAGTCAGGAATCTGGCCAAGGCTTAGCTGGGTCCTCTGCTCAAGATCTCACAAGGCTGCAGTTAAAGTGTTGGCTGGGGCTGGGGTCTCATCTGAGGTTCAGGACCCTCTTCCCTGCTCATGTGGCAGAATTAACGTTTTTGCAACTATAGAACTCATGGAGGTTTAATCTTCTTTGAGGCCAGCATTAGAGCCTCTCTGATCTCAGTGAAGGCCTAAGTCTTCTTTGAAGAGGCCTACCTGAATAGGCCAGACCAGCCCGGAAGAATCTTCCCTTTGATTAACTTAAACATACACTCTTATATTACTATTTAAATTAGCACCCCCAAAATGAAAAACTTAGGTATAACTTTGACAAATATTTGTACAAGCTCTATATGAGGACAACTACGAAGTTCTGATGAAAGAGATCAAAGAAGAACTAAGTAATTGCAAAGGTAGCTCATGTTCATGGATAGGAAGACTCGTTTTGTCAAGATGTGAGCTCTTCCTAACTTGGTCTGTAAATCAGTGCAATCCCAGTCAAAATCCCAGCAAGTGGCCTGAACAGACACCTCACTAAAGAAGATACACAGATGGTATGTAAATACATGAAAAGATGTTCCACATCCCAGGTCATTAGAGACTTGTGAATTAAAACCACAGTGAAGGGCTTCCCTGGTGGCGCAGTGGTTGAGAGTCCGCCTGCCGATGCAGGGGACACGGGTTCGTGCCCCGGTCCGGGAAGATCCCACATGCCGCGGAGCGGCTGGGCCCGTGAGCCATGGCCGCTGAGCCTGCGCGTCCGGAGCCTGTGCTCCGCAACGGGAAAGGCCACAACAGTGAGAGGCCCGCGTACCGCAAAAAAAAAAAAAAAAAAAAAAAACCCACAGTGAAATATCGCTACACACCCAGAAGAACCATCGAAATCCAAAACACCGACACCACCAAACGCTGAGAAGGATGTGGAGCAATATTCGTTGCTGGTGGGAATGCAAAACGGTGCAGACACTTTGGAAGATAGTTTGTCAGTTTCTTACAAAACTGCTCCTTGGGGCTTCCCTGGTGGCACAGGTTAAGAATCCGCCTGCCAGTGCAGGGGACACGGGTTCGAGCCCTGGTCCGGGAAGATCCCACATACCGCAGAGCAACTGAGCCCGTGAGCCACAACTGCTGCGCCTGCACTCTAGAGCCCGCGAGACACAACTACTGAAGCCCTTGTGCCACAACTACTGAAGCCCGCGCGCCTAGTGCCCATGCTCTGCAACAAGAGAAGCCACCACAATGAGAAGCCTGCGCCCCGCAACAAAGAGTAGCCCCCGCTCGCCACAACTAGAGAAAGCCCGCGTGCAGCAGAGAAGACCCAATGCAGCCAAAAATTAAATAAATGAATAAATAAATAAATTTATTTTTTAAAAAACTGCTCCTTGGTATTTACCCAAATGAGTTGAAAACTTATATCCACGTGAAAATCTGCACACAGATGTTTATAGCAGATTTATTTATAACTGCCCAAACTTGGACTCAACCAAAAGGTCCTGCAATAGGTGAGTGGATGAATAAACTATGGTACATCCAGACAATGGAATATTAATCATTGCTAAAAAGAAATGAGCTCTCAAGCCATGAAAAGACATGGGAGAGACTTAAATGCATATTACTAAGTGAAAGAAGCCAATCTGAGAAGACTAATCCTGTACGATTCCAACTCTATGACATTCTGGAAAAAGACAAAATTATGGAGACAGTAAAAAAAGCAGTGGTTGCCAAGGGTTGGAGAGGAGAGGGTGAATCAGAGCTCAGACGTTTCACAGGGCAGTGAATCTCTTGTGTATGATACTATAATGGTGGCTACATATCATTACACATTTGTCCAAACCCACAGGGTGTATAACACCAAGAGTGAACCCTAATGTAAACTTTGGACTCTGAGTGATAACGATGTATCAGTGTAGGTTCATTTTTAGTAACAAACGTGCCCTCTAGTGAGGATCTGGACAGTGGGAGTCTGTGCCTGTGGAGGGGCAGGGGGTATGTGGGAACTCTCTATATTTTCCCCTCAATTTTGCTACAAGCCTAAAACTGCTCTAAAAAAATAAAGCTTATTAAATTTTTAAAAAGTAAATAGCTAGTGATTTTCAAACAAATCCATCTGGGTGTGTATGTCCGAGCCAGTGCTTTTCGCTGAACTTGGCTGCCGTGTAGGAAATCTGTGATCACCCGCACAGCACAGGGGAAAGGGAACCTCAGGCATGGAGACAGCCAGCCTCTCCTTACACCCCCTCTTCCCGGTGGAATTCAGCAAAGGGCCACGGACCTCGGCTCAGCTCCTGACGTTAACACGTATTCGAGCTGCTCAGGGCCCTGCCCTGGAAACACCTGACAAATGCTTGTCTCTTGGTGCCCCTGGCTCCATATCTGCTCCTGGCCAGAGACTGGGAAAGAAGGGGACATTATGGTGTCAAATGAGGAGAGAAAGGGCATGATGTGGGAAGCGGAAAGTGGTGTGGGCTGGATGTGAACTGGAAGCAGAGTGGGAAGGGGGATGGGAGTAAGGAGAAAAAAATTCAGGAACATCTTCTCACGTTTTGAAGAAAATGTCATGACAGGCAGGACTTGATAACTACTGCCATTTGTGGGATGTTTCAGTACAAGAGAACCAAATAATCGTGATGTCATGAGCTCAGTGCCTTCCTCCAAATCAGCACGCAGTCACCAAAGGTATATGGTTTGAGTGTCCTCGGGAGCTTCCTGTGCCTTAGTCACACCATGGGCTGCACACCAGGGCCCTTTGGGGAACGGAAAGGTCTTCTTCATGTGGTTATGACAAGCAAATAGGACCTCACGTGTGTACAGATGGACCCCGGGAGGTGCCGGGTTTCCAGAGAGCTTGGAGCCGCAGAACCTCAGAACTGGAAGGAAACTCAAATTGTTCAGGTCAACCTTCCATCCACTGTATCCCTCCAAGCAGGCGCTCAGTCTCGGCTTGGATGCCTCTAGTGGTGGGGAGCTCATGATCTGCAGGGAACAGGAGGGAGTGGTGCAACAGGAAAACTCTCAGGAAGAAAAGAGGCCTTTTTCCACTTCCTGATAGTGAAGTCATTCCACGTCCCGAGACCAAGAGGGCAATATCTCTGTAGGCAAGAGGTTGGATCTCCTGCAGAAAACTAAGCTTTGAGGCCCACCTCTGCCATCTTGTAGCTGTGTGAACTTGGACATGTCACTTTGCCTCTGGAGTCTCAGCTGCCTCTTTACAAAATAGACAAAATGCCCGCTAGACCTCCAGTAGGTGGTCATGTAGAGCAATAAGGAAAGCACATTGTGAACCAGGATGTAAAGAGTTGCTACCATCGCACCCGTCTTTCATAATACTGAGATCGAAATGGGACCTAAGAAATCAGATTCAAACTGGTTTGCTTGCCAGTGCCAGTATATGAGTTCTCATGTCCTTGTCTATAAAACCGTGCTAACAGTCAGACAGAGAAAGTAGCGGGGAGAGGTCAGGAACTGGGGAGATGCTTACGTCCAGATTTTGTTCACGTGCCGTCGTAAGTGCCCAACATGGCACCACGCACTGCGTTCACTCTCCAGCTCTCATTCCACACCCACCACCAGGAGATAGTAGCTGTGGAGTCTGGATAGGATGACCCCACCCTCGGCCTCAAAGTGGAGTCCCAATCATTCTAACCCACTAACACCTTCCCCCCTTGACACATACATCTCCCTCGTCCCCATTATCGTTTCAAGGGGAAAAAGTAGCGGCCCAGTTCCAAACTTCTCAGAGTGTTCCCCGGCCATGGCGATGAAGACTGGATGAGACCTAAGTTGCTCCAATCAAGGGGCAGCAAAAGATTTTTGCTTGATTGATGAGGCAAGAGAAGCTCCCTCTCCTTCTGGACATGGATGTGGAAGCATGTTCCTCTGCAAGCTGTTGGCATTCACCTTGCAACCATGAGGACAGCCAGCCTTCAGCTGAAACAGACATGGTCAATGGCAGAATGGAGACACACACAAATGTCCTTGGACCCATGAAATACTAGACCAAACTGATCCTGAAGACTGAACCGTCTGGATTTTCTAGTCCAGTGAGAGTCAATCCACTTCTTTATTGCTTAAACCACTTTGGGTTTGCGGGTGACAGACGAAGTGCCCACGAATGCCATGTGGCCCACAGTTGGGACCACCTGAGATGCCCCATATCTATCTTCTCTGACTCTCTCCAAGGCCAAGGTTTGCTCCAGGATTCTGAGCAAAGTCTGGGAGCAGGGCTGTTGTATATAATTTTGCATTCTGTGCCCAGAACCAAGGTTCCTGGCAGAGGAGCTGAAAGCCAGCCCATACTCCCCTCGCCAAGCCATGCTCCCCAGGGCAGGGCCGCCTCTGCCTAGGGGAGGGGGCGCCATTTCTTTATTCAAAAGGGCTCTGTACACACCAAGCCTTGTGCCTGCGGGGATGGGTCCATCCAGGTGGGGAGTGGGAAACAGGTGGCGCCTTCTCCTAATTTGCATAAATGTTCCCTATGGCCTAGAGGCAGCTGAGATCCTCTCATCTCTGGCTGACCCCCCTGCAGCCAACAGCACCCAGCACACCCTCCCCGCCCAGAGCCCCTGACCTAGCTTGTCTGCACTGCTCTTATCACTGACTCGCTCTTTCAACAAGGCTGGAGGAGGCCATCACCCCTTCCACATCTGGCTTGTCTCAGGAGGGAGATACAGGACCTGTGACAGCCGTGATGTCTGGTGGGCTCTGCTGGAAGTCCACTGGGGATAGAAGCCTGTGACCCGGGGAAAGGACAGAGGGCGAGGTCAGCTGCTATGCAGCCCGGCAGAGCCCGGCCAGCCCTAAGGGGAGCTCTAGGGTGTATTTACCCAGCAGAATCGGGCAGGATGGCCAGACCGTGATGCCCCTTCTTGATCAGTCCCTGACCACGCATGATCCTGCGATGCCCTCGGCTGAAGAGCTCCCTGTAGCTGCAGCAGGCCCAGGAGGGGTGGACAGCTGTGGACGAGCCCTGGCTGGTGGGGGACCAGGGCACTGCTCTTTTCAAGGCAGATTCATCTCACCCCGTCCCTGAGCCAAGTAAGGGCAGCTGCACCGTGGCTGTTTCCTCTTACGGTTTTCAGACTGCAGGTCTGTGCTTCCATTTAAGGAATGGCGAGCACCTACTTGGCACAGACTCTCTCCCATGTGAAACTGGGTGCAGGCCTCGGGAGGGGCTCACACAGGGGCTGGTTTCCATCTGAGCTCTTTCCTGGAGCCAAGCGGGAGGGCGCGGCAGGTCTGTGCACCCACCCGGCGGCTGGTATTTCCAATAAGCCCTGAGATCAACTTCGCATTTTCAAAATGTCCACAGACTAATGGCAGCGAGATGTTAGCAGTCCAAGGAAGCGTTTCCAAAACAGGGTCAAGACATTTGGAGATGGAATCGGTCCAGATCTCCTGCTCCGCTTGACCCACCCTCCTGCTCTGGGCCCTTTGCAGGGCTGCACCCGGGGCACCTGCTGGCCCCAGGGAGCCAAACTGGACGGCATCGCAGATGCTCAGCTGCCCAACCTGCAGCGGTGTGGCCCGCAACCGGCCTAGACCACAGGGTCGGGGCTTGTCCTCGACCCCAGTGGCGGCCGAGCCCACGCGGTTACGGCCAAACCAACCTGGCTCCTCCTTCCACTTCTGGGCTCAGGTGAAGCGTGGTGCCTGGTTCCGTTTTGCCCAGTGGCTGCCCACGGGCTCCACGAGACAGCCCATAACTGTGGAGCAGTTTGCTCTAACCAGGAGAGACAGGAGACCGGGAGGGGCTGGCTGATGAATTTCTTGCCCTTCCTAGAGATCACCCACCCTGCGGGCTGTTCTTAGATGCGGTGGTTCACACAGCTTCTCCAGAAACAGCGAGCGACCTTGAAATCAGCTCCATTTTTCTTAGGGTCTTGGCCTGCCTGGTCTCGTACTGCTTTGTATTTGTTTCCTTCCTTTTTTGTCTCATTTCCTTTTCCTTCCACCCTTTTGCCTCCTGGCACTGCAACATCTCCCTCCCTCTCCCCAAAATTCTTGCCTCAGGGTTGGCTTCCTAGAGAATCTGGGTTAAAACAGAGGCTATTCTGAAAGAGCTGAAGGCCTCATCACATAAACGCCCATAGCCAAGGGCAACATCGGTGGGTAATCTGGGACTTCATTTTATTGGCCACCCATCCTCACGACATAATCGGAGACACAGGCTTGCTCCTCTCAATGTCCTGAGGCTGTGTTGCAATCAGTGACTGCACAGTTGTGTTACCCTCCATAGTATGACGGGTTATAGTGCCATCACTGGCATCATAGACCTCATTATTCATAGTGTGTTATGGGTTGAATTGTGCCCCCCAAAAATATGTTGAAGTCCTAACCCTGTGAACGTGACTATGAGGCTTCTGATCACAGTTCCAACGTGTGTGGGTGCGGGCGTGCGGTGGTGAGGGTCCTCGCCATCAGTAAACAATTCCTTAACGCCAGCTGGGTGTCCTACAATTCAACTCAGCTCTGACACTGTCCCCTCAGAGATGGACAGCATCAGATTCCACAGGTTAAGGGGCTCGATCGGGACTACCATCCCCCCCACACGCTTCGGGGACCAGTGCCAGGTCCAGATTATCACCTGTGCTTCTGACCAACTGGCTATAGATTGAAGGTTCCTATGACCCCCTCCTGGGGTTCGATTAATTTGCTAGAGTGGCTCACAGAACTCAGAGAAACATTGTGCTTGATTATTGATTTCTTATAAAAAGGAATGAACTCAGGAACAGCCAGACGGAAGAGATGCACAGGGCAAGGTATGAGGGAAGGGGCGCAGAGCTGCCATGCCCTCTCCAAGCACACCACCATCCCAGCATGTCCAACCTGGAAGCTCTCTGAGCCCTCTCCTTTGGGGTTTTTATGGAGATTCATTACCAAGGCATGATTGATTAGATCATTGGCCACGGGTGATTTTTTTTTTTTTTTTTTTTTTTTTTTTTTTTTCTTTGCTTT
>NW_006784503.1:2717485-2720493 GCF_000442215.2 Lipotes vexillifer
GGGCCCAGCCGCTCCGCGGCATGTGGGATCTTCCCGAAACGGGGCACGAACCCGCGTCTCCTGCAACGGCAGGCGGACTCTCAAGCACTGCGCCACCACGGGTGATTTTAACTCGGTCTCCAGCCCCTGTCTCCTCCCCTGAGGCCTGGGCGGCGGGACTGAAAGTTCCAGGCGTCTAATCTCTTGGTGGGTTCTCCTAGCCACCAGTCCCTACCCTTAGGGGTTTTCCAAAAGTCGTCCCCTCATTAACATAACAAAACCACCTTTATTGTTTTCCTCTCTTAGGATTCCAAGGGTTCCAGGACCCCTATGCCAGGAACTGGTCAAAGACCAAATATACGTGACCTTATTTTGAAGGAAGGTCTTTGCAGATGTAATCAATTTAAGCATGAATTATGAGTTATACCGAACCCTAACCCAATCACTGGTGTCCTTATAAGGCTCACGTCACCATTCCCACCCTCATCCTCCCAGTGCAGGAGGATGGGGGGCTCTTCTCTGGAATAATGTATGGCATCTAATACCAGTTCCTCTCTTTCTTATGTCCAAGTGATTCAACCACTCTGAGTCGGTATGTAAGTCTATAAACTGGACATATCAGAACAGAAAGTATATCGTAAGGATGTTGTCAGATGCGTAGGAGATCATGAATGTGAAAATTCTCAAGACCCAAAAGGTATTGCACAGCGGTCCTCATTATAATTATCATTATGGCTGTGTCAACCTATCTGTGCATGACCAACTTTGGCACCTCTCAAAATTCAAACAAAACCCTGGTGACATGTACAAATATGTTCCATAGGACCACAACCTTCTCAGCAATTCATTTACCACTCGATATTTAATTGATTGCAGAGCTCCCTAAAAATAATTTATCATAAACAGAGCTGCTAAATCTTTCCCTTGTTTTGCTTTGTGTGAAATAACTATGGCGATAAAAGTAACAAATAACCCCTTCTACCCACAGACAATTCTCTGACTCAAGAGGAGCAAAGTGAAATGTCATTCCCAGATTTGGCATGAATGTGTGTGGCTACGGGGCCATTATTGAACATGTTTCCATAGCTCATCAGGCATCTGTCAGCACTCTCGCTGAAATCAAACATGTAAACTCACAGGCATTAGCCCAGATAAACACCACCTGCCTCTTCATTTTATAAGATGGCTCTTTAATCCCTCCAAGTTGGAAATGTTCTTCCTAGACACCAAATACTTCTTGAGGAACAGTTTTCGTAATGAGAGTGGAATCCCTCTCCCATCCCAGCCCATTGCTGACAGTCTTGATCAGAGAGAAACATCTGTATACTTCAGCCTGGGGGGAGGTGGTAATTTGCAGCTCAGCAGGCAGTGCATGGAAAATTGCTAGAGAGACTGACTTGCTGGCCACATGGGAGCCATTGCTGGGGTTTCCCTTCACCATGCCCCCCACCCACTGTCTCTGGAGGGGCAGGCTTCAGAAGGAATCCCCAGACTCGCCAGCTTTCCTCCACTCCGTGTGCCATTTTTCCTTTTCTTTCCGCAAAGAGTCAGGTCTGCTGAATTGTCACACCGCACAATACATGACTGGCCATTCTATATGTCTTTTCATAGGTTCGTGGCATTGTTATTTGGTGGCAATGCCAGCTCTGACTTCACATGCTGTCTTTATCTATCCCACTTAGATTTCTCCCCAGAAATATTTATGTGTTTGACTACAGGGTGCTGTCCAGATCTTTAGACCTCCTGGCGATGTTGTTCAATGTACAGAATATAGACTGTTTTGTGGGTTTTTTTAATTTTGAAAAAGAAAATCTGATTCCAAAATACATCTGGCCCTGAGGAATTGCCCACTTGTACTCTGGTGACATTTAACAAGTGCCTTGACCCTCTCCGCCCAGGCTCAGGCGAACACTTACCAGACAAACAAGGGCTTTCCTGAGGTCCCCACCTGTTAGCCGTTTCTACCCCAAGCATCGCTCCTTGAGATCGAAGAGCGCACAGTTGGCCGCAACTCCCACTGGCTGTGTCACTACCGCAGGGGACTCAGCTTCCCACCTGTCAAGTAGGGCGTCTACTTCCTAACCTCTGGCCCTGTGTGCTCCTGGCTCTGAAACACCAGCTATGAACTGTCTCAGTGTTACGGACCCAAATCATGTGTTGAATCCTAACCCCCTGCATGGCTGATTTGGAGATGGGGCCTGTAAGGAAGTAATTAACGTTAACTTGGGCCTCAAGAGCGGGTCCCTGATGCAATGGGAATTGCATCCTTACAAGAAGAGACACCCGAGAGAAGTGCTGTTCATTCCCTCTCTCTCTGTCTCTCTCTTAGTCTCTCTGTTTCTCTCTGTCTCTCCCTCCCCCCACCTCCTTCGTGTGTGCACAGAGGAAAAACCAGGTGAGGACGCAGTGAGAAGTGGCCATCTGCAAGCCAGGAAGAGGGCCCTCATCAGAAACCAAATCAGCCAGAACCTTCATTGCGGACTTTCTAGCCTCCAGAACTGTGAAAATATAAATTTCTATTGTGGAAGCCACCCAGGATTTTGTTATGGCAGCCCAGACTAACACAGATACTCACTCTAGTTTTACAGATAAGAAATAAGCTCAGAAAGCTGACATGGAGTCTTAAAGGATGAGTGAGAAACTAACAAGCAGTTAGGGGAAGGGAACACTTTTCATCCAGAAGTGCGAGGGCTTAGAGGTAGAGAGAGAGGCTGGTACGTTCGGAGAGCAGGCTAGTACCTGGGGGTGAGGACTTGGGACGCCATCCTAAGGCAACCAAATGCTTTGAATAAAAAACGGGGGCATATGGTTTGGCATGAATATGTAAATGGAGTCTAATTCTGGGAAATCCAAGTTTTGAGGGTGCAGCCTGTATGCCAGGAGTGGGTGGCACAAACTCAAAAGACCTCAAACCTGAGAATGTCAGTGGGATCCACCCCGTGAGCAATACCTGAGGCTCTTGTCACTTGAACACATAAAGAACACGTATTATGAAGACAACCAAAGGGGTAGGTGAGAAACGCTGAACC
>NW_006784503.1:2720557-2723853 GCF_000442215.2 Lipotes vexillifer
TGAACCGCACGGTAGAATGAATAGAGCTTCCTGAGCCATCAACGCAGTGCACAAAATCAGCTTCTACTATTCACAGCTAATCTCTCCTCCATGGTAACTGGGATACGCCACGTAATTTTCCTCTTTCTTTCTACTGCTTTCTGTGCTAACCACAAATCTACTTCTTGCTCAGGAAGATCTACAAGCGACATCCCAAGGTCCCAAGCTGGAAAATGATGAAAGAAGAGTTTCAGCATCTTTGCCCTCACCTGTCTTCCACTGGCTGATTTTCTTGTTCTCAATGGCCCTGTCTTTTTCTGCCCTGTCTGAAGGGACAACTTACCTCCCATGCAAATGGGCACCTCTATTTCTCTGGGCAGCCACAGTGAGAAGTTTAGAAGAAAATGACATCTGGGCTGTTTCCTTAAAAGTTTCTCCCCAATACATCAAGTCCTCTGAATGATAATTGCTGACATGGTCCTGTTATCAACCTCCCCCTCCACCCCCCAAGCAGCTGGGCTTAAAAATTATCTGCTGATTTCCTCCCTGTGTGTGTGGGGGGAGGGGGGTGTTGGCTTTTTAACTCTCCCAACCCCGGTAACAGTGCACATTTTTATGTATACAGGCACGTACACACACGCACATTCGCACACATCTATTTATTAATGCTATGTGCGAGACAGTGAAGGCCTCGTAGGAAATGGTCACTGCCCTCAAGCAGGAAAAGTGTGTGTGCAAATATGTGAAAAATGAATTTGCAAAGCAAGAGTTAAATAATACCAGCACCAATGGAAGAGATAATCCCTCAGACAGAGATAGCTCAATCTTTAATAAAGCTGTCCCCCCACCCGACATGGATGCTCATGACAGCTCCGAGAAATGCTCAAGGTGAAGATGGCAGACCAGAGAGGGCTGGAGGGGTTGAGTTACTGGGATTCTTAGCATGAAAGGAAGGTTGGCCTTTCAAAGCCATCAGCAGGACCAAACGCTTCATTTGTAGTCCTGGCAGCCTGTCTGTACCAAATAAACAGCTTAAACAAATAGACCTTTATTTTGATAGTTTCAAAATGGGAGTGGTGTTGATTTACCCAGTGTCTGACTTTTGCAAAAATCACACCATTTGAGCTCTAGAGCACTCTATTCCCCGTCTCTGGGGTAAATTGACTTTTAAATGAACGTAGCTAAACAACCAAATCTCTGCCAGCAGGATTAAGGCTAAGAAGTGTGCCTGCCTCCTACATGGCCGTGTCAGTTTCTGAAGGCGTTTCTGTGACTGTTTTCAGACCATAGATCTTGAACCCTTTCCTATCCCAGCAGACATGAGAAAGCAAATGGGGACAGATCCTGGCGAGAGCAGACTCAAAGCCAAGAAGACAGATTGGGCATCCTCTGATCCAGGACTCAAGGAATACCAAGAAAGCAATCCTTTTTCCTTTTCACTTACCTTTCACACAAAAAGGAGAGCGGATTGAGCACTCAGAGTGGTGGTCCCAGCCTGTGCCTGGGGACTCTCGGGCATAAAGGCTGCTGGCCGGACTCTCACAGGGAGGATGTTGGTCCATCCATTGCCCATCCATCATGGAGCCACCAAACATTTCACAAGCCGCTCCCACCACACGCTTCTTACTATGCTGGATGCTCTCAAGGCGGAGGCAGAAATGAATCTGATGAGGTCCCTGCTGTCAAGGACCTCACGCATACACATGTAGGGACATGGCTAATGTAACACCTGCAAAGCCGTCTCTTTAAAACTTATGACTCCAGGGCTTCCCTGATGGAGCAGTGGTTGAGAGTCTGCCTGCTAATGCAGGGGACACAGGTTCGAGCCCTGGTCTGGAAAGATCCCACATGCCGCGGAGCAACTGGGCCCGTGAGCCACAACTACTGAGCCTGCGCGTCTGGAGCCTGTGCTCCTCAACAAGAGAGGCCACGACAGTGAGAGGCCCATGCAACGCGATGAAGAGTGGCCCCCGCTTGCCGCAACTGGAGAGAGCCCTCGCACAGAAACGAAGACCCAACACAGCCAAAAATAAATAAATAAATAAATTTATAAAACTCATGACTCCAAAGCACGATGAAGTCAGACAGACCCAGGTGAAGCCCAGCTCTGCCACTCGCTAGCTTTGCCTTCTTGAGCTTCAGATTTCTCACTGGGAAACTTTCAAGTCAAGTAAATGAAACTTGAAAACAATCCTGTGTGTGAAATCTCCGAGCACACAGTAGGTGCTCAGTAAATGTTAGCTCCCGTCCTTCTGCCCATTAGATGATTACTGCGAGCCTAATACCAGCCTATAAGACTGAAAGTGGAGATGGCAATATAACGGATCTTGATGGGAGTGGGAAAGACCTTTCCCATTTACCCAAGAATTTCATTCTTCTACTATGTAAAAGATGTTGCTGGCCTGCTCCTGCCCAAAGCATTCAGCTTCCCTGCTCCTTCTGGTTTCTTAGCCACGTAACCCCAGCACCTAGACACACGGTGGACATCAGCAAGGGTTCCTTTAAACAAGGTCCCTCCAGGATTTCCCAAGTCAATAACAGCTTCTGCATCTTTCTGGTGGCTGTATTGCTGTGTTCCTTTCTCAGCAATCCCAACGTGTTTTTTAGGATATAGGCTCACCTGTTAAAAAGATCCAAACATGAGAGAGAAATATATTTCCAACATGTAGACAGTTCAGGGAAGGTAGTGGTTTTTTATTGGGCACTTAGTATACTCAAGGCCTCATGCTAACAGTAATATGTGGTATCTAATTTAATCCTCCTAACAAGAGATGATGTTGTGGACTGAATGTGCGTGTCCCTGCCAAATTCATGTGTTGAAGCTCCAACTCCTAGTGTGGCTATATTTGGAGATGGGGCTTTCAAGGAAGTAAATAAGATTAAATAAAGTCATAAGGGTGGGGTCCTGATCCAATAGGATTAGTGTCCTTGTAAGAGGAGACAGAGAGCTCACACTCTCTGCCATATGAAGACACAAGAGAAGGTGGCCATCTACAAGCCAGGAAGAGAACTCTCAGCAGAAACCAAATCAGCAGCACCTTGATCTTGGACTTCCAGTCTCCATAACTGTGAGAAAACAAATTTTTGTTGTTTTAGCCACCCGGTCTACAGTATTTTGTTTTGGCAGCCCAAGTAGATGGATGGTAGCTATTCTAGTTTTACAGGTAATAAAAATAAACACAGGAAGGTGATTTGACTTGCTGGGGTCACACAGCAAAGCCAGGATTTGGGCCCAGATTTGCCACCCTCCCCAAGGCCAGTGCTCCTTGTACTGTCCTCCAGCCACCTCTTTTTTTTTTTTTTTTTTTTTTTTTTTT
>NW_006784503.1:2724057-2731957 GCF_000442215.2 Lipotes vexillifer
CTCCGCGGCATGCGGGATCTTCCCGGACGGGGGCACGAACCCGTGTCCCCTGCATCGGCAGGCGGACTCTCAACCACTGCGCCACCAGGGAAGCCCCAGCCACCTCTTTTGATAGCCACATATTTTGTGGTGAAAGTGTGGTTAGAATTCTGCAATTTGATGTCTAAGGCAGCATATCCCAAAGAGAACCCTGGGGAGCCCTATCTCTGTAGGATGTACTATGATTCAGTTGTGTCCTCCAAATAAGACATGCTGAAGTCCTAACCCCTAGTACCTTAGAATGTGACCTTATTTAAAAATAGGTCTTTGCAGATTTAACCAAGTTAAAATGAGGTCATCAGGGTGGTCCCTAATCCAATATGACTAGTGTCCTTTTAAAAAGGGGAAACTTGGACAGAGACAGACACACCCAGAGGGACGACAGTGTGAAGAGATGCAGGGAGAACATTCTATGAAGATGGAGGATTGGAGTGATGCATCAACAAGCCAAGGAACACCTGAGGTTCCCAGAAGCTGGGAGAGAGGCTTGCAACACGTCCATCCCCAGCACCTTCAGAGACAGCATGGCCCTGTCAACACCTTGATCTGCTTTCCAGTCTTTTTTGCTGATGACAGGCAGGTGGTGGGAATTCGACTTTAACTTCCCCCAGTCGCTTCCAATTTTAAACTTTGACTCTTTTGCATATATACTCAAATTTAGATTCTGCCCCTTCCCCTTATCCTCCCTAGGATATCTATGTATGAGGGCAGCTCAAGCCCAGAGGGAGAAGGTGGATACCTGTCCTCCCTAGTCCCTAGCTGTGCTGTCTAGTCCTTGAGCATCATGGCCTGGCATCCATGGGCTCCTCCTGCAACCAGGCCACACACCACATAGCCTCCTCATCATTGCCCCACCCCCAGGCCTCTTCTGGTCTATGATCCTCACATCAGGTCTGCTGGGCACCAGGGAACTCTTAGTCATAAAGCTTTTAAAATATGTAGTTTTCCATATGCTGAGAACTACAAAACACTGATAAGAGAAATCAAAGAAGACCTAAATCAATGGAGAGATATACCATGTTCATGGATCAGAAGTCTCAATATTATTAATAATTATTAATTATTAATTAGATTCTGAGTGATAGTAATCCAATCCCAGCAGGCTCTTTTTGTAGAAATAAATCAAACATTTGTATGGAAATGCAAAAAAAATTAAAATAATTTTGAAAAAGAACAAAGTGGAAGGATTCACACTATTTGATTTTAAGACAATATAAAGTCACAGTAATCAAGACAGTGTGGTATCAATGAAAGAAAGCCATATGGATGAATGGAACAAAACAGAGAATCTAGAAAGAGAACCAAACATGTATGGTCCATTGATGTTTTACTTAGGTGAAAAGATAATTTGTGGAGCAAGGTTAGTCTTTTCAACAAATGGTGCAAGAACAACTGGATATCCATACACAAAATTAAAAGAATCTCAACTCATACCTCATACCATATACAAAACTTAACTCAAGATATCAATAAATCATAGACCTAAACGTAAAACCAACAGCTATAAAACACGGAGAAGAAAAGATAAAAGAAAATCCTTCTGACCTGAGAATTAGGCAAGGTTTTTTAGATAAGACACAAAAAGTAATAATCAAAACAGGAAAAAACTGAACTTCATCAAGATTAAAAACTGCTCTTTGAAAGACACTTAAGAAAATGAAAAAAAAAATAAACTGAAAAAATAATTTGCAAAACATATACATGATTTTAACAAATCCAAAATACTCCTAAAATCTCAAAATTCACCAAAACAAGCCAATTTTTAAATCAGGCAAAATATTTGAACAGACACTTAAGAAGAAACATGGATGGTAAATAGCACATGAAAGGATGCTCAACGTCATTAGTCATTATGGAAATTCAAATTAAAACTATGAGATACTACCACACTCCTATAAAAGTGACTAAAATTTATATATATACACACACACACCTATATGGAGAGAGAAAGAATATTAAGTACTTAGAAAGATACAGAGCAATTGGGACTCACACACTGCTGGGGGGTAGTCACTTTGGAAACAGTTTGGCAGTTTCTCAAAAAGTTCAACATACCCCTACCATATGATCTAGTCATTCCACATCTAAGTATTGATATTTTCCTAAGAGAAATGAAAGCATATGGCTGTAGAGTTGTACCTGAATGTGCATAGAAGCTGTATTCATAAGAGCTCCGAACTGGAAACAACCCAAAAGTTCTTGAATGGGAGAATGGATAATTAAATTGTATTAGGTTCCTACAATGGACTCAGCTATAAAAAAACAAACTACTGACACATTCAACAACACAGATGAATGTTAAAAACATTATGCTAAGAGAAAGAAGTGAAACATGAAAAGCCACCGTACGACTTCACTTATAAGCCATTCAGAAAAAGGCAAAACTCTAAGGACAGAAATCCAGAGGTTGCCAGGGGTTGAGGGTGGGAGGAGTGACTGACTTCAAAAGGGACAAGAGGGAACTTTTGAGGGTGAAGCAAATATTCTGTCTGGATCGTGATGATGTTTACACAACTATATACTTTTGGCAGATCTCACAAAACTGTAAACCTAAATTTTATGATATGTCAATTACATCTTACTAAACCTGACTTAACATTTTTTATCATTATTACCATACTCAGAGATTGTTCTCTCTTTTTAAGCAGAAGTTTATCATTAAAAGAGAAAGGAAGCACCATTTATGCTAATTTCTTCTGATTAATACATGACTAAATACCATGTTTTTGTATAGAGGGAGCTATAAATAAAGAGCTACACCTCGCTCACGTGGTACGTTCTGTACATCGCACCTGACAGGAAACTTTTAGAGTCGCTGCTTCTAGAATAGTCCCTGCACAGAATCAAGGTGAGGCAAGTGGTCATGAGTGTTAATTCTCTGCTTCTCACCCACGTGCCCCTCACCACAGCTGGGGGAGGAAAGCACAGTCACCGTTATTACTGTTTGTTTCCATTACATAAACAGCAAGATGCAAGAATGCAAAGATGGAGTTAGAGTTTGCTAAAGGTCACGTGGCAGGTTGGCAAACCCTGAACTTGAATCCACATCTTTTTACCACAGAGAAAATTGTAAATTTTCCTTAATCTTCTCCCCAGAAATAACAAAGTGAAAAAGTGTGGGGTGGGAGCTATAGACAGAGGTCTAAGCCCAGTTGAGGGGAAATGGATGAGCAGGGAGAAAACCTGTTTACAGGCCAGTGGGCTATTTTGGGTGCTTTCCACAGACCAGCTCAGTCGACATGACAGCACCACCCACATCTCAGCCCGGAGCCCGTGAGGTGGCGTGGGCCCAGGGGTGACAGGAGCTGGGATACGCCACCTGCTGTGCTCCTGCAGCCTCTTTGCTCTGATGGGCCCTGAAGTGGAAAAAGCTCCTCTGGGGACAGACCACCTGGACCCGAATCCTGCTCCAGACCACACTCCCTGCGGGGTCCTCGGGGCCCAGGACAGCAGGCAGGCCTGGGGAACTTTCCCGTGTGGATAAGCTGACTCCCGTGTCCCCACCCTGCGGACCTTCCCTTTCCGCACAAGGGGGAGCAGAACTCCACTGTCGGCCCCCGGAGGCCTCCCCTGTGTCACCCCACCCCTCGGTTGGCTGCACCTTGTTCATCCCAGGTGGCATTTCCCCTAGTGAGCTGCTCTCTCCACCAGCTCTGCGGGGTCATTAAGGGGCATTTTCGAAAGAGTTCTGAGGAAAAAAAAAAAAATAAGTTCAGTGGGAAATTCTGGGCTAAACAAAAGAGTTATGGGTTGAATTGTCCCCCAAAGATGCATTGAGATCCCAACCCCCAGTGCCTCAGAATGTGACCTTATTTGGAAATAGGCTTGTTGACGTAACTAGTTTAAGATGAGGTCATTCTGGAGCAGGGTAGGGCCTTAATCCAATCCAACTGGTGTCCCTATAAGAAGAGGAGAGACGCTCACACAGGGAGAAGACGACCACGAGGCAGAGACTGAAGGGCTGCCGCTGCCGAAGACCGCCAAGGATGCCAGCAACGCCAGAAGATGGAAGAGGCGGGAAGGGTCCTCCCCTGTGGATTCCACAGGGAGCACAGCACTGCTGACACCTTGATCTGGGACTTCCAGCCTCCAGAACCGTGAGAGAAGACATTTCTGTTGTTCTAAACCACCCAGTTTGTGGTACTTTGTTACGGCAGCTTAGGGAAGCTGGTACACACCAAGATCAAAATAATTCTGTACTTCTCAGTGACTTTAATAAGCTGACCTGCAAGAAGGTCCAAAAAGGAGGAAATAAGCCTCATTTTCTCAATGGATTTTTACCACAGAACTCTTGGGGAAAGGGGGATCTTCAGGACTCACCTGTGGTTCCCCAGGGAGATGACGTACAAAGAGGGACCAGGGGGCCCACACAGCCTGGGTGCACCTCCAGGCATGATGCTCCCTCCCACGGGTCCACCGCCAGTCCCAACAGACAGCCCTGCTCCTGGTCAGTGAAAGAAGGAAGGAAGGAATGAGCACCCCTGATTGGTGGTGGTGTCATCCTACTGATGCATGACTAACCCTCCACCTCCAGGGGCTCACCCCAAAGGGAGGCACCACAGGACATTTGCTCACCTCTCTGGCCTCACCTCCCACCCTCCTTACCCCTTGCACACTAGAGCTTTAGTTATACAACACTAAAATGCACCGTGCTTTCTCTCCTCTGGGCCTTTGCATGTGCTGCCCCTGCTGTCTAGAATGACCCCCTGTCCCACCCAAACCCACCTTCTGTCCCTGGGTGGGTTACCACTCATTCTTTGAGGCCAAGGTCAGGGCCTAGGGAAGTCCTATCCCAGCACATTGCAGAGGGCCCTACCACAGTCCTTACCCCTGGTCTCCAGCGAGGGGTGGCCGCAGCCAGAGTGGGATCCAGTGCAGAGAGATGGGCCCCAGTGTCGTCAGGTCCAGTTCAGTGTGGCCTCCTGGCTCTGACCTTGGCCCCTCACTTTACCTCTCCAACTTTCTGTTTTCTCATGTATAAACAATACTCTTTGTCAGACTTTCATGAAAATAAAATAATATATGAAAGGTGCCAGACATTTAATCATATAAATAAAAGAGCACTGTTTTTATTTTGATGTTTGTCCAGGGCATGTCTTGCCAGCTAGACTGCGAGCCACTTGAGGGCAGGACAGTGTGTGTCCTTCCTCTTCGAGTCCCAGCCCCTGGCACAGCCCAAATCACAGAAGCCAGCGTTCCCAACTCAACCAGAGAGCAATCGCCGCCGGGGCCCAGCAGGCTGCCGGCTATGTTGTCAGCCCTTCCTCCTGCTGTTTCACAACCTGCCCCGGGGACTTAGGCGCAGCATCGCCTGCCTGGCCACTCCTCGGGCACCCTTTACACCTTTCCCTGTGGCCCAGAGCCTGGCGGCTGTGGAGCACAAAATGGTGGTCAGTCCCGGGGCGTGAATCAGCGCTCGGGGGTCAACCCCAGCTCCCCGCGTTACATCCACACCCACTTCTCACCCATCAGCAGAGCAGAGCAGAGCAGGCAGCACTTCCTGTCTCAGAAAGTCCTTGTCATTTACCAAAGCAAGTTGAAAACTGCTATAGCAGATCGCACTGAAAGCACGTGCCTGGGAAGGAGGTGAGTTGAGAAGCTGCACTAACCGCTTCAGGGCTCCACTCTGCGTGGGAAGAGGTGCCCTACTCTTAATGCTGTAACTCTTTCCATTTTCCAAATGTATATAACATACTGATAAAAAAACATACAAAAGCGTGCATTCGTTAAACAGATATTTGAGCATCTTTTAGTCACCAAGCTCTGTGGAAATCATGGGGGCAAAAATTTTTAAGTCCTACACTTAAGAAATATATTAGTTAAGGTACAAGCTAGATGGCTGGAACAAAAATTCTCCAAATACAAGGCCCAAACCATATAGCAGTTTATTTTTCTCTGTTACAAAACTTCAGAGATGAATTCTACTCCACAGGGTCATTCAGGGAACCAGGTTCCTTCTGTGTTTTTTCTTACTGTGGTATAACTTACGTATAATAAAGCACAGAACTCTTAAGAGGGCAGCTTATTTAATTTTTATGTGTATACACTTGTGTAACCAGCACCCAGATCAAGATACAGAACATTTCCAGCATCCAAGGCCGTCCTGTCTTACTGCTTTGTCACACTCTAGAGTATTATCGTCATACTGTGGTCAAAATTCACTCAGATCATCACCTGCATGTTCCAGCCCAGAGAACAGGCAGTAGGAGGATGGGGTGGGGTTGGGGGGAGGCACACAATCTCCTAATAAAAATGTGATCTGGAAATTGTACGCATCACTTCTGTGCATACTCCATTGGCTACTTCTTAGTCATATGGTCACATGGGCTGCAAGAGTAGCTGGGGAAAATTGCCTTTATTTGGGTAGCCGCGTGTGCCAAAAAAAACTTCGTGAGGTTCTATTACTAAGAGGAAGAAATGGAGAATGGATCCCAGGTGTGGAAGTAAGCAGGTAAATAGCCGGACAGCACATATACCTGGTCCTCTGGAGCCTGTTTATTGAGAGGACTCATGGAGCAGTAGCAGGGCATCAGAATCTGGGGGTGGGGGGGGATGGACAGTGGCCCTTGGGCTGTGAGGCTTTTTAGCTGCACAGTTAGAGGTGTGCTGGTTCCTCCCTAGCCAGATCAGAGACTAGGACCCAACATCAGTATATGTCACGGTGGGATATTGGCTCCATCTCAGTATCCGTGGTTAGGACACCACCAGCCCCTCCCATGTCATTATCAGGGGATGGGGTGGAAGCCCTACCATTACAGCTTTTATGACATGGCCACCTCAGGAATCTACCAGAATCGACTGCCTCAAGCTCTTGGCTTTTGCTAGTCTCTATGAGTTTTGCAGGAGATCAACTTACAGAAAATCAATCTAGGACAAAAGTACTCCTACCTGTAAAGAAGACAATTAGCAGTGAGGGTCACAACAGGCTCACCCTCTAATAGAAGCTGTCAACAAGCCAAAGCAAAGTCAGCACGATAGAAGCTCTAGTGGAAGTCTAGGAGTGCTCTGTGTGGAAGGCTGTCAGTGCAGAGAGAAAACGCTTAGAGTGTGTCATAAGGAAAGAGGGGGCTTTTGAGTGCACAGGGGAAAGGACATGCATGGCAGGGGAACAGCACGGGCAAGGCAGCAAGCGGTGTGACGGTGGGTGTAATAAGTCCCTTAACAAACACACAAACGAGCAAAGATGAACTGTACATAGGGGAAGAAACACAATAAAAAGAACCTGATGGTAACATAGGTTTATTATAGTAAGCATTAAATTTACCCGGCTCTAACTTTCCTGGAAGTCAAAGCGTACAGGAAATTCGCCAGATTATATAACTTTCAGTGCCTGATCTAAGTAAGGACACAAGCTTGTCAAGAATTATATCTTCCAAAAGTGCTACCTGGCATATACTTGGTTTTAACACTAAAAGGAATTCAAAATTATAAGCAAGATGGGTAGAATTTGTCCACTGTGATATCTTAGGAAGTCTTTGCAACCTACGTATGTTAGGAGTAGCAATAAATAACATAATTCTAAGCAGCATCCAGCATAGAACCGTATTACAGATAACTGGACGCCTAACCACACCTTAACTCTGCTAACACGTAAATCATTTAGGGTTTAGTCTACACTGCTGTGTCAGAGGCCCCCAAATACAGGGACTTAAAATAGACACATGTTTCTCTTTCACATAACGGTCTGAACGTGGGCAGTGGGCCAAGACTGGCAGGTACCTCTGCTCAGTGAGGTCCTTTAGGGACCCAAATTCCTTGCCTCGTGCTCTGCCATCCCCGAGGCTGTCATCACTGTCCACGTGGTGAACCCTGGCCCCTCAGAACCCCCTCAACACCCCAGCCCAGGAAGGGTGGAAAGAGT
>NW_006784503.1:2732104-2733041 GCF_000442215.2 Lipotes vexillifer
TGGTTGAGAGTCCGCCTGCCGATGCAGGGGACACGGGTTCGTGCCCCGGTCCGGGAAGATCCCACATGCCGCGGAGCGGCTGGGCCCGTGAGCCATGGCCGCTGGACCTGCGCGTCCGGAGCCTGTGCTCCGCGACGGGAGAGGCCCACGTACCACAAAAAATAATAATAACAATAAAAATAAAATAAAAATAGTAATCTGGTTTCAAAATCATAATAATTTGGAAATGGCACGCACCACTTCCTTTCCCATCCTATTGGCCGAAAGTTAATCATATGGACACAGTTAGATGCAAGGGAAGCTAGGAAATGTGGTCTGTGGTTAGGGTTAGGGTTAAGGCTGACGTATGCCTGCTTAAAACTCAGGGGCTCCTGTTGCCAAAAGAAAGAAGGGCAGTTCGCAGCCTCTGCCCCAGCGTCTAAATACAGGTGTTCACAGAGATAAAGTAACCAAATAGCAAAGGAGTAAGGAGCTCACTAAGGCAGCAAGCTCACCAGTCCCAAGGCTTTCTATTTCTTTCAAAGAAAAAAATCTGTTTGTTGCTGACCCTCACTTATGGGTGAGGAGGAGAGACGATCAGAACAATTCAGGGAGCCCTCCATAAACTCTCCAGGCAACGGTTCACCACCTGGCCCATCCCTTGCATTCTGCAGACTATGAGACCCTCAGCACCACCAAGAGGGTAGAAACTTGCAATCGCTGTGCATACGTAGTATCAGCAATGGAGGCTCCTCGTTCGCGGACACGTGTTTGTTATGGATGGAATGCTCTTCCCCACCGTGAGCAGGACGGGGGGTTAGGAGTGGCTCAGTGACTCACGGAGACCCGCAGTGGCTGCCCCGAGGACACAAAAACAGGAGAGGATCGATCGAGAGGGCTCGCGTAGCTGCAAGCTGAGCTGGCATGTGATGAGGCTCCGCGGACTTAGGGCAGGAAT